>NC_059345.1:24199118-24513404 GCF_019703515.2 Myxocyprinus asiaticus
AATTCTTATTTAGACTTAAATGTGACCTTACATGAGCCGTACTTGTTGTGTTTTCATATTGTCTTTGTGTTTTCAGCTTTATATGCAGAGACTAAGCCATGTGTAGGTTTATTTCTATAAAAACTACACACTGTCCATATGTCCGAATATGCATACAGTATGCAGTACTGTATACATTATGCCAAAAACAGTATGTGGCAGGAGAAGTAGACTACGTCTGATTATGAATAGCAGGCCTAATTATAAAACAGTAGAAGGAAAATACCTGGATGATCAACTGCATCCTCAGAGATTCTGAAGTACGCATCCACTGGACACTTTACTATCCCATAATGCCTCGGGAGCTGAGCAGACGTCAGATTCCAAACAGTGAATTTAAATAAACCCAGCAAAGAACCACAAGTCAGGCTGCTCTTTTTAACTGTACGTTAAAAGTTGTTCATTGTGCTTAGATTGTGCTTGTTTATATATACGAATATACTGTATATACTGTATATATATTGTATATACTGTATATATATATATATATATATATATATATATATATATATATATATATATATATATATATAGTTATTCGGTGAGTAACCTAACACCTTTTACCTTATTTTTATTATTCTCAGGTTAGTTAAAGGAAGTCAAATCTGGCCTTAACCATCTAAAAAAAAAATACTAACAAACTGGACAGAAGACTCTTATAGAAGACTCTGGGAATAATTTCCCAGTTGTATGTTCTGGCTCACAACCTCAAAAATTAAAACCTCAATAGGCAAATTATTTGTAATCAATAAATAATAATTTCCCAGTTGTTTTTTTCCCCAGATGATTCCCCACTGCAACCGCCTCCAAAGTCCTTGACCTTGAATTCAACTCTATGCAGCCATCAGCTTGCATCTGGGTCATAAATCTAACTCTTTAAGCCATTTTCTCTCTCTGATCTTCTTCCTTCATCTTTCCGACATCCCATCTGTACAATGTGTTCAGACATGCTCAGACATGTTCTATACACAACAACACATGTTCACTCTGGTCTTAACTTTATTTAATAAAATTATTTAATACATACAATGATAATGGGTAACAAATGTTATATTCTCTGTTTAAATGTATAACATATTTTACAGATAACAGCAGTTCAGTCATAGTTTTATGTATCTCTTGTAAGCAAAATATTATATTACATTGGCTAAAATAAGGAGGCAGGGTAATTGCATTTTCTCCATATTACACAATAATATATACAGTATATATATATAAAAAGAGTAAACTGTTTTCGTGGTTGTTGTTACTATGTCATAGATTCGGGTCACAGGACAATGCCCAACATTTCCCAGTGAACTCTGTCTGGGAATGTATACCTACTACTCACCTGCATACCTACTGTACAGAACATAGACTACTTAACTAATGGCCGAGATGTTCGTTCTTCATCAAATGCAGTACATACTTCACAGGATGCAAAATCTGTGAACAAATGTTTGCAGTAAACTGCCTGTTATCTTTTCCCCATTTTATTATCTAATTAAGATCACTCATAAAATCCCTTCAAGGAATAATTAACCCCAAAATTTAAATCCTCTAATCATTTACTCATTTGACAAGATGTGAACGGTCCATTAGATCAGGGTTTCCCAAATGGGGATTCGTGAGAGAGTCTAGAGATTGTGTACGAAAATATTTCCATCATTTACTGATTTTTAAAAACGGATGATTCCAAACGTTGTCTTCCATTTACATGTAACAAATAAAAGAAAAAACAAACAAGAACACAACTTAAACCAAGTGCATCAATTTTCCTTTAAACCAAATTTGTGCCTCTGGCTTCAGTGCAATTTTTTTTTACCTCAATTCTCTCTCTCTCTCTCTCTCTCTCTCTCCCTGTGTGCACTACATATGTATGTGTGAGAAACAGGGCAGTAACCACAATATACATTGAGGGGGACAAGTCCCCCCAATAATCAGATATGGCCAGATTGTCCCCACCAATAATTGATAACCTTTTTGCTGTTCTGCTGCAGACCATTATGCACTGCTGTTTAATTGTCATTAAAGGTGCAGTATGTAAGATTCAGAAACCCTTGTTATTAATAACACCTGTGGCTGTTAAGTGAACTGCAGCCAGTTACCTGTTGCTCGTGCTTGCGCACACACTCCATAGGGACATGAGCAAGCGAGCATCAGCCAAAACAATGACATAAAATACAAAGAGACTGACTATGTGTGACTGTAGTTTGAAGTAATCACTTTTCTTTGCATGATACATTGACTGCATTTATATGATAGCCTATGTCAGCGTTAGCTAGCTTGCCAGCTTTATCAATAGCTGTTAGCTAAATTTGGTGGATGATGACAGTAGCTGTTTACAAAATAGACTGTACATTATAAATATGTTGACACAATTCAGTATTGATGTGATTCCATCACAACTGTCATTTTGATATATCGATGCGTTATTGGTTTATAATAATAGAATGTATATATTTTCTGTATAGCCAAGTTACGTTACATTAATGAATGGGTATTTTTACATTATCTTGAACATTGTCTAGCATTCATTTAATGAGTTATTGTAGTTTAGCTAAAATTACACAGATCAATCCTTATGGCACTATATTTCACATGCTTTGCAGTTATGTAAGTTTACCTGTCCAATAAGAAGAACGGCAATTCAGGGTCGGTTTTGATTCCCAAAACCAAACGAAGGTCCCTCCAGGAATCAAATGCCCTGCCGATGTTCACTCTAGTTTTTGATCGACCACGATCACATTTCCGCTTAGCCAGATGGGATTCAGTAGATTCATTTATTTATTTTTTTTTGGCTTACTCAGAGTTTGTGTAGTAGTCGGTGTTGTGCTGGGAGCCAGACGTTTGCTGGATTCCATCTCTAAGATAACGTTACCTACTGTTGCAGACTGTCTGTTGACATGGAAGAGAAGCTATTACTGAGGCAAGGCTCTCGGGAGCGCGCATAAATGTCACATCCTTTGGATTTTCCCAGCAAAACGACCCGCTCCCTTCGCGTGGAAATCAGTCTGCAGGATTTTATAGGGAAGGAAGGGCTCACTTTTTAAGTTGCGTTACATGCTGTTCACACATTGGCAAAAAAAGGCGAATATTACATGAAAATTGTTACATATTGCACCTTTAAGTTGTTGCAGGAATAACATAATGGCTTAAAAAAGTTTCATTTTTACTGCGCTCAATAGTCTAACACCGCTCGTCAATGTCATTTGAGTTAGCCAATCAAATCGATGAAGGCGGGACTCAAGTTTAAGAAGCTAAGTGGGAACCTCTTGGATTATTCCAGCGCTGCACATCAGCAAGCAGTTCAGGTTAAGAGTGTTAGTGTCAAGTGAGATGTATCTAACTAAACATGCAATATTTGCCCACTATTTTATGACTGAAATGTTGTACAGAGCAACAGTAATTTCCAGTGGTTCAAACTATTCACGATTAGGCGAAATTTGCCATTTCGAATTAAAAATATGTCACAAACAGCACGTGATTTGTATGTCATTCATAATTTTGAATGTGAAAACATTAACGGAGCAGTTTACAGCATATCAGGCTTAAGACAAAGAGCAAATGTGTGTATATTGTAAAGGAATTGAATGAATGTGGTTATCTGGTAAGTTTCTGAAGTTCCTTTTTACAAAATTCACTTGATATTGTCTTAAAAAATTATCTATAACACAAAGTAGAGTGTTTTCACCCTCAGATTAAAACTAGAACATGGTAAGACCTTTGACTTGTGGCTTCAATTGAGTTTTTAGGTTGTGGCAAGGACAGTGTCATATTTTTTATCCAAATATTATTAGGTAATGATTTAAAATCAATTTAAGATTTTCTAAATAATTCCTTTATGTCTTTAATTCTGAATTTTGAACAGCATCTCCTAAGAGTGTTCTTTTAAAAGAGACCATTTTATATTGAGGATAAGCCACCAGTTAAAGGAGTAGTTCACCTAAAAATGGAAAATGTCCTTTTACTCACTCATTTACTCACCCTTATGTTGTTCAAAACCCATATGCTTTTTTTTTTTTTTTTTTTTTTACATAAAAATAGATATTTTGAGCAGCTCTATTCCATAGAATAACAGTTTATAGTGAGCAGGAGCTGTCAAGCTTCAAAAAGGACAAATACTATAAAGGTTCAGTATAAAGACATCATAACAGTAGTTCATATGACAAGTGCACTATATTCCAAGCTTTCTGGGGCCATACAAAAGCTATGTGTTGTATGTACTACTTTTATGGTATTTTTATTTTATTTTACTTTGGACCCTGACAGCAGTGGTCAATATGAACAGAACAGCATTATGATTCTTGAAGAAAATATTGTGTATAAAGATTCTACTGGGAGGAAGAAACAATGAGGGGACAACTTGAGGGCAGTAAATTATTTTGTGTATTTTCTTTTTGCTAGCCAGCTGACACAGTCATGTCATTTTACAGATACATCAATGATGAAAATAAATTAAAATTATATTCATCTTTTCTTTGATACAACACAAAAAAGATAGAAAAGATGACTGAAACAGGCAAATTGCTAGCAATGCAGACACAGTGTTTGTCTTGTACTGTGTGAACTTTAAAAATACAATTATAACATTTTGGGCCTTTATCGCATTTCAAGCATTTCAAGACTTTCAAGCCTTCATTCATAAAATTATTGCATTCAGCGCCTTTACTATTTTAAAGAACCAAAGAGGACTGTGACCTCAACACCAGTGACCCCCCACCCCCAAAATAGTTTGGTCCCAGGGGGCCTGGGTAGCTTAGCGAATATTGACACTGACTACCACCCCTGGAGTCGCGAGTTATAATCCAGGGTGTGCTGAGTGACTCCAGCCAGGTCTCCTAAGCAACCAAATTGGCCCGGTTGCTAGGGAGGGTACAGTCACATGGGGTAACCTCCTCGTGGTCGCTATAATGTGTGGTTCTCGCTCTCTGTGGGGTGCGTGAGTTGTGCATGGATGCCGTGGAGAATAGCGTGAAGCCTCCACACACACTACGTCTTCACAGTAACGTGCTCAACAAGCCACGTGATAAGATGCGCAGGTTGATGGTCTCAGACACAGAGGCAACTGAGATTCGTCCTCCGCCACCCAGATTGAGGCGAGTCAATACGCAACCACGAGGAATTAGAGCGCATTGCAAATTGGGCATTCCAAATTGGGGAAAAAAGGGGAGAAAAAATAATTTGGTTTCGTCCCCCACAATGTTCAAGACATGTTTAAGTACTTAGTGAGAAAGAGAGCAAGAGTGTGCACGGAAAGTTATGATGTAGCATAATTACTTTCACTATCAGCAACTCAATCATGTTTTGAAGGTAAAAAACTTTCATAAACCTGGCATTGTTTGACCTGTATTCCGGAAAAGCAATAGGTGATGGCTGTACCTCGTTGCCTGCTTGTGCACTGGTTCTGTTCACTGCCAAACCGACCAGTCGAAGGAGGCTTCTGATGGGTCTTAAAGGTATCAATTAGTAGGCTGCCTACTATTTCCTTGCATGACAGCCAAAAATTAAAATATAGTCTAATCATGTATAATTTCCTAAAAATATATAAATATTATGTTTCATTTCCTAAAAATATTTCTAGAGGTAAAGGGGACATGTTCCCCCACCCCAGGTTATAATGGTTGTTACAGCCCTGGCTTTGTTACATCAATGAAAATACATTTTTAATTATTGAAAATGTCAAAATTGGCTATATCATATCAAGATACCAAATGTAGGCCATACACAAATGGAATGTCATAGATTTAAAAAAAATTCAGGGAAATGAAAACAAATAAATAAAGAAATAAAATAGACTGTGTGTGTGTGTGTGTGTGTGTGTGTGTGTGTGTGTGGTTTATGAGGACATTTCTAGTGTCCCCATAATTCAAATCTCTTAAAAACCATACTAAATGATGTTTTTTGGAAAATGTTAAAATGCAGAATGTTTTTTGTGAGGGTTAGGTTTAGGGGTAGGGTTAGCGTACAGAATCTATAGTTCATACAGTATACAAATCATTATGTCTATGGAGAGTCCTCATAATGATAGCCGCACCAACAAAGATGTAATAATATTTTGAAAGGTTAACATTACTTAAATATCAGGGGGTACTTCAAATACATTATCTAGGTCGAAGGTTTTCAGCTGACAAAAAAAGTTTGGGAGCACCCTGCATTAGACACATTGCAGTTCAATACAATGAATATCTCCTTTTCTGTTTATAACTTACAGCAAATCTTGCGGCACTCGCGGGAGAACGCGACGAAGGTGATCTTCCTCATCACTGACGGCTACTCCAACGGCGGAGACCCGCGGCCCGTGGCAGCGGCCCTGCGGCAAAGAGGCGTGGAGATCTTCACCCTGGGCATCTGGCAAGGGAACATCCGTGAGCTACACGATATGGCCTCTTACCCGAAAGACCAGCACTGCTACCTAGTGCACAACTTCGCTGAGTTTGAAGCGCTGGCTCGACGTGCCCTTCATGAAGGTGCGAATGTTTCACAAACACTATTAAAGGAATATTCCAGGTTCAATACAAGTTAAGCTCAATCGACAGCATTTGTGGCATAATGTTGATAACCACAAACATTTTTATATTATATTATATAAATGTTTTAAAAATCGGGGTCACAGTGAGGAACTTACAATGGAAGTGAATGGTGCCAATTTTAGGAGGGCTTAAAGATTGAAATGTGAAGTTTACAATTTTATTAACTTGCATTAATTCTTCTGTTAAAACTCATGTATTATTTGAGCTGTAAAGCTGTTTAAATCGTAATGTTTTAAAGTGGTTTGAGGGGTTTAGGGTTTGTTGACATCACATCTTCATGGCAATGAAGTTGTAAAATCAGCTATAACATTACACAGAAAAGGCTGACACACTTATTGTTTACGTATTGTGGCTATACTATTTAAACAGTGAGTATTTTAACATTTACAGATTGGCCCCATTCACTTCCTGTAATCCAGATTTTGTATTGTTTTTAAAAAAAAAGAAAAAAAAAGAAGAAGGGAGGAGTCCAAATATATTTGTGTGGTAATCAACATTATGCCACAAATGCTGTCAGTTGAGCTTCATTTGTATTAAACAGTGATTATTCCTGGAATACTGACAGAAATACAGTGTTTTTACAGATTTTATATCCAAACAAAATGTTATATAAAACAAACCATTACTCCTCAAATTTACAAAGGTAACCATGTAGGCTAGTTTGTGCAAAGATATCATAGTTACAGTTACTACTATAAAATCATAACCCTTTTATGATTTTCTTATTTTTTCAGTGGTGGCTAATGCCAAGTTACCACGTTTTATTGTACTAACAATAATTGTAGTAACTATGGTACTTTGGTGGAAACTATGATTATCATGGTGAAGTTTTGTAAAGGGAAATTAAAACGAAGTGTGATGGCCAATCCATCTAATTTTTTTTCCTGAGTCTGACAAATATGAACCCTTTTTAATCCCAGTGTAACAGAAAACTGGTATAAAAATGAATCAGTGTTATTATTTCCGTTGGCTGTCTGGCAATAACAGATCAACTTATCTGAGCTCTCTGCTCAGTCAGCCACATGAACTCAAAAGACCACTTTCTTCACAATGATATCACCTGACTACACCAAACCCAGCGAAATATAAAACAAAGAACCTCTCTGGATCCAAACAGATCAAAACGTTTTGGGCAAGGGGAGGTTGTGATATGCCCAAATAAAGCGGTGACATTATTTATTCTCACCTCACCTGTTGTGATATCATGTCTGTGGTATCCTTAGTCCAAGACAAGTTGCTTGACCTGTTTGTGAATGCTAACATCTGGAGAAATGCATTTGTTTGTATTTAGGGAGACAAAACTCGTCTCCTGCCAAAGTGAAGGTTTTTATAGTTAGTAACGCAGCAGATGCCAATACCAAAATGCACACACATACACACTGTTCCAGAGCAGCTTGGAGTTCAGTTAGAGTGGTAGGAACAAATGAATTATGAGGCCAAAAATGTTGTATTTTTTTAAGCTAATAAATGATTTTCTTCAGCATCAGAGAAAAATCTAATATTCTCAATGTCATTTTCTCTCCATCATTCTGTCTTTCTCGTACTTTTCCGCTTTCTTTTCTCTTTTTTTCCCTTACTTCAACCAGATCTGCCCACTGGAAGTTATACCCAGGAGGATCTGGCCCAGTGTTCATCATTGTGTGAAGAGGGAAAGCACTGTTGTGATATAATGGCCAGCTGCAAATGTGGTACACACACAGGGCAGTATGACTGTGTGTGTGAAAGAGGATACTATGGAAAAGGGCTTCAACATGAATGCACAGGTAAGGGTCATGACCCCACGGGTCAGACAAGAGACCTCAAGCAAGGTTTTGAGTTTATTTTCCATTTTGGTTCAAAATCTCTCAAGAGGTGGATGCAGATCATAGTAACTTGTCCAGTTCAGTACTTGATACATTTGCTTAGGGTGTAAGGCTGAAATGTGAAATAAATGCCAGATCCTCTCCTGAAATGAAGTAGAAGGAACACTTCCACCAAATATCCACAGAGACAGAGAAAATGTCAAACAACAGAGCAAATAGATGGCACATTGAAGTATGTTGTCAGAGTGGTGCTTAAGCTCCCATTTTGTTCTCATAACAAACCCGTAAAAATGATGTAAAACATTCACAATCATCACTTTGTACACTACAGTATACCACATAATATGCTGTATTTAATTTTTTTATTTGCAGTTTACTTAACTTAATTCTAAAATGGCAAACCCTGCATTCTGTCCACCCCATTAAACTGTTTGAAGAAAAAGCAATGCTTCATGTAAATTAAGATGTATTTACGTTTACATTTGTAAAGTGCAGTCCCATTAAAAATATCTATCATACTGCGCTATAAATGAGCATTAAAATAATCCTGCTGCCTTATTAAAGTGAGTAATGAGGTATTAGGAAAGTGTTAGAGGAACAAACACCGGGTGAACTGCTCATGTACAGAGATGTGTTCTTCTGCAGAGTTTGGTGATGGAAGTTTCTTATATTCACAGTGTTAACCAGATGTTATTATGCATCACTTGCCTTCACACTTTATCGCATTCTTTTTTTCATAACATACATGCCACCAATGAGAACACCTTTTTTTTTCCTCCCCAATTTGGCATGCCAATTTCCTCCATGCCCAATTCCTTGTGGTGGCGTAGTGACTCGCCTCAATCCGGGTGGCGGAGGACGAATCTTAATTGCCTCCACGCACGTGTGGAGGCTTCACGCTATTCTCCACGGCATCCACGCACAACTCAACACGCGCCCCACCGAGATTGAGAACCACACATTATAGCGACCACGATGAGGTTACCCCAGGTGACTGTAACCCTCCCTAGCAAACGGGCCAATTTGGTTGCTTAGGAGACCTGGCTGGAGTCACTCAGCACGCCCTGAATTCGAACTCGCAACTCCAAATGAGAACACCTTTTAACACCTTGAGAAGTCCATTCTAAATCTAATTTTATTATGTTTTTATGTTTTAAGTTATTTAAGTTATTAAATAACTGTTTAAGTTAAGTTATTATGTTAAACGGACATAACTGAGGAAATGGATTGTCTCACACATAATGAATCAATGATGTTTTGAGAAATAGTTTTGAATAGTGAGAACTCACAAATGTCTTTCATTGAAAGTGCTCTTACTCTAAATTGCATAATTAATCACTACTGAATTCATTCTCATTTATTTACATGTTTAAACATTTTATTTCAACCCCTCTTACCACAAACTTCTAGTCTTGCATTGTCCCAAATGTGTCCCATACAATAAAAAGAATGTGACTGTATGTCTGACTGTGCTGAATAAAGCTGTAGCAAACAATGCTATAATCTGAGCTTTCAGGGAGGTGCTGAAGTCTCCTAGCTAATAATAAGTAAGGCCGTGTACAGAGCAAAGCAAACACGTAGTGGAGGAGTGGTTGGCATAGTTGCCATGATGCATACCGATTGAAAGGTCTGTTTTTGGTTTGTTTGTTTAATTTCGTTTTAAAGGAGTAGTTCACCCAAAAAGGAACATTCTGTCATTAAATTACTTTATTTCTGTGGAACACAACAGGACATATTTTCAGAATGTCTCGGCTGCTCTATTCAACGAAAGTATACAATATAGTGACAAAAAGCTTCAAAAAGACTGAATAGACTGAAATTTAAGACATTTTATACTGAAAATCTTGATTTTTATTTATTAAAGGGACATTTCACACAAAAATGAAAATTCTCTCCTCATTTACTCACCCTCATAGCATCCCAGATGTGTATGACTTTCTTTCTTCTGCTGAATACAAATGAAGATTTTTAGAATAATATCTCAGCTCTGTAGATCCATACAATGCAAGTGAAAGGTGGCCAGAACTTTGAAGCGCCAACAAGCACATAAAGGCAGCGTAAAAGTAATCCAGATCTTCAGAATAAAAATGATAAGTGTGGAATCAATATTTGACAGATCAATATTTCAGTCCTTTTTTCTATCTCCTCCCTGCCCAGAAGCTGGCAATATGCACAAAGAATGCTAATTGCCAAAAACAAAAGAAGAAGAATGTGGAAGTGAAAGTGGAGATGTAAAAAAGGACTGAAATATTGATGTTTTTCTCACATACACCTATCATATCGCTTGTGAAGAAATGGATTTAACCACTGGAGTTGTATGGATTACTTTTATGCTGTCTTTATGTGCTTTTAGGACTTTCAAACTCTGGCCACCATTCACCTGCATTGTATGGACCTACAGAGCTGAAATATTCTTCTAAAAAATGTTGTTTTTGTGTTCAGCATGAGGGTGAATAAACGATGAGAGAATTTTCATTTTTGGGTGAACTATCTCTTTAAAACTTGGTGCTTCATGATTGGCAACGAGACACATGAGAACCAATGGCATTTGGTATCATTGACCTCAAAGTTTTCTCTTTTCTTTGTTTCATAGAGTTTCTCCTTTTGTTTGCTGATTTTGAATGTGATAACAAAAGCTATAAACAAACAAAACTCTAAATCACAATCAGATGTTGTTAGGGCAATAGCATTCCCCACAATTAATTTCTGTCTGACTGTCAATTAACAGCAGAATGTTTTAATTAATTGGCAGATCGCAAATGCAAAGCTGGCCTGTGAAGGCCACCGGAAAAACAAAATGAAAGCCAAGGTTTCTTGTGTCTGATCTGGAGGCTGTTTTAATAATGAATGATATATTTCATTTTATGAAAAACAAAGGGACAAAAGCTAATCCTGGTAAGTTCTTCTGGGAGCTGATACTGTTTTTTTTGGAGTCACAGATATTTGCAGTATTTTTCCGGTCAGGCTCTTTTACTTCTCCCCACAGGTCAAGCTATAATTTTTTGTTGATATTTAAGGATTTATAAAGAAAGGCACTATGTACATCATTAGAGCTTTCTGAAAAGCTTGAAAACATGCAATGCCCTGATGTCTAAACAGCAAAAAAACCTAGTGCTCAATAACAAGACCAAAGGCCATTTCATTTTAACTGACCTCTTTCCACTATTTAGTGAAAGTAAAACATAAATGACATGAATGAACATAGATGAACAGAAACAGATAAAAGATGAATGACACCATTTGCAAAGCTGTGTGTTTTGTCTTGTGTGACTTAAGCATTCCAGTGGTACTGTAATGACCGGACATATTTATCCAGAATCGCAGTTTGTGTTAACCAAGCCAGTGTAACTGATCGCCATAAACGCAGTAACCATAATGCATCTCAGCTGTTGTGTGACAGGGACTGGTTGTCAGAGGTCAGAGCATGGTTGAGAGGAGATGCTACTTTATTTAGTCAAATTATCGTAAATATTTACCCTCAGCAGAACGCCCCAGATTCCACACGCAAGCCCCTAGACAAACATAAATCTATCCAAGGAAAAGAAAAAAATACAAGGACTCTGGGAAATGTTGGTGAGCTACCAAGTGAGGAAATGTTGCAATCATGTTTTTTGTGTTTGACCTCTTTCTGTCCCCCTTCTGCCTGTCTATCTCTTCCTCCTTGTAGCCCCCTTCTGCAACCTTGTGACCAACAACACCCCCCATATACTCTCTTGAGTGTATAGGAATGAACTCACTGTAGATTTAGTTAGTAAAAAGCTAAAAGTGTGTGTCACCTGTGCATATGTATGCATATTACTGTGTATGCTTTGGTGCCGACAGTCTTGTTTGCAATAACAAGCAATTGCTCATAAACCAAGAGACACATCAGTAGTTTTATGATAAATTAGATGTGAAGGCTGGAGGGCCAATATTCATCACACATTGTGACAGGCAGAGTTCCAGTAAACAGCTCTACAGTCTAATACCTCTCCAACACTGAAATCCAACACGTCTCCAACTCTTGTGTCTAATACCTTCCAAGCAAGATCCCTCCTCAGCTCTTTTTATTTAATCTTGCTTTGATTCACCTTATGGAGCTTCATTTTAAAATTGTATTTATTTAATGAGCAGGAGCAATATATACTGTAGGACTGAAGCTTCAATCAGTAGCAATTTGGCAATAATTTATATGGTGAATTTATGTAAATTGGCCCACTTTACCTGAATTCACCATATAAGTATTGCCACATTGATAATTATACGTGGTTTCTTTTGTTAAAGACATGGCTTAGTGGTTTGCATACCACACAATGATCTGTGGTGCTCAGGGATGAGAATCGTAAGGTTTTCCGGTTTTGATTCCTCTTAATGATTACAGTTCTTTTTATTGATTTTTTATTTTATTTCTTTATCCCCTTTTCTCCCCAATTTTGGAATGCCCAATTCCCACTACTTACTAGGTCCTCATGGTGGTGCGGTTACTCACCTCAATCCGGGTGGCGGAGGACAAGTCTCAGTTGCCTCCGCTTCTGAGACAGTCAATCCGTGCATCTTATCACGTGGCTCGATTGTGCATGACACCGCGGAGACTCACAGCATGTGGAGGCTCATGCTACTCTCCACGATCCACGCACAACTTACCACATGCCCCATTGAGAGCGAGAACCACTTAATCGCGATCACGAGGAGGTTACCCCATGTGACTCTACCCTCCTTAGCAACCGGGCCAATTTGGTTGCTTAGGAAACCTGGCTGGAGTCACTCAGCACGCCCTGGATTCGAATGCGGCTCCAGGGGTGGTAGTCAGCATCAATACTCACTGAGCTACCCAGGCCCCATGATTACAGGTCTATTTTTGATTTACTAAAATTTACTACAATGACTGGCTGATAAGAGCAAGGGGTTGCATCTGCATTGGTTTAAGAATCTGCGTTCGAGAGCCGATAATAGAATCTAAAGATGGAACTTTTTTTTAGATGGAACTTGTTCTGAATAAGAACCAGTTCTCGGTTCCCAACCTTAGTGGTGCTTATGCATGAGACATGGGTTCGAGTCTATTAATAAAATGGCACAAGTCCAATAAATTGAGTGGGCCTACTTTTTCTTCTTCATCTGTTTCTTGCCATTTGTATCTGTAATCTCTTCCACACATCGAACAAACACACATGTCAGACAAAAGATGAACATCCAGTCTTACAAAATCAGGGTGAAGGTTTTAAAGCTTTCCCATGCCTTGTCATTTTCGTCCTCTTATTCCTCATTTTTCATTCCTAATCACTCTTTCACTATCCAAAACTTCATGCCACATGGCCCTTTCTCTCATTTCCACCATCTTTTGATGCACCTTTCCTTTCACCCAGTGTTCGTCTTTCGTCATGTTTTCCATCTTCCTTTTACAATAAAACTCCCCGTGCTGGTTTCCTACCTGCCAGGAATGAAGTCAGAGGAGACGCTGTAATGCATGTTTGGCTACAGGGGCCTTTCATTTCTACTGCGGTGCAGCGCCAACCTGGGCTCCAGCAAACAATCTGGAAAAAGGTTTTAGTGTAGTTTTATCATTCCAAGTGCTCTATGTTCAGTGAAGTGTGAAACAGATGACTTTGTCTTAAACCTCAACACTTTCTTTCTGCTCTTGAGGGTCTATTCCTTGAGCTTATAGTGTACTGTATTAAGTATATTAGTCAGCCATATCCATTTTGTCACAGTTACATTTTCTTGAACTCTGTTTTATATGAAGTCATCCTGCTTAATGTGAGCTGGATAGACTGTTTGCACATAGTCAAATAAGAAATTACCCTTTTCTAGGCCACTGATCTGATGTAAATTTTATGGTAAATGCAAACTGCAACTAGATTTTCTAAAGAAATTGTGAGTGGTGCTTGCCTGTGCAAGCTTGCCCTATGATGCTGGGGTGTTAAGGGCTATCGCCAGTGTGTTTTTATGCAATTGCTAAGCTGTGCTTTTAGGAGTGGTTTTAAGCATGTTGCTAAGAAGTTGCGAGGGAATTCTTGGTGGCTGCTTGGGTGTTGCTAGGTAGTTGCATGAGTGTACTGGGTGGTTGTTAAGGGCTCAATTCAAAAGAACCCAAATATCTAACTTTTTTCCTGTTTCATGGTCTCCCACAGAAAAATCATGAGTGTGATCTCTAGGGGTGGGTAAAAATATCGATTTTCTGATGCATTGCAATCTTCATTTGAATGATCTCGATATCAATTCTTAAATCCCAAGATCGATCTTTTACACTATGCGCAATCCTCCACTACAATGAGAGGAAATCACTCGCATTTGCAACCAAATTTCGAGCTATGCAACTTCAAATGCATATATTTTGCAACTGGCTGACCATTTGTGCATTTCACTCACCAGTAATTGTGTAGTACAGTGGTGGTGTATTCAGCAACGAGATCCTTTCACTGCGTGTTGAGAGTAAAAGTTGTTCCGGGTGTCCAAAGACGAGATCCACAGGACACATTTGTCATTTGAATAATGTCTCTTTTAATACCCTTTCTTTTCTCTACATTCAGTTGCTGATCAAAAACAATAAAAAATAGACATTTAATTCTAATCATGTATGAGATGAGATAAAGCCATATGAAAACCTCTCTCGTTAACATGCGCTCATCTACAGACGCTCTTTACAGAAATGGTGGTTTTGTTAAAGAGGCAGTACCAGTTTAAATGTGTGTTCAACAAATCAGTGTAAATACTTTCAAATAGTACAAATGATGCAATTAAACAATAAACAGTAACAAATAATAATAAATGAAATATAATGTTTTATTGATTGATTATGGATTTGTTTATTTTTAAAAAATGCCAAAATGTGACCAAAATGATGAAAAACTAATAAAATATAATTAGTATTAATATTTTCATAATGTACCTTGTTAGAAGGTCCCCTGTATAATTCACAGCATTAGTTGGGAGATAATTTCTTTCTGATAAATTCTTTCTTAACTGAAATATACCCATATTAATCGATATCGAATTGAAATCGAGAGCTTGTGAATCGGAATCAAATCATGAAATCTCTATCAATGCCCAGCCCTAGTGATCCCTTGATAAAGCAAAAAGCACACCTCTCAATGAAGTACACGACTTGATCATTCATGTCACAACAAGTGGTATGGGACGAGTTGTGCACCAAAGTTTTTTACAAAGGGCAATGTTTGAGCAATAGTAATGGTGATGCTCGACTTAGCAAGCACCACTAATAACAAGCCTTATCTACTAATAGTCATTAATACCATTCTATCAGCCTGAAATACAACAACTGTGTTTATGAAATGATAGGCTGTACAATAAAATAATTAAACACTGTACAAAAGGGCACAATGATCTCCGCCTACAAAGGGGACATCCTCAAAAAATAATTTGAACTCAGCCAGTGTTTTTGGATTTCCTTTTTAAGATAAAGACAGATGGTTGCTCAACTCCTGGTGCGCTCTGCTCCAGGATGTCTGGCCAAACAGAGCAGATGTCTCTGAATCTCATGAGACAGTAAGGTTCAGGGTCAATCGGGTTCACCTCAGTTTTGTAACTTTATTGGATTAAAGTGAAGATTTCTGTTTTTGCAACGTTGTTCGGACAGGAAGAGATCAACATAAGGCTTCTAAATGAGGCTTCTTTGACCTTGTGTCAGTTTTGCACTCTCTGTGGCAGTGAGTAATAGGTAGATATTGAAAGTGGTTACTGGCCTGAGATGAGTGCAAAGGGAGTTTTCTATTTGGCCCAGCTACCACAGTGTGGTAAACTATGCTGATTAATGCCTTTGGAAAGAGAATGCAAGTTTATAGGTTGTAGAAAGTGTGTGATCTTGTAAAGTAACTGTTACTTTAGGTCATAAATAGACACTCGTGCATACAAGAGGCGTGTGCATGACCATAAATTTGCTTGTGAGGAATAGTTTGTGTGTATGTGTGTGTTGACTGTAAACTGACTGCAATTAGGGCTGCCAGCAGGTGGGGGGTGACAAATGGGACATTGTGACAGAGTCAGTAGCTGAGCTCCACAAACCTTTCAAGCATTATTTTCCTATCTCTCTTTTCCCATCTCTTACTTTATTATTCTGTACTTCTCTACTATACCTCTTTTCCCTTGCCAGTAATAGAATAGCTCACTATGTCAGTGTAACTAGTTATTAAAACAGATTTACAGTATGTGTGCTGTGTAAAACGAGTGCCACATGCTGACTGAACTACCCTCATTAAGCTCTCATTCCACTCTTGAGAACGACCCAAAAGTATCACACTGGATTGGGATCAGGGATGGGAATAAACAGTAGAATATACAATATGTGTTGCGATACAATTATATTGCGATTATTTGTTTAATGTATTGCGATTCGAAACTATAATATAAATATTTTACTCACTTGTTACTCATTCATCTTCATTGTACTTTGATGACTTGTGCAACAAGCACTGAACTTCCTGCTTCATTTTAAAGCCATAGAAGTAGCATAGAGCATAGGCACATCAGTGTCATTAAAAAAAATTACGCGAATAGTGGGAATAGTGTATCTTGGTTCCAGCTTGTTTATCTTTAGACTAAAACCCTTGCAGTCTACCTGTATGGAGGATCTGTACGAACATCCTTTCAAATTAACCACATGATAGACTTACACTCATCCACCATTTTATTAGGTACACCTGTACACCTATTATTCATGCGATTCTCTTATCAGCCATTCGTGTGGCAGCAGTGCAGTGCATAAAATCACGCAGATACAGGTCAGGACCTTCAGTTAATCAACCATCAGAATGGGGAAAAAATGTGAGGTGTTCCTAATAAAGTGGTCAGTGAGCGTATATTCAAAAGCTTCTAAAATAGATGTAATCCAATCTTTGTCTTCTCGCAATACTTTAATATATATATATATATATATATATATATATATATATATATATATATATAAACATTTTTTTTTCTTGCCTCTAATTAGGACACTGCAGTAGTTAATTTGCCCTCCATTTCACATTCACCTCTCACACATTTGTTTATGCATTTAAAATCCCATTGGAAATGTTTTATGATGCCTGCTCTGATTTTAAAGAAGAACTCCATTTTTCTCTCTCTTCATTGATGAATTTTTTGGTTTCTTAACTTTAAACTCAACTCAACTTAATTTATAAAGCACTTTCAAAACCACAAGAGTGGGCCAAAGTGCTGTACAGAGATATAAATTTACAACATTACAAGAAAAAGGACACATATTAAAAAAATTACCACAATAATTACCATTAACAATGTTAAAATACTTATTCAAAAGCAAATGTAAAAAAATAAGTCTTAATGCCGCTCTTAAAAGCAACAATGCAGGTAGCGGATTTAATAGACAGAGACAAATCAATCCACCATCTAGGGGCTGCAATGGAAAAGCCACAGGCGAGACCGAAGAACATTTAAGCACAGCTGGTCAACACAAATATCTTTGGGATTGGTGAAGGGTGATTAAATCTTTAATGTACACTGGTGACAATCCATGGAAGGCTTTAAAAACAAAAAGCAGCACCTTATATTGGATTCTTAATTTTACAGGTAGCCAATGTAAACAGGTGTAATATGATCCCTTTTTTGTTTTTGGTATTTGTTAAAAGACTCGCCACAGCATTTTTCACAAGCTGCAGGTGAGAAACAGATGACTGACTAATACCTAAATACAGGACATTACAGTACTCCAAATGGGTAGAAATAAAAGCGTGCATACATTTTTCCAAATCTATAAAAGTAAGGATAGATTTTAGCTTTGAAATAGATCTTAACTGAAAGAAACTTTGCAGAGTCAAAAAAGATACCCACATTTTTTACATGGGAGTGCTTGTTACCAGGCAATAAACTTAAGCTTTCGGTCATATCCTTACCACATTGATTCTGACCAAAAAGAATAAATTCTGTTTTATCCTCATTTAGCTGGAGAAAATTATTCACCAACAAATTTTTACATCAGCCAAACAGTTACAAAGAAAATTAACAGAGCGGTCATCACTGTTCTTCAGTGGTAAATGCATTTGTGAATCATCCGCATAAAAATGATAACTGATACAATATATTTTTTAAATTAACCCTAAAGGGAGCATATACAAAGAAAACAAATCCGGACCCAGAATTGAACCTTGTGGGACTCTGCAAAAAATAGGAGCAGATGATGAAGAGCAATTCCCAATCCTGACAGAGCATGTTCTATCTTGCAAATACGAAGAGAACCAGTCAAGGGCCGGACCCTGAATGCCAACACAATCTCTGAGACTTTTAATTAAAATAGTATGGTCTATGGTATCAATCCAATAACATTAGTGCAACACCATTTCCAGAATCAACATCTAACAAGAGGTCGTTTGTAATTCTAAGAAGAGCTGACTCCGAGCTGTGTCTAGCTCTAAAACCTGACTGAAATCTATCAAAAATATTATTTTTTGTTAAAAAAGAAACTAGCTGTGTATTAACTACCTTCTCCAAGATCTTGTTTATAAATGTTTGTTTAGAGATTGGGTAGCTCAGTGGTAAAAGACTCTGGCTACCACCTCTGGAGTTCGCTAGTTCGAATCCCAGGGCATGCTGAGTGACTCCAACCGGGTCTCCTAAGCAACCAAATTGGTTTGGTTGCTAGAGAGGGTAGAGTCACATGGGGTAACCTCCTCGTGGTCGCTATAATGTGGTTCGTTCTCGGTGGGGCTCGTGGTGAGTTGAGTGTGGATGCCGCGGTGGTTGGTGTGAAGTCTCCACACACGCTATGTCTCCGTGGCAACGCGCTCAACAAGCCACGTGATAAGATGCGTGGGTTGACGGTCTCAGACGCGGAGGCAGCTGGGATTCGTCCTCCACCACCCGGATTGAGGCAAATCACTATACGAGCATGAGGACTTAAAAGCACGTTGGGAATTGGCCATTCCAAATTGAAAAAAAAAAAAAAAAAAAAAAAACACTCTTTCATAATATCATAGGAAACTTGTCATTTGTCTTTCAGCCTTTCTACATTCTTGTCTAATGATCCAAGTAGTGCCATTTAACCACAGTTGTGTCCTTATTTTACAATTCCTCGATTTAAAGGGAGCCAGCGAATCAGGGATATCAGAGCAGACAGAGTTAAATAGAGTCAACCTTCTATGTTTCTCCATCTCTTCAGCAACTATCATGAATCTTTTTCCTGTCTCTCTCCAGAACTGGCCTTTTAGCATGGATTAATTGCCTTTGCCTGTGTGTATGAGTGTGAGAGACAGTTAGAGTTGGAAGGAAAGTGTGAGCGTTGCTCCATGTCCCCCTTAATTTCTGCCCGTCAATGTATGTGCTATCAGCCAGAAGCCCCCACTATGAACCCTCTGTGTTTACCCCACTATCACTCACTGCAGACAGAGGTCTTTGCTACTGAACCTCACACCATCTTAATCATTCTAGACAACTATGGACCCATGCACACAGGCTTAAAGCAACAGTATAGTTAGAAATGTGTGCATGTAATAACAAGATATACTTGAAACAGTCTTTTTATACTGGCTCTACAGATTGCACAAGAAACTTAATTGGCATACTAGTTTTTTATGTTTGTTTGTTTGTTCATTTGGCGACACAGAGGCATAGTTTACCCAGACATGAAAATTCATCAGTCATCATTAACTTGTTTTATTTTGTTTCAGTGTTATGGCTTGCTTTCTTCTGTGGAACACAAACAGAGATGATAGACAGAATGTTTGAGAGTAACCTCAGTCACTTTCACTGCATCTTTTTACAAACAATGAAAGTGATTGGTGACTAAAACTCACATTGTACTTAACATCTCTTTTTGTGTTCCATGGAAGAAAAGAAAGTCACACAGCTTTGAAACAACATGAAGGTGACAATTTTATATTTTGAGTGTGAAAAAAAGGAACTTTCACTTTAAGGGTTGGCTTGAGAGAGTACACAGTGGATTTAGGGTTTAAAAATTTCTAAGCACAAAGTCTACAACCAAGTTTTTCTTCATCACAGAGGTCTAGGCTTGAGTTACTTCGATAAAGACAATCTAAAGATTGCCCTTTGGCAGAATCCAGAGCTCTGCTCTACTCAGCCGATGACCCCAAACCCTAAAGACAGACTCTCGTTTACAGTGTTTCTGACTGTTGTGGGGCACTTTGATCTGGTCTCATTGAGGAAAAGAGTTTTGTTTTTTCTATCTGCAAAAGTAACTGGTGTCAGTGGGCCATGGTTTCAAAGGCAAAGCCTAACAACTGATGCACAACATCATAATAGCAGATGTTTTTTTTTTCTTTTTTTTTTTTTTTCTTTTTGCATTTTCCTTTTCACATTGCATTTGTGGTTGACCTCATTTTCATTTTCAAATTCAAAGCAACAAGGAAATGATGAGATCTATATAAACATGCAAAATGACATTTTTGTGGCTGAAAACAGTAGAATGTGGTGAACTGATTGTAGCTTGAATTGATTCTTTCATTTTAGAATGGTGATGTCATTAAGGACACTAAAGCTATTTACAGCTATTTAGTTTATATCGTACATCTGTTGCACCTGGTGGTTCCCACCTTGAGAGCCACCATAATCTCCATAATCTTGTTAATTAAGGTAAGGTGAAGACACAGCCATCTTCTACAATGAAATAGACGCAAAAGATACTAATGGGTAGTGTATGTGTTTATGTAGTTTTTACATCTGAATTGCATCTACATCCTGTTTGACATACTTCTTTAGAATACAGTGATGTTATGTCTTGAAGTTTCTTTTACAAGAAGTCCAACATAGCGTGTGATGTAGTTGTTTGTTCTCTGTGCCACTGAAAGAAGAACAGATTGAAATTGTTGTGTATAATTCTAGTGTGGCCAGTAATGTGGTTTAACTCTAGAATTAGTCCAGTTCACATTTCACTTTTTTTCAAAAACATTTTCTCCATGTTTTGGGCATGAAGAAACAACTACATGCACACAGTGGTTGACATAAATGCATGTTTGAATGATGGTTCATGTGATGTGATCAAATAACTTAAAATATGCTGCTCTTAGTTGTCCTAACAATATTGTTTTTGAAACTGTGGACTTGCCACATACGTGTTCTTTCAGCTCAACTTGAAAATCATGGCACTAACAATGCATGGTCATGGATTCGATTCCTTAGAAAAGCATAAACTAATAAACTGTAAGTATACCTTGAATGCAATGTAAGATGCTTTGGATTAAAGTGTTCACTAAATGCATAAATCTAAATTTGCAGAATTTACTAATAAAGTTCAAAATAGATTAATTACTAACCCCAGCGTCCAAATAACTGAAATACCCCTTCCACCTACCCTTTTTCTAGTATACAGCACATCACATAGATGCACTCAAAGCTAACAGACATGAACTAAAAGCCACAAAACTCTCATTTTATTTTCATGGGGTCTTTCAGTTACAGATTTAAATGTGATTGAGCAACATTGAGTGGAAAATATTTTGCTGTACATTGGGGTTTAAGTGATTATAAATGTTGGTCATATGAACTAGATCAATTTGTCTAGATCTTGAGTGCTAGCAGCTACAGTTGTAGAGGAGACAGTGGAGAAACAGATGCTACATGAAGCATTGCCATTGTCAGGAAATGCATGTTGTTTCAGTTGAGGTAGACTTTTACAACTGCATCGGAAACTCTCAAAATAAGCCATGCTTCCACATGGTCACTCAACCATCTGACATGCTAAACACATACTAGCACTATAAACCCCCTTCCTCCCCTCCCTGGTTCACTAAATCTTGGCCTCCTCATATCCTTTCTATGGGCTATTATGATCTTGTCCATCTGCTGGATTAAACCCCTTTTTTCTCAATTATTTTTTTCTCTTCTCTTTGTCCCTTCTTCTATTGTGGGTTTCCGGGAGGATGAGAGTTTTTAACTCAGAGTTATGAGACATGCAGCAGGCAAACAGCAATTAACTACACCACTCAAAACAGCCTTAGTTCTAATTTTAAACACTCTAAAATATGTACAGAGCACAAATCAGATCACAGTTTATACTAAATGATTATGAAAGACTATCTTATACTGACATGAGGGTAACCTGATAAAAACAGGGCTCCACCAAATGAATATGCACCCGTAAACACAAGTTAATATTCTTAATTTGGCCTTTGATTTATGAATGTTTCAAGAAGAATCTATCATGGCTGTTGGAGAATATTGTAACTGTCTCATAATTCACACATATATAAAAACTGATTTGAGCTTTATCATAGCTAAGGGGGGAATTAGTTGGGCTTGAAACACTACAATTGTGCTAATGGATCATAAATTATCTTAAACTTCAGCGTGTAAAGAGTTCATAAAAGGTGCTTTCTACAAACAAAAGATGGTGTCAATGTATTCAGGTGGTGTTCGGTTTGCTAGAGTTTGATTGGTTAGTTTTTATGGAACACCTATTGATTACATTACCTATCGGTCTTGACTTTCTAGGAATGTTTGCTAATGTTTAATGAAAGAGCGTAAATTGGTACTACTACTTAATACACTTAAAATTAGATTTTCATCAAAACATGCAATATTAGATTACCTAAAAGTGTAATCTAAAAGATTGTTACTGATTACAATTTTGATGTGTCATTTGTAATCCTTATCAGATTACATTTCAGAAGTAATCTACCCAACACTGCATAAAGCATAATTATAAAATTAATTGTAACATAGTCATAAAACCTATGACCATTTTTATTAAGCCTATTGTATAGTATCAGTTAGAATTTATTCACAAGCAATTCAACTTTCCAGCATTGTAAAATCTAATTAGTTGACCTCACTTAGATTTCTCAAGGCAATCTAAGTAAACATAATTATTCGGCTCAAGTAAATTGAATGTAATTTTTTAAGTAATGTTAACTAGTTACAAGTAAGCTTAACTCATCTATGATTAAAGTATCATTGTTTTGATTTAATTATTTAAATTGGGTTATAACATGTCTTATACAGTATAAGGGAAATTATGACTGGTCTCTAGGTTAGCCATATGGCACACTGGACTCTACTCCTTACTTCTTAGTGCACATAAATCTGCACTTTTGTAAAGTACAATGGAGGAAAGAAGAATGACTTAAATTTAACAGGCTCCAAGTTCACCAGAGGTAACACTAATCACCCTCATGGTGACTTCACAAAAATCTCAATTATCAACCAGCTACAACAAAACAACAGCAATAGTCATAACAATTCAAACTAAATACATTTTTTAATAAAAAATAAAAGTAAATTATTTTACTACATAAGTTCCTTTTTTTTTTACCAAAAGCGCAAGGGTTTATGGGTATTCACACAGCCGCAATTTTGTACTTGATAATTTTGAGTTAGTAGTACTCGAAGCCAAAGTTTAAAGAACTTATGTATTTGAGTTATGATTCCAAAATGTGGCATTTCAAGTAGTGTAGGACCACTTAAATGTTTTCATTAATGACAACTTTAGGATTTAGTGAGTTACTGTAACTTAATTAAAACTAGTAAGAATAGTAAAAACTTCAGATTAAGTTGAGTAAGCTATTTTTTTATAATTTGAGATTACTATTAGTATTTTCAGTGAGTGAATATGTTTCACCACCCATCTCAATGACTTCATCAGCTGTTGGATGCTGGGGAATTCCAGCCATCAGACAACTCCTAAAAGCCATTTGGATAAGTGTCAAAATGTCTTCAGTAGAAAGGCAAAGTTCTAACAGACACAGTTAAAACCTCAGTGCATTTTTGTAAATGTGAGGAAATTAAATCACCAGTTGCTTAAAATTTTTCCCAGCATTTTTTTATTTATTTATTTTTTACATTTTGAAAAAGGAAACCAATCATCCTTCCACATTCTAACTAGGGCTGGGGGTAAAAATCAATTCTGTTACAAATCGCGATTCTTGAGCCTGATGAAAATTCTATTTTTTTTTTTATTTAAAAAAATATATCTTAATCGTAATGCTACTATGATAAATAAATATATAAATAAATAAATAAATAAATAAATATAGGAAGTTATATTAGTGCAGAGTTCCACATTAACAGGTTAGCCTATCTCTGAGAAGTTTTGTCTCTTTAATTCTTTACGTTTAGTCCTTTAATGCACCGCTACTACAGCCATCAAGTGCCGTTTGTTCACTGTCAGACGTCAAAATCCTCTGCTGTGATCAATGTTCCTGTTATTATGCATAATCCAAAAGTTGTGGAGAGTATTTGTCAGAAGTCGTTCTGCAGAATAAATAGTTTAGCTGAAAAAAGGCTTATCAAACTGTTGGATGCTGTAAACTAGGCCTAGGCCTACATGTTTTCACGCCCCCTCAGTATTTATAAACTAACAGCCAGGGTATTCATGTGCAGTGGCTGGTAATTTCGCACATTTACCCGCCACTGCCGACAAGAAATGCCGCTAGACACAAAGACCCATGAACAAAGGAAACACACCTCATTCTGATTTGAAGAACAGGCGAAAGCGCGTTTGATTTGCTTTTTTGTTCAGAAGTTAATTAGCGCTTTGGTGCTAGACGGGCTGGTTTGAGTATTTCTGTAACTGTTGATCTCCTGGGATTTTCACACACAACAGTTTCTAGAATGTACTCTGAATGGTGCCAAAAACAAAAAAACATCCAGTGAGGGGCAGTTCTGTGGATGGAAATGCCTTGTTGATGAGAGAGGTCAACAGAGAATGGCCAGACTGGTTTGAACAGACAAAGTCTATGGTAACTCAGATAACCGCTCTGTACAATTGTGGTGAGAAAAATATTATCTCAGAATGCTATTCTGAGATGCGGGTTGGCGCTGTTTTGGCGGCATGAGGGGGACCTACACAATATTAGGCAGGTGGTTTTAATGTTGTGGCTGATCAGTGTATATTACAGAGTGTAAACAGTTGTCATTTCAGACACAACTGTTCTTCAATAGACATTTCTTTCTGAGAAAAAGGACTTAACATTGTTTTTTTTGTTTTGTTTTTTTTAAATCTTTTTAAGAAGTTTTTATATCAAAACATCAAATTGCAATACTTACAGAATCGCAGCATCGCAATACATATCGAATCGGCTAGGAAATATCATTGTAATATCGAATCTGGAGGTATGTGGCAATTCCCAGCCCTAGTTCTAACCTATTCTATCAGTCCATCTGTATGTCTGTGTCTCTCACTTTAGTGCAGATGCACACTTTTTTCATTGCCTTACATTCTTTTCCCCCCATCTGTCTGTTTACTTCTCTCTTCCTGTCTCAGTTTCAATGTCAATCTTTCTTTGTTTATTTCTGTTCTTCTTACATAAATTCTCCCATCTGCTTTTCTGTTTGTCTCTTCATGTATGCTAGCTTTTCTTTCAGTCTGTTCTTTTTGCTCTCTGCCCATCTGCCCATCTTTTTGGGCCCACTGTTTCAGAGTGAGTGGCCACCCATCAGCACCATCTTTTAAAACCCATTTCCAGCCATTTAAAACTCAGAACAGCACAGCATTGCCACTGTTTCAAAAGCAAATGAATGTTATTTGCCTACAAAATGACTGGGCTTCCTGTTGACCGAAATGAATTGATTGTAATGATGCTAATACTGCATGGAACTGGAAGGCTCAAATGGAACATCATTTACAGTACTCTCACATATAACACGTTATGTAACCAATGAGACAAAACAGTGGTTGTCTGACCAGCTACTTGATCTGTCTGCTAATTGATGGACAGGTGCCAGTCTCTGCTGTATCAACAACAACACCTGTAAAGAGCATGCAACTGTTAGATGTTGGGTTTGTGTATATATTGAACAAACAGTCTGTAAAACTGACACTTAATGTGTTTAGTTAAGGAAAGAGCATGTTCTGGCAAAAAGGACCATTGTGTGTGTGTGTATGCGTGAGAGATGAACAGAGAAAGGGGAAAGAGGGTGGTGGTTTTAAATGATGGAAGAAGTGACCGTTTTGACTACCCAGCTCAGACTTCAGGGCCCATAATATTTATATTATCTTAATTTAATCTCACACTGAGTGTGCCCTAATATTCTCAGAGATTAGGTCCACCACTTTGACTCAGTTGAGATGTCTGGCTGGCTGTACAGAGCAGCTATTGATAAAGGCCGTCTGGATTGTTTCTTCTTGATATTTTTACATGAGCTTATGTGGGAAGATTCTTGATATTTTCGCCAGAATTGTTCCAGTGAAAAACACAGTCTAAAAACTAAATAGCCAAAAAATACGTTTGGAATTTCATGAATCCACTGTTAACCTCCAAAGTCTACTGTATGCGTCATTTAAGCAGTGGAAAGTTAGTCATCTGGGAGTATTTTGGTTTAGGAACATATTATCAGATGGCATTTTATCACAAGTGTTTTGATTTAGTATTTGACAAATACATTGACATTGGGCTAATTTAATTTATTTAAGCCATCTTAAAACTGCAATGACAACACAGAAGCCATATTTACAGGGCCATATGTGCCACAAAAAGGTGCATTTAGACAGAATATACAACTAAGAGGTGGCATAAATCAGTTTAAACAGGAATCACAAAATGTTGCAACCATCTTCATATTCAAATTCACATTTTTAACACTAGAGCAAAAATAAAAATTCTGTCATAATTTACTCACCCTCATATCATTCCAAACCAGTATGACTTTCTTTCTTATGCAGAATACAAAAGCAGATGTTTTAATGAAGATCCCCCTGGGTCTTTGCAATACAGTGGCAGTGAGAATTGCCTCACTTTAAAGCTTAAAAAAGGAACCAAATGTATCATAAAAGTAGTCTATGCTATTCATTCGTCATATTCCAAGTCTTCTCAAGGCATATGGTAGGTTTTGGGTCTTTGTTGCATTACACGATTTTGATTCTAATTGGTAAGTAGGGTCATAGCTGGTATATTTTATGTGACATTGTATCTTTACACAGTTTGTAGGCGAAACAGAACAACCTCAGAGACGTTTTAACGGTTCGTAATCTGTGTTAATTGTGACGAAACAATTGCTGGAGTTTACAAATATTTGCCACCAAGCTCACCTTTATTGTTGCTCACAGCATGCTGGTAAAGGCAACATGCAATGAGGACTACAGTATTTTGTAGCTCTGTCCTAGCACTAAAACATTTATCTGGGTGTAAAAATACAAAGGAAAATTGTAATGTATGACAAAATCTAAAGTTATAGGAGCACCACTTAAATTTTACAACCTACTGATGAGATGGAATCAAATAGACTGGAAAGAATGGTAGCGCTAAAATAGATGCCATCCCAGAGGGAAAAAAAAGAAATACAAATATGGTCATGGCAAATGGAATCACAATACATACGCCTGCCACACCACCATAACTTGGCTGAGTGAAGTTTAGTATAATATTGGATAATTATTAGACATTATGAAAACACTACAGACCAAGTGAAAATATTATAGCAAG
Organism: Myxocyprinus asiaticus; assembly: GCF_019703515.2. Lineage (NCBI taxonomy): Eukaryota > Metazoa > Chordata > Actinopteri > Cypriniformes > Catostomidae > Myxocyprinus > Myxocyprinus asiaticus. The sequence continues at coordinate 24,226,794 of NC_059345.1, forward strand.
TAAGTATATAATATTAGAAAACTAAGGTTCACAGTGCTCTATAAGTATGGAATAACAAAATATCTAATGAAAGGTGAAGATCAATACATTTAATGTGGATTGAAAACATTTCTTTCTCCCCCTCTCTCTGTTTTCTTAGCTTGTCCATCTGGTACTTATAAACCTGAGGCAGTTCCTGGAGGTGTGGGTACCTGTCTGCCCTGCCCAGACCGTCATCACACATCCAGGCCTGGAAGTACACACATCTCAGACTGCATGTGTACGGAGGGCTACAGACCCCATAACAACACATGCCAAGGTGCTGATCTGTTTTATTTCTGTAAACAGATGTCTGCTAAAGTTTATGTTTATAAGTGTATAGATGTAACTCTCCCACTCTGTTCTCTCTCTCTCTCTCTCTCTCTCTCTCTCTCTCTCTCCATTTTTAACTTCTGTAGTGGTGGTTTGTCCAGTCCTCCCTCCACCAGAGAATGGCTTCTTTGTCCAGAATGTGTGTAATAATAAGTTTAACTCTGCTTGTGGGGTGCGTTGTATGCCAGGCTTTGACCTGCAGGGAGACGGAATCAGACTTTGCCAGCCAGACGGGACCTGGTCAGGAGTTCAGCCGAGCTGCAGAGGTGAGAGTAAGAGACTGGGCTGTTATGGCTGAGGGTGATGTGGGAGTGTACACTAATTCATGCAGGGTCATTTCTAGGTGTAGGCAGCAACCAGCTGGGGGGCGCCAATGAGGAGGTGCGCCATGAAACCCCTTTGTTTTTCAGTTTGTTTTTTAGATGTATTATTATTTATTTTTGTAGTTGTATTTCATTATGCAATCAGGTGACGCTTTATGGTTGCAGTATCTGAGAGCGATTAAGTCTGGTCTCCCTGGTGTTAGTGGCCGCTACTGGGAAGAGAGAGAGAAATGGGGGATGGGAGCGACCACGCACACCAAGTGGATCAAGTGTCAGTCATCATGAAAAAGTCAAAGCCCTCAGTTACACAATTTCATAAAAAGAAGAAATAGGAAGGGCAAAAGAAAGAGAAATATTAAGGTATGCGACTAGTAATTCATGGGCCTGTTTGTCAGCTAGCTGTTAAGATGTTAGCTAGCTAACGTTTGCGAGCTTGTAAATCCAGTCCTCGCAAATCCATAGCTAGCTAGCTACCTATTATGTTTATCCTAGGCTATGTTCAGACTGGCAGTAAAAATATGATTTTTTTGCCTCTCTGACTCAAATCTGTTCAGTTTTTTTGTAGTCTAAACAGGACTTCCACCTTTGTAGGAGGTTTGAAATCCAATTAAAATTTGTTTTTTAGTTGAATGCTCAAATCAGATTGAATGTGGGTTTTTTATCATTTGTTGTGTGACAGGGTGGTATGTCAGGTGTTGCAACAAGAAGACTTCATCGCATTAATGACAACGACCGCTACTGATAGCGCTCCATCATGAGCACAATACGTTAACATAATGACACTGTATTTTAGCAAGAATTCACCACTTGTTAAGCAGCTGAATATTAGCATGAAAGAAAGCTATTGCATTTAGGGGTTCTTGCTCTCAATGGTGCGCGTGGTAAGTTGTGCGTGGATCGCGGAGAGTAGCATGAGTCTCCACATGCTTTGAGTCTCCGCGGTGTCATGAACAGTGAGCCACGTGATAAGATGCAACACCTAGACTACCGGAGCACAGAGGCACTTATATTGAGTCAGTGTCAAGAGGAGTCTTTCCCAGAGGAGTTCAAGATCTTAAAGGCATTGAAACCTGTGCCCGCATCCAGCCATCTGAACACGCTTTGGGACTGATCCGAGTGGGAGGAAGACTGCGGAAACTGGACAGCTTGAGTAAGACTGAAATCCACCCAGTGGTTCTAAACCCTCACCATAAGGTCACTAAACTCCTTATCAAGAGCTTTGCTCATTGGGTGGTGAGACGCCTCGCTCTCCCTAGTGGTCTACACTCTAGAGCCCCTGACTAAGCACTGCTGGAGTCACTCGCAGACTACTGCTGATCACTTCTGGTCATACTACATGCAACATTACCTCCCTGGCCTCCAAACTCGGCAGAAGTGGCGGGAAACTCAGGATCTGAATGAGAATGCTGTAGTAATGATGGTAGATCCGCAACTAACCTGATCTCATTGGCCAGTTGGTTGGGTAGTCAAATTGATACCCAGTGCTGATAGATACATCAGGTCAGCTCAAGTTCAAGTCAGTGATCATCAGTATGTACGTCCTGTGGCCAAACTTATTCAACTTCCAGCATTTCTGGACAGAGGTGAATCTGATCCCAAAGACTAGGGAATTTAACTTTATACATATTAGCTATGCTAATCTGGGGATGGCTGTTCTAAATTCCCTATGTGTACACTGGTAGGACTTTTATAATGACACTTTTATTTTGTATTTTTATTTTTTATTTTTTATTTATTTTTTATTTTTTTTGCTTTCACTTTGTTTGGTCCGCTATTGCCTCAGGTGTAAATGTGTAAAACGTTGTTTTATTCGTAACTGCATTTAATCCATCACTGGAATATATTTCAAGCATCCTTGTAATGCTCAGTGGCACCTTTAAACCTCATCTGTGCTAAATATCTCCTCTATGCACTACTCAAAGACTGTGTGATGACATCGATGAATAAGGGATGTTCATTGCTGTACACTGGAAGACTTATATAAAGAATCTCCTTTCAAAATTCTTGCCAGAGCCCCGTAGTGTATTAGCATTAAACCCAAACAGTTCCCCACAATGTTATTTTCTTAAGGTTAATTTCACTAATTTAATTTTTTATTATTTTTTTCCATAACTTATTTAATTTTACTTCTATTAAAATGTAGTCATGGCAGTTTTTCTGAAAGAAACCAACACGTTTGGATGTCTTACGCACAATTTACACATGGTCAGGAGCAGTTTCGTACCGACCAACATTTTGAAAATACGAAAACTTTTATGAATCTGAAAATTTACATCAGGCCAATTTTTGTTTACGAACAATTTATAAAAAAATTTGTTCTGCTCATTTTTCATGAATGAGGCTCTATGTGTGATACCTTGGCTTTCTTTCTTTCACCTTCCTTTTCTCTCTCTTGTGCTCTTATTTGTTTCTTATTCCATCAAACCGGAAAACATATCGGTTTTATTGTCAGTTTATGTGTTACACAACTGGAAGCTCAAAAGGCCTTTAGTCACCTCTTATGTTTCATCACCCACAGAAACGCTAATATACTGCAGTGTGTGTGTGTGTGTGTGTGTGTGTGCGTGTGTGTGTGTGTGTTTGTGTGTGCAGTGGGGCTCATAAAGTCGTTTCTCTGCCAGTTAGCATACCCGCTGCAGCACTCTGAGTTCATGTGTGTATAGATAGCTGGAAAGTAAACTGCTGTTAAAGAAAATGCTCAAATTCTTTGCCAACTATTTGATGCTTACACTCACACACAGACTCCGACACATACAAATTAATATGTGTATGTACACACACCAACTCATGTACTCAGACATATACAAATGGGTGTGTGAAAGCTGACCTGTTAAGTGTTCCCTCTTTTGTGACCTCAACCCTGAAATAACAATATTTTGGTTTTTCTTTGTTTGGAAATAAATTACAGGTCTCAAAGTTCTAACCACAGACTTCGCTACCAGCCACTCTCCTCTTTCTCTCTCTCTTACTCTTGCTTTCCTTCTCATTTTCTCTTAAAAGCTCTCTTCTCCTTTACTCTCTCCATCTTTTCCATTTTTGTTTCTCCTCAGCTGTTCATTTTAGCTCTGTGTTGTTCCATGTAATCATTTAAAGTTCATCCAATGCAGCAAAGTTTTAATAACATAGCACCAAACTTTCTGTGCGATGCCCTAACCTCTGTCTGGTGCGTGTGGTATTTTCCTATAGTTCGGTCTTGCCCAGATCTCTCTCCTCCGCATCATGGGGAGCTGAACTGCAGTGAACGGAGCGCCCCCTACAGGCTGGAGTGTTCTGTGCGCTGTGAAAAGGGCTACAGGTTGCAGGGCAGAGCCAGACTCACCTGCCTGGCCAACTCACAGTGGAGTGGGCCACAGCCCCGGTGTGTGGGTAAGATAACAGCTATTTTTATGTGTATGTGTTTGTGTGTAGTCTTGTTTTTCTGTACTTGAGTACCAAAATTCCCCACAATAATAGTCTGCATGAAGTGCGAACACTACTTTGGGCTGTCAAATTTAACATGATTAATTATTACATTAAATATGTATTAAAGTAAATAATTAAATAGCACTTTGAAATTTATTTAACACAGTTACCTCATTTACTTAATTTGAAGTTTTATTCTGTTCTGTCTGATTTCTAAAGACAAGATGATATAAAAGCACTCAATGAATTGATTGCATTAACACAGTATATGCTAGGGGTACTCAACAGGCGGACTCCAAGGACACTTGAATCTGGACTGAGATCTAAATCTTTGAGCTAGTTATCTGACACCTGGCTAAGTGATTGTGTAAGCATACGCGTATACACACGCTGAGTGGGAATAAATCACTACCTGCTCTCCACGCATTGCCTCTTTCCCCGCTATAGACATGAGGCGCTGCATAAAGCCTGATTTACTGTACGTAGTTATTTTAACAATAGTAGTGGAGACCTCGCTACAGATACTGCCATCTTTTGCTAAAACACACTGTAGAAAACAAAAATGAAGCAAAGTGGAACTATCTTCATCTGTCTGAAATGTGAATCAGATGGTTCAGCTAAGCCAGGTATGTGTCAGGATGTTTTTTCTGTCTAAATTTGGCTTCATTAATCAGCATGTTAGGATCCTTTTTTATAATAAAAAACTGATTTTTGTTCTAATTTTGTGAAAATTAATCATAGATGCCATCATGGCATGTATGGCAAGGAAAGCCTATTTATACTTTAATTAAGCAAACAGTGTTTTAGAGGAGCAATGTGTAATATATTTACTGTAATAAAGCTTCAAATTATCATAATATGCTATCTGAAATTTAAGAAACATGCTAAGTTGAAATACTGGCTTCTCCGAAAACAATGCTACAGCCAGTATATTCTACTTTGAAATGTGCATTCCGGGCCGGAATTTCTGTTTGTGTTTTGGCCTGTGTGATACTGCCCACTGCCCATTTCCCAATAGTATTTCGACACCCCGGGTTGCCAGATTTGAAACAAGTTAGTGGGCAAACACAGTGCGCTGCAGCCATGGAAGCCAGAAATACATCTAGCTAACATTGACAGAGTTATAAAAAATCCACGAGCTGGTTTATAATTTGGGAACAATAAAAACATTGCAGACGTATACATTTGCTGATCAACTTGTGTACAGTGTAAGGCTCGTCACTTGCCATTGTCAGTTTGCATGTTCCTGTTGCGTGTCCTCAACCTGGCAACCCGCGTCTGGGGAGGAAGGGGCGGGGAAGACAACTCTCTCCAATATTTTGAATTTGGACTGCAGTACGCATTTTAAACGCCTGATGACAATGTTACATATTGCTCTTTAATGCTTAATTGTCATTATGTAAATTGTTTGTTTGTTTGTTTGTAGATTCTCACTTTAAAGAAAATATAAAAATGGTTAATTCAAATACCCATACACATACTATATATTCTGAATGTAAAAAATATTTAAACAAAAATTGGACTGTTGTCATTCAGCTTCAAAACTGTTGATCTTATCTTTGAATATTCATATCCAAGTTCCCTTGACTGATGAAGTCTTGATAAAATTATTTCAAATCAAATCAAATCACTTTTATTGTCACACAACCATATACACAAGTGCAATAGTGTGTGAAATTCTTGGGTGCAGTTCCGAGCAACATAGTAGTCGTGACAGTGATGGGACATATACCAATTTACAATAAAAATCAGATTTACAACACAATTTAAAATCTAAAATACACATAATTACACATAACACTATATACAAATAATAACATACAATGTATAGTATACAATAAACACAATATAGAATACACATTATACAATAAAAAAGTATATATAGTATATATAAAATGTACAGTAGGTTGTATTGTACTGTACTGACATTCAGGCTGTCGGTTGATAGTAAGTTGCCAGTGTGTTGTTAAGAGAGAATATAATATAATAATAATATAATTTATGACAGTCCGGTATGAGATATAAGAGTAATAAAGTGCAGTGCTGATGTATTTTGATCGTGGGAGATCAAGAGTTCAGAAGTCTGATTGCTTGGGGGAAGAAGCTATCATGAAGTTGGCTGGTGCGGGTCCTGATGCTGCGATACCGCCTGCCTGATGGTAGCAGTGAGAACAGCCCATGGCCCGGGTGGCTGGAGTCTCTGATGATCCTCCGAGCTTTTTTCACACATCGCCTGGTATATATGTCCTGGAGGCAGGGAAGCTCACCTCCGATGATGTGTCTGGCAGTTCGCACCACCCTTTGCAGTGCTTTGCGGTTGGGGGCGGTGCTATTGCCGTACCAGGCGGAGATGCAGCCAGTCAGGATGCTCTCTACAGTGCAGGTGTAGAACCGTGTGAGGATGTGGCGGTTCATTCCAAACTTCCTCAGCCGTCTCAGGAAGAAGAGGCGCTGATGAGCCTTCTTCACAACGGCTTCAGCGTGGATGGACCATGTGAGTTCCTCAGTGATGTGGACACCCAGGAACTTGAAGCTGCTGACTCTCTCCACTGGTGCTCCATTGATGGTGATGGGACTGTGTTCTCTATCTCTTCTCCTGAAGTCCACCACAAGCTCCTTTGTCTTACTGACGCTGAGGGAGAGGTTTTGCTTGTTTCATCATTGTCAGTGATCAGACCTACCACCATCGTATCATCAGCAAACTTAATGATGGCATTGGAGCTGTGTGTTGCCACACAGTCATGTATGTACAGGGAATACAGGAGTGGGCTGAGAACACAGCCCTGCGGGACTCCAGTGTTGAGGGTCAGTGATGAGGAGATGTTGCTGCCTATTCTAATCACCTGGCGTCTGCTTGACAGGAAGTCCAGGATCCAGCTGCACAGCGAGCTGTTTAAGCCCAGAGCCCAGAGTTTTTCATCAAGCTTGGAGGGCACTGTGGTGTTGAATGCTGAGCTGTAGTCTACAAACAACATTCTCACATAAGTGTTCTTTTTTCCAGGTGTGAGAGAGCAGTGTGTATTGTAGATGCAATGGCATCATCAGTGGAGTGGTTGTTGCGGTAAGCAAACTGCAATGGGTCTAGTGATGGAGGCAGCACAGAGCAGATGTAATCTCTGATTAGTCTCTCAAAGCATTTGCTGATGATGGGGGTCAGAGCAACAGGACGCCAGTCATTTAAGCAAGTGATTTTGGATTGCTTTGGAACAGGCACAATGGTGGACATTTTAAAGCATGTGGGGACTACAGACAAAGAGAGGGAAAGCTTGAAAATGTCCGTAAAAACACCAGCCAGTTGGTTCGCACACGCTCTGATGACGCGGCCGGAATGCCGTCTGGACCCACGGCTTTGCGGATATTCACCCGTCGGAAGGATCGGGTTACATCCGCTACAGAGACGGAGAGTGAACTAACCTCTGTAGCTTCGGCCGCGAGAGCTCTCTCCGCGAGGGTGGTGTTATTTCCCTTGAAACGAGCATAAAAAGTATTTAGCTCATCCGGGAGAGAGGCAGCGGTGTTCACGGCGGAATTTTTATTCCCTTTAAAGTCTGTGATGATATTAATTCCCTGCCACATGCTTCTAGAGTTGGTGGTGTTGAACTGTCCTTCAATCTTGTTCCTGTACTGACGTTTTGCTGTTCTGGCATAACTGGCTTGTTTATGCTCCTCCGCGTTCCCGGAATTAAAAGCGGAGGTCCGTGCATCAAGTGCCGCGAGAACATCGCTATTAATCCAAGGTTTCTGGTTCGGGTAGATCCGTATTGTTCTGGTAGGAACGACGTCCTCTACACACTTTTCTGATGAAACACATTACGCTATCAGCATAAAGCTCGATGTCGTCATCAGAGGCGGACCGGAACATCTCCCAGTCTGTGTGATCAAAACAGTCTTGTAGCGTAGAGTCTGATTGGTCCGACCAGCACTGGATCATTCTGAGGGTGGATGCTTACTGTTTCAGTTTCTGCCTGTAAGTGGGCAGAAGCAGAATGGAAGAGTGGTCCGATTTGCCAAATGGTGGGTGGGGGAGGGATTTATTGCCATCCCAGAAGGGAGAGTAGCAATGGTCCAAAACCCGGCCCCCTCGTGTGTTAAAACTAATGTGTTGGTGGTATTTTGGTGCGACTGATTTGAAACTGGCTTTATTAAAGTCCCCGGTCACAATGAACCCGGTCTCAGGGTGCGCGGTTTCCTGCTTGCTTATAATCCCGTACAGTTCCTTGAGTGCCCAGTCTGTGTCGGCTTGTGGCGGGATGTACACAGCTGTGATAATGACCGCTGTGAATTCCCTTGGTAGCCAGAATGGTTGACACAGAAGCATGAGAAATTCCAGATCAGGAGAGCAGAAAGTCTTGACAGAATGTATGTTCCTCTGATCACACCAGGATTTGTTGATCATAAAACATACACCACCATGTCTGCTTTTACCTGAGAGGTCTTTCGCTCTGTCCGCTCGGTGCACGGAGAACCCCGCGGGTGCAATGGCTGAATCTGGAATCTCAGCAGACATCCAAGTTTCCATAAGGCAAATAATGCAGCAGTCCCTCGTCTCTCATTGGAAAGAGATCCGCGCTCTCAGCTCGTAGAGCTTGTTGTCCAGAGACTGAACATTTGCCAGTAGAATACTGGGTAGCAGGGGTCAATTTGCATGACGTCTTACTCTGATGAGAACGCCAGCTCTGTTTCCCCTTTTCCTTTTGCGTTTTCACAGCTGGGCTGCCCAGACAAAGGGCTTTGGTGTGTTTGTAAACATCAGGTCGGCATTGAGGAATTTGAAGTCCGGTTTACAGTGTGTAATTGCAGAACCAATGTCCAAAAGTGTTTGTCTGTCGTAGACAATAAGGCAGACAACATCCAAGACAAAAAACATAAGAATTGTAAACAAAACAAACAAAACACTACAATGTTGTGTCAGAGCTCGCAACGCAGCAGCCATACTCGGCGCCATCTTGAGTCCAATCCTTTGGTAGAAGATCCCTCAGACCCCATTACTTTGGCTGTCTCTGGGCCCCCAATGTCCTCACCTCTGCCCAGTTTTGAAGAGACTATTTTGACTGTTTAGGATTTATATTTTATTTCTTTACAAAAATAGGCTACTATTGCTGCCAATGTGGCAAGTTATAAAAACTATTCAAAAATCTATATTATAAAATTTCATAGCCATATGACTAATGACACCATGTAAGCTACGTATTATCTGGACATTTGCTGGAAAGAGACCGGACCTCTTTTTGAATACCCCTTCAGTTGAATACCCCGGTATATGCCATATATATATACAGTATATTGAGGCAAATTTCAGCAAATTTAAAATTGTGATTAATTATTTTAATCTAAACCCTACTAATTTCACATCTAAAAATGCCAAAAACTGGTTGGCTGACTGAACGGTATGCCTAATTGAGCCTTAGCTAAGCTCCACACCCCCCGGTTACCGTTGCTTGCTCTGACAAGCTTTGCAGAACTTCCCATAGGAATGAATGGGAGAACGGCGTGGTTTTTGGTAAAATATTATCATAAATGGAATTGATAATATTCTTACATGGGCTGGAATGAAGAGTGAAATTGCAAATTTCACTCTTAAATTTTAACTGATGCTTTTTTCTAAAAGATACTGTTAAATCATACAGTAATTTGATTGAAAACTGTGAGACTGTCAATCAGAACTCAAAAAGAGAAAAGTGTCATTTGATGGCGATACACACCTGATAACATTAGTGTAAGTGAACAGAACTGCTCATAACGTCTCATAACACACTCACTATGATGCTCACTATTGCCTTTACTAAGACCTGAATTAATACATTAATTAATTAACATTATGTTATTAGCTTTAATTTACCTTGAAGCAAATGTATGTGTCTTTCCTGATGTTATGCATGTTCATTTAGGAATGAGGGCTGACAAAGTTTAATACATAGCATGCTCTTCTCGAGATTTATTTAAAGCTTAAAAAAAATGAAAGGAAAAACACAGCGTGTATCCTCTCTCGGTACCTTGTGTCACTACTATAAGTGACCTGGCAAATTTTTTTTTGGATAATTTCTTTAAAATTACACTTAAAAGTACTGGAAACATACATTACTCCCGTAGACTCTTGGAAAAAGGGTTGTTAGAGAAATGGTGGACGGCAACAGTTGCTAAGATAGGACTGATCAGAAACGCTTTTAAGGCGGGCTTATTGAAGGGTCAATTGTGCCGACTTTTTGTGTGTGTTTCACTCAAACACGCACATACACAGAGACAGCATCAGGATTGACTTCTCATATAAAAACAGTAGACACCTTTGTGCGCAGCTAGCCAAACTAATCTTTATAATTATAAATTATAACTTTTATTATATTTAATTATAACTATAATATATAATTATAACTTTGATTGTCTTTCATCATGAATGATAGAAAGTTTGTATTTTGGTCTGTTCGTCACTCTACAGAGTTCTCTGTCTGAGTCCTGTAACATGTCTTCATGTCTACACTGTAATTCTTCTACTCTGTTCTCTCTGTGCTCATCTTTCTCTCTTCGTGAGAGCTTTGGCAGTACAGCGAGATCCAGATGTCTGAGTGAAAGTCATTACTTTTGAGTATGTGTGTGTTAAGGGTGTTTCCAAGAATGCCGCGCAGTGTGGTCAACAAGTGCTCTTACATTTCCCTTTCTGGAGATATTTTTACTCTCTCTCTCTCTCTCTCTCTCTCTCTCTCTCTCACTCTTGTTCTTTTGATTTATATTTATGGAAAATGTTTGTTTTTGTTTTATCTTTCTCTTTTCTCATTCTTCATTTACTGTCTTTTTTTCCACTCTTGTCTCTCTCTCTCAGAGGTGCGCTGTCCTCCACTGGTTACCCTGAAGCATATCCATCTGTCACCCCCTGGCTGTGGGGAGACTGAGGTCGGGACGGGAGCATCCTGTCAGTTAAGCTGTCCCCTTGGTTACAGTCTGCTTGGTGACTCAGAAGTCAGATGTCTGCCCTCTGGAAACTGGAGTGACAATCTGTATAAAGCAACCTGTTCAGGTGATGTATTTTTTTCAGGTGTGTACACTACATGGCCAAAAGTATGTGGATGCCCCATTCAAATGAACAGATTTGGCTATTTCAGCTAGTTGTGTGTATCTATGCAGGGATGTGTACTGTGCATATGTGTGCATGTTTTATTTGGTGTGTGTGTGTTAGTGTAAAACTCCCACTTTGATCTTAACTTACTGCTGAAACTTGGTGTGTTGCATTCGGGACAGATGTGCTGCCAGTAAAACTGGTACTTTAGATTTATTGCAAACTTTAGGATGTGTTGAAGAACTGAATGAATGGGAAGATCATCAAACAGTGTGTAACAGAGTGTAAAACTAAAGGATTCCAGCAACAAAAAATTCCAAAGCTGCCCCTCCAAGCTGGAACTGTACAAAGATGAGGATCAATTAGTTCTGGCTTTCACCCATGCACCTCTATGATTTACTCATGAGAGAGAATAGATTGCATTTGTGTATTTGTTTTAGCGTGAGGCTCATCAGTGTCTAAAGAGATTAAGCCCGAGACTGAAAAGACAGAGTAGTTGCATTTGATCCAGGCTTTTTCTTTGGTCCATTACACTAACGATGAACTATTTGTTTGACTTGGAGAGAGAGCATGGGCTGTGATTAAACTTCTCCATGCACAAAAACTCAACGTGAATCTACAGTCGCATCATCAAAGGAATAATCATGTGTTTGAAACGACATGATGATGAGTAAACGATGACAGAATTTTCATTTTTGTTCTTTCTTGGGCTTATTACTCTGACAATGAAGTATTTGTTTGGCTTGGAGAGACAGAGGACAGGTTGTGTGATTAATACGTTCTGCTATGAGCTGGATGTGATAATGATAGGCACCACAGTAAATAGATCGTAACACTCCATCCCCAAAGAATCAACATGAATCAAGAGTCACATCATTAAAGGGTTCGTTCACATCATCATCTACTCACCCTTATGTTTTTCCACACCCGTATGATTTTTTTCTTCTTCTGTAGAACACTAAAGGAGAAGTTTTGAAGAATGTTGACACTGCCGTTTCCCCTACAATGAAAGGATACAGTTACCAGGGGAGGTCAAGCTCCAAAAAAGCACCATAAAAATAGTTAATACAACTTGTGTGCTACAAACATAAGTCTTCTGAAGCCATACAATAGCTTTGTATGAGAAACACTTCGAAATATAAGTCGTTATTCTATAAAAATCTTTGCCTCCTCTTTAGCTCTCATATGTCATACTTCCATTTATTCAAACTTCAAACGCGTTTGGCTATAAGACACGTGAAAACGAATGGTGTTTGGTGTCATTAACGTCAAACCTGCCACAACACGTCTAGATGCACCAGGTTTGAATATGCACATGCACAAATGAGATTTGGGGAAGATTATTAGTGAATAGTGATTTAAATGTTCTTTTCCTCAAAAAAAAAAAAAAAAAAAAAAAAAAAAAAAAAAATATATATATATATATATATATATATATATATATATATATATATATTTTCCTTGTCTCACACACTGTTTTATGACTTCAGATGAGTTTTAATGTAGAGCAATTTAAGTCGTATGGACTATTTTTATCGTGCTTTTTTTTAGGGGATCTTGTCCTCCCCTGGTCACTACTGTATATACTTTCATTGTATGGAGAAAAAAAGCAGTGTGAACATTCTTCAAAACTTCTCCTTTTGTGTTCTACGGAAGAAAGAAAGTCATACATGTACAGGTAATATTTACAGTACAAAAACTTTCAAAGAAGATTGCTACATTGGATCTACAAGTTAGTAATGGTATCAGAAGGCAGTGACCATGAGTGCGAACTCCTGTTATATGTAGGTTTGACTCATATTTAGTGGAAAAATAGGTATTATTTAATTGTTCTACGCAAGTGTTGCAATTTTGCTACAGTTGGTCTTTGAGGGTTACAGATGAGGTAGCCAGGCATAATAGGTGACATAATAATGTTATGTTTACATCAGTAATTGGTACTGGAGTTGATGTTATACAGATTTTGCAGCCCAAAAACTGAATCATTGTTACTTTTACTTTGGCTCATAGAAATGAGTGTGTTCATATAGGTTGTCATACTGTTTATTTCTTTAACGGATTTGATTTATTTTATTTTGGTGATTCTCTTCCGTAGATACAGAGCCTCCATGGATTCAGTGTCCTGGTGATGTCATCACAGAGACTGATGAGCATCAGAGGTCAGCAAACATCAGTCTGAGCGCACCCATGCTGAGGGACAATACTGGAGATGAGGTGAGGTTTACATCTTTCTTTTTTTTCTTTTTATTCTTTTTTTTTTTTTTTCTTTTCTCCCAAATTTGGAATGCCCAATTCCCAATGCGCTCTAAGTCCTCGTGGTGGCGTACTGACTCGCCTCAATCCGGGTGGCAGAGGACGAATCTCTGTTGCCTCCGCGTCTGAGACCGGCAATCCGTGCATCTTATCACTTGGCTTATTGAGCGTGTTACCGCGGAGACGTAGCACGTGTGGAGGCCAACGCTATTCTCCGCGGCATCCACAAACAACTCACCACGCGCCCCACCAATAGCGAGAACCACACATTATAGTGACCTTGAGGAGGTTATCCCATGTGACTCTACCCTCCCTAGCAACCGGGCCAATTTGGTTGCTTAGTAGACCTGGCTGGAGTCACTCAGCACGCCCTGGATTCAAACTCGCGACTCCAGGGGTGGTAGTCAGCATCAATACTTGCTGAGCTACCCAGGCTCCCCTCTTTCTTTCTTTCTTAATTTCTTTCTTTCTGTCTGTCTTTCTCTCTTTTTCTTTCTTTCTCTTTTTCTGTCTTTCTTTGCCTTTCTCTTCCTTTTGTCTTTCCGTCTGACTGTCTTTCTGTCTGTCTGACTGTATTCTTTCTTTTCCTTTCTTTCTTTTCATTTCCTTTCTTTCTTTTCCTTTCTTTCATTTTCTTTCTTTTCATTTCCTTTCTTTCTTTCTTTCCTTCCCTTTCCTTTTTCTTTTTTCTTCTTTTTTTTATTTTATTTGGCTTGTCTTGAATGCAGTTTTAAAAAGGTCTTAATAACACTGCATTCTCTCTGTTGTTCTTCAGGTTGTAGTGCGTGTGACACCTGTTTTGAACCCCATGCAGCCTTTCCCTATAGGGATTGAGCTCATCACGTATACAGCAACTGACCGTACAGGAAACAAGGCCAACTGCTCCTTTACTGTTACTGTAGTTGGTGAGGTTGGATTCCAAATATGAACTAAGATGGTAATTTTTAAATATAGTATTATTTAGTTTAATTTGATTACAACTTAAAATGCATCTCTTTGTTTCTTTAGATACGGAACGCCCTTTGATTGACAGATGTCGATCACCACCAACCGTTAAAGCCACAGGGAAAGAGACAGCAGTGTACTGGGAGCAGCCTTTGTTTTCAGACAATTCAGGTAAATACAAATAAAACTATAAAAGTGTTAGGTTAAGTTTAAGTTAAGTTGGTGAATGTTGGTGCATGAGAAAATGTACCTACAGAGATTGATGTTTAGTAGAATAATCACAGACACCTGCACTTTTTCAGTAGCTGCAGAGACTGGAAATAGTTTGATTTATGGACATTTTAGTAAAAAAATAAAAATAAATGTATTGTATGGGCTCCATAAGCAGCAAATAAGGATTGGAATGTCAGGCTTATTGTTGCTTGTGAACAGATCAAATAAATCACCTTGATAATTCTTTCAGTGCAAATTCATTGGAGAAAAAAGTGTATGATGTGATGTGGAGAATGGAGTTTATAAAAATTTGCTAAAGTTAAAAGACAAGAAAAGTGCTAAGAGAAATGGGTGAAATACACACATAAAGATAAGATAGATACATTACTACAAATGTAGATGCACTGAGAAAATTCTGCACGAGAACTAATTTAGTTCTTAACCAGTTCAGACCACAAACATGCACACACACACACACACACACACACACAACACACACACACACACACAAACACACACATTTCCAGACTGAAGTTACAGAGCTATTCCAAACTGTCTGACAAATGTCTGGGTCTGGTGGGTTTTGGAGGGAGCTTTGTCTGTACTAAATATAACCCACTGTCAGGGTGTGGGCATGGAAAAACAAAACATGCTGACGTTGGGGCAACGAGGTGTGACGTCGATAAGCAGCCTCAGTGTGGTCACAAAGCGTTATTTTGGTGGATATATGTACAAGAATTTTATAGTAGCTGCGGGTTCTGTGTGTATATGTAAGAGTGTGCATGCAAATAAATGTGTGTGTGTGTGTGTGTATGTGTGTATATAATTCTTGAAAGACTTCTATTGTCTGACCGCAGTGTAGCACCCTTAGTTCTGTGTCATTAAACAATCTAGCAATTACTCTCCTCTGGCATCAAGGCCTGTTATTCCCAGGCCTTATGAAAAACAGTACAGTAGTGTATCACGCTTTCGTAGGACTTTGTGGTTGACCAGAGCAAGTCCTTGTGGAGCTTCACATTGCTTGCTGTGGTGATGTCTGTGAAAGTACCTGTTACATCATTGGCTGATGCCAGAATATACAACAGAAGTGATCTGTCTCCAATATTGCAAACAGATGCAAGCATAGATATATTTGGTAATATTTTTTTTCTTCTTCTCAGGAGCACATTTGAATATCTCCAGTACTCACTCCTCTGGTGATGTCTTTCCTGTTGGAGAAACATCAGTGTATTATACCGCCACTGACCCTTCTGGAAACAACCGTACCTGTGAACTCATCATTACTGTACAAGGTATGTTAGTGTAAGCTAACATCCCAAAACTGTTTTGTTGCTGTCTCTGAAGAAGTGTCATTTCCAGTAAACATTCTAAAGTCCATTATTCCAATTTGTCTCATGTAAGCACAAACTTTTTCTTAAACAATAAAAAATACTGATCAGTCAGTCTGATAAACTGGGCTAAATTAATTCAGTTTCTAGTTAAATAAACTATTTAATGAAATGCCTGGTGCTGACGAATGTTTTTGAACTCAGGATCAACCTGTGAGCAGCCATTTGTGCCAGTGAATGCGGATTTCTCCTGTGCCAAGATGGAGGAGGGGGTGAACTGTACTCTGATCTGCAGACAGGGTTACAGCCTTACCCAGGATGCCGTGCACAGCTACTTTTGTGCCAATAATGGAATTTGGGAGCCGCCCCGCTCTCCAGACAAACCTGATTGCTCCTGTGAGTATTGCCTCACTGTTAATCAAATTTTGTCTTTCAGTTTTGTTCTCAAGTAATTTCCACTTTTACTTACAGTACACACACTACCGGTAAAAGTTTTGAAACACTCATTCTTTATTATAATTTTTTTTCACATTTTAGAATAATAGTAAAGTCATCAAAACTAGGGAATAACAAAACTGTGTTATATTTTAGCATCTTCAAAGTAGTCACCCTTGCCTAGATTTTGCAGACATGTACTCTTGACATTTTCTCCACCAACGTCTTGAGGTATCACCCTGGGATGCTTTTTAAACAGTATTGAAGAGTTCCCATCTATGTTGGGCACATATTGGCTGCTTTTCTTTATTATTTGGTCCAAGTCATCAATTAAAAAAAAATTTTTTTTATTACATTTTAGTTTTATAATGAAATAAATTATATTATAATTATATAAGCATATGCATTCAGGTCAAAAGATTTTTTAAGAAACATTTCAGTCCTGTTTCAAAACTTTTGACTGGTAGTGTATATACGCAGATTAAAACACAATCTACCTAGTTTCCCTCTGATCCTGTCTGCTATTTACTTTATGTTTTTCTTGAATGTATATTAAGGACTTTGCTCTATATGTATCTTCTGTATGCAGTGAACAGGATTGCAAACAATGGCTTTAAGCCCTTCGAGATGCTCTTTAAAGCATCCCGCTGTGACGATCTGGACTTGCTAAAATCCTTCACAGGGGAATTTTCCACTATCCTTAAAGATATGGTGAGATCTGACACACACATACACATAATCTGTGGCCACATCACTTACAAATATTTATTGTTAACCCTCTTTGTTTTTTGTTTTTACAATACCCACAGGTCCCTAACATCTGTGGTGGTGATGTCACCTGTAAGCTGGAAATGATGGCACCTGGGCAGTGCCTAGAATATAACTATGATTATCCAAATGGATTTGCAATTGGTAAGCAATACATTATGTGTAGTGTGTCTGCTTAAGTGTAGTGACTTTATCCTCTTCACAGTAAAATGAACTAGCTTTATATTGTTGTTAGTTGTACTACAGCAAGAGTCTCTTATGTGCTTCTTTTTCCTCAGGGAAACAGTGATAAGTATTAGTACTTGGTGATAAACTGATCCATTGAGGAAATAAAGAGCTTTACCTGCAAGTTTAACTAGCCAAAACAGTTTTTTTAAGTTGTTAGGTGGCCAATAAAACACTAACAGGAAGTTAGATTTATATTACTGATAATCCATGGAATTTATGAGTATGTTTACATTCACAGTCTGGCACTGATTATGCTTAAAGGGATAGTTCACCCAAAATTGAAAATGTTCTCATCATTTACTCACCCTCATGCCATCCCAAATGTGTGTGACCTTCTTTCATCTGCAGAACACAAATGAAGATTTTTAGAAGAATATCTCAGCTCTATAGGTTTATAAAATGCAAGTGAATGGTGACCAAATCTTTGAACTTTGAATAACACATAAGACCCCATTGGTTTAATCCATGTCTTCTGAAGCGATCCAATTGGTTTTGGGTGAGAACAGATGAAAAGATCTCCATTTCACTATAAATTTTATCATATGAGGTAGAGGTATTTTTGGGTCCTAAGATCTGTACCTGACCGAATCACTTCTTACCTGAACCTGACATGCATAAATTAATTTAAAAAAAGAAAAACCCAACCAGAAACAGACCCGATAAAATTAGACCTGAGTCCGACCCTACGGCAATTTTTTTTTTAACCCGACTGGACCCGAATGTAAAAGGCAGCGATGTTTGCACAGTCTGCACGCACCAGTATCCAGGAGGGTTTGGTAATTTACACACAGAAGCGCGGATTGACAGGTAACAGAGAAAAAATGTGATAATAATGTTGTCATAGAATCATTTAATATGTATTTGTTTTAAATAATAAAATATTGTTAAACGGCTGAAACAAATAATGGAAAGTTGGCATATTTTAAAAGAATTCAGGTCTTCTCGGGTCCATTCAGTAAAAGCACATTTATTTAAAATTACCAGAGACTACTAATATCAGTCTGGACCTCGGGTTTTTGGATCCAAGTGGACCTGCGAAGACGTCTAATCTGAGGTCTCCTAAGCGATCATGATTTCAATAGCAAGATATATAGTAAAAAAAGGAGTTATATTTTGGTCTGTTCTCTGCAAAACCAAATGGATCGCTTCAGAAGACATGGTTTAAACCAGTCATATGTGTTATGTTTATGCTGCCTTTATGTGCCTTTTGGAGCTTCAAAGTTTTGGTCACCATTCACTTGCATTGTATGGAACTACAGAGCTGAGATATTCGTCTAAAAATCTTTGTTTGTGCTCTGCAGTAGAAAGAGAGTTATACACATCTAGAATGATATGAGGGTGAGTAAATGATGAGAGAATTTTCATTTTTGGGTGAACTATTCCATTAATACACCAAAAATATGAAAGCTCATGTAAAGGATTTAAACGATGTTCTTTTAACAGGAAAAAAGTTAATAGAAAGTATTTTTATAGATTAAAATACCAAATTCTTTCTTATATTCTTATATTATTTTCTTACAGATTAAAATCTCCTTCTGTCTTCTGTTTTTGCTTCTCCTCAGGCCCTGGAGGATGGGGCAGTAATTGGGCTTCTCAGAACAGTCAGGACTACACTTATTTTGACACTGGTTTTGCTCCAGAGCAACACTTACAACAAGATGGTACATCACAGCATACCTTTCACACAAGGACCAAACGTCATCGCAAAAACACTGGCCCCACAAGAGAGCAGAAGATACAAATCAATTTCAACATCACAGGTATAGAAATACTAACTATTACGCTAAGCAGTTAGGCCCTGTGGCTGATGTTATTATTGACCCACTTCATAATTGTAACTGTTATGGGTAATACACAAACTGGTTATTCAGCCAAAGCTAGTTGCAACTTCTTCCAACACCATTCCTTTTTCCCAGCAAGCATCCCACTGCCTCTGTCGAGGAACGACTCAGCGGAGATAGTCAATCAGAAGCGTTTGCTAAGAGCCCTTGAGCAGCTGACCAACCGGCTTAAGCGGACGCTGAGCAAGCAGCCGTTCAGCACCTTCCATGTTTCATCAGAGATGATCGTAGCTGACCTCAAATCCCTGGAAAGTAAAAAAGCTACACTTTACTGCCGGCCAGGCTCTGTTCTCAAAGGCAGGATGTGTGGTGAGTTGTACAGTGCACTAGATTCATCTGAATGGTGTATCTCTTGATAGATTCAGGAGAAGAAAATGGTGACACCCAATGACATGTGAATTGGCAGCATAACAGTATTTGTTTTTACCTCCCTGCTGGTTTCGTCTCATAGTGCAATGCCCAGTAGGGACATATTTCTCCCAGGAGTATGCAGAGTGTGAGAGCTGCTGGAGAGGGTCATATCAGGATGAGGAAGGGCAGATGGAGTGTAAACTTTGCCCAGATGGCTTCTCAACTCCATACCTCCATTCACGCAGCCTGGCAGAGTGCAAAGGTAATCAATCAGCTTTATTTATTGATTAATTGAATAATAAGGTTAACCCATCAAGTGATATGTGTGTGTGTGTATATATATATATATATATATATATATATATATGCAATCTGGCACCAACAATAATCCATGCAATTATCTAATCAGCCAATCGTAGGGCAGCAGTGCAGTGCATAAAATCATGCACACACGGGTCAGGAGCTTCAGTTAATGTTCACATCAACCATCAGAATGAGATAAAATGTGATCTCAGTTATTTGGATCGTGGCATGATTGTTGGTGCCAGATGGGCTGGTTTGAGTATTTCAGTAACAAATCTTAATTTTGAACAGCATATCTATTGTTTTATCATTTAAAACCTAACAAACATACATTTACCATTATTATGTACAGTACTAGGTACAGTGATACAATTATTATCTTTTTGTAATTTCTAGCAGAAACTTGCATATAGATAGTATTTCCTAGTGTGTCTCTGTGTGTTAATGTGTTTGCATACTTGCATGTGTGTGCATGTTTCCAGCACAGTGTCAGCCCGGCAGCTCATCACAGAGTGGGTTGGAGACATGCGAGTCCTGTCCGTTAGGGGAGTACCAGTCAGGTTTTGGCTCTCAATACTGTATGTTTTGCCCTCCCAACACTACCACTGTTAACAGAGGGGCTGTGGACATCGCTGAGTGTGGTGGTGAGATATAACACATTATTAAACACCTAAGAATTCCTTGAACAGTTTTTCCTTAATGCATTTGATGGCTTGTTGGATATGTCATCTCTTTCAATTCCCCCTCTTTCTCTTTCTGTCTAATATTTCCCTTTCTCTCCTTAATAAAGTCCTCACCTCTCTCTCCCTTTTTCTTTGTCTTCCCAGTACCGTGTTCTGCGGGTCACTTCTCCCGTACGGGTTTGGTTCCATGTTATCCTTGCCCCAGAGATTATTACCAGCCTGAAGAGGGTCGATCTTACTGCCTGTCCTGCCCCTTTTATGGCACTACTACCATAACTGGAGCCAAAGCCATCCAACAGTGCTCCAGTATGCTTCTTTGCCTTTACTGTATTTTAGCTATTCTATTTCTATATGTTGGAGATTCTGATGCTTGGTCTGAATAGTTAAAGATATTAAGTATGTAAGTTATTTGAAGTACTGTATTTTCTGGAAATAAAGTCGCACCTGGTTAAAAAAAAAAAAAGGTAAGTCTGATCAGGTTGTATTTAATGTTTTAATCAGGAACATCTGCTTTTAGTAATCATGTGCAACCGTTTTTCATATTCTATTTATGTTTCATGAAAGACATGACAAATGAGCCACATCTCTTTATAACACGTGTAACTGGTTGCATAAAATATTTAGTATAGGCAAATAAAAAAATGCTACTACCAGGGCCTGGGTAGCTCAGCGAGTATTGCCGCTGACTACCACCCCTGGAGTCGCGAGTTCGAATCCAGGGTGTGGTGAGTGACTCCAGCCAGGTCTCCTAAGTAACCAAATTGGCCCGGCTGTTAGGGAGGGTAGAGTCACATGGGGTAACCTCCTCGTGGTCGCGATTAGTGGATCTCGCTCTCAATGATGCGCGTGATAAGTTGTACGTGGATCGCAGAGAGTAGCATGAGCCTTCACATGCTGTGAGTCTCCGCAGTGTCATGCACAGCGAGCCACGTGATAAGATGCGTGGATTGACTGTCTCAGAAGCGGAGGCAACTGAGACTTGTCTTCCGCCACCCGGATTGAGGTGAGTAACCGCGCCACCACGAGGACCTACTAAGTAGTGGGAATTGGGCATTCCAAATTGGGGAGAAAAAGGGGATACTAAAAAAATGCTACTACCATCTGTATGACTGAGGTTTTCCTCTGTTTGTGTGTTAGCATATGTGTTTTGGTGTACAGTGTGTTTTACTGGCCAACATCAATTGCATTACATAAGTTGCTTTGAACTATAAGTCGCAGGACCTTTCGGATGACAAAAAAGGCAAGTTATATTCCGGAAAATATGGTATGTAATTTCTATGCCACTGGCAGCACAAAAGGAATTGCAAAAATAATTGTTTTCTGAACAGGTTTCCCAAACACTCCTACCGCCCCCCTCTTGCCCTAGACAAATCCCACAGACATCACAGAGCCACAGTTTTTACACACTTTGGGAAGTCAACCTACAAATGGCTCAGTTATAGTTGTTTTTGCTAATTAAACTATAGTAGGACAGTATTTTAACATAATTTTTTTAAAAATTTCACTTATAATATGATAGAAAGTATCACTTGTTCAAGATGATAGTGTGCAGAGGTTGTCCACATTCACTTACCAGTTTTCAGTGGAATACTGTATATGGGCCATTCCCATGTTTGTGTCTTGGGGTTAGGTGTGTAAAGGATTTGCAATGAGAATCCAATGCGCATAATGGAATCTGATTCTCTGTATGCGCAGGGAAAAAGTGCCTCAGTCTGGAAAAGATGAGGATGATGAATGCCTTTGGATAATGTTTTCCAGTTTTGACAGCAGAAATTCTCCTCTTTCACATCTTTTTATATGTGTTTTTATGTGTTGTGCTTATTCTGTCTGTTTCATTTTCTCATTCCTGTCTCCTTCTTATACTTTTTATTTCTTTCCTTCTCTCTTTCTTGGTCTGACTCAGGTTTTGGCTCTAGCTTTTTGCCTAAAGAGGAAAGTGCAACTCCAGTGCCAGAAGTGGTTGTTAGAAATGATTATCAAGCCAGTAGCCAGGTGAGTATCTTTCTTACTCTCACTAGTTGGAATCTGAATTTGTATATCTTTGAAATGTGTTCCTGGTGTGTTTGGCTTACATATACCTCTGTCTCTGTAAAACTGACCATAACATTCCATCCTCTTAGTCAGTACACCAGATGAGCAAGTAAATCAGGGACAGACTGTTTTAAAACTGTCAGGAATTTCCTACAGCACTGATTCTCAACCAGGGGGTCATGTTATAATATAATTCAATTTACTGAAAATGCTAAAAATATAACAACTCTCTTCAACAGCTTGCTTTTTATGAAGAATATACAGTTGTAGATATTTCTGGAATCATAAAATTTATGATTAATTGTTTTAATCTCTTGAGGCTAACAGTTTTTTTAAATTAAAAAAACAAGCTTTGCCATCATTACAGTAGAAATATCAGAGGAAAGATCTCATAATAGATATATCTTATAATATAAATATCGAATAGCCTACATGGGGGGCCTTGGAATATTTTCTCCCACAATAGGGGGCCTTGGAGTTAAAAAGGTTGAGAACCACTGTCCTACAGTACATCCAGACCTCAAGTGACTTAAAATGAGCTGTGGTGGATGGGAGTCTCTGATGTCAAGAATCACAGGGATGTTGATAAGAGACTGGGATAAATACTGTTCAACTTGTTGGTTTCACAGCACCCTCTTGAGGGCTGGAATAAAATAGTTGAATATTTTTCTTTATAAAGGTGTCTGCTCTGCTCTCTACCACAGATGTTCCACGAATGCCTTCTAAATCCATGTCAAAATCAAGGCACTTGTGAGGAAGTTGGGGTCGGATATGTATGCACCTGTCTTCCAGGATTCACAGGTTCGGCAAGTTCTCACTTGAGACTCTTTAACCATAACTCACAAGAAACTTTACAAAACCAGCTGTTAGTTCAGTCAGTTTATGGATTTCTTGAAATCTCTAAAACTAATTCTCTAGGGAACACTCTCAACTTTTTTTTTAGTTGACCTACTGTACTTTTTTTTTTTTTGCAAAACATAAAAACATATCACAGAAGCTGATAAGCTCAATAATAGAGCTTAAGTGTGAAATAAGACAACGCAAACTGAAGTGTTTTTAATAATTCAGCTAGAGTGGTAATCACTGTAAAAATCTGATCAACTCACATCAGCAAGTCTCTGTGGTTTAGGTGAATCACTGCCCAGTTTTTTCCAGTGCTTGTTTATTCATTCCATCATAGGAGCCAAGTGTGAGAGTGACATTAATGAATGTGATTCTGCTCCTTGTCAAAATGGAGGATTGTGCAGAGATGGCATGGGAGATTTTAAGTGTCAATGTCAGCCTGGGTTTGTAGGTAAGGAAAAGACCACTCATCTCATGATAATCAATGCTGCACATGACTAGAACTCAACTGCACTGAAAGAAAATCACACTGGGAAATTACAAAACCCAAGTTAAAAAACAGATACAGTAGTTCCAACTCTGAATTTTGAAGCTGTTGTTACACCTGTAATCGCACATTTTATGTTAATGTGCCAAATTGCTTAGTTGCTTGGCAGCTGCTAATAGTGAGGCTTATGAACTATATTAATTGGTGGAAGAATTTATTTGGATAGTAACATACATGCACTGAGCACTTTATTAGGAACACTATGATCCTAATACAGTGCCCGATGTGGTCTTCTGCTGCTGTAGCCCATCCGCCTCAAGGTTCGACGTGTTGTGCATTCTGAGGTACTATTCTACTCACTACAATTGTACAGAGTGGTTATCTGAGTTAGCCTTTCTGTTAGCTTAAACCAGTCTGGCCATTCTCTGTTGACCTCTCTCATCAACAAGGTGTTTCCGTCTGCAGAACTGCCGCTCACTGGATGTTTTTTGTTTTTGGCACCATTTTGAGTAAACTCTAGAGACTTTTGTGGATCAGCAGTTAACAGAAATACTCAAACCAGCCTGTCTGGCACAAGCAATCATGCTACGGTCTAAATCATTGAAATCAAAATTTTTTCCCCATTCTGATGGTTGATGTGAATATTAACTGAAGCTCCTGACCTGTATCTGCATGATTATGCATTGCACTAGATAATGCACTAGATAAATTAGTTAATCGCATGAATAAGTAGGTGTACAAGTGTTCCTAATAAAGCACTCAGTGAGTGTATGTAACTGTTTATTGAACATTGGTGTCTTTAATTAAAGTGTTGTTACCACTGTTTTATAAAAGCAATAAACTGGTAGAAATTAGCTTTTCACCCCTTACCCATGGTAAAATAACTTTTTCACATGGCCTATTGAGGCATATTGCTTTATTCTAGGATCTAAATGTGTAAAGCAGTTAAACAACAAACCTAAAATTCCACTCAGTTCTAAAGGCTTTCTTTACTCTCACTATTTGTTGATTGATCTAGATGTCTCTAAATATTAGAGTCTGGCAGTATTTCACAACCTTCATTCTCAGAACCTTATAACACTTTCCATTTAGGCCATTGTTTCTCATCTTTGATATGTGGACATGATTAAGCATGTCATGTCATTTCATTTCTGTGTGTGTGTTCATGCATCTGTTTTGTCTCTGGAAGGGTTGCTGTGTGAGGCAGAGGTTAATGAATGCAGCTCATCACCTTGTCTGAATGAAGGAGTCTGTGTGGATGAAGTGAATCACTTCACATGTAGCTGCCCAGACGGATTCACAGGTTAGCACCTTACCTCTGCCTCACCTGTTCATTTACATATTA
This sequence comes from Myxocyprinus asiaticus, assembly GCF_019703515.2. Taxonomy (NCBI): domain Eukaryota; kingdom Metazoa; phylum Chordata; class Actinopteri; order Cypriniformes; family Catostomidae; genus Myxocyprinus; species Myxocyprinus asiaticus. The sequence goes on from NC_059345.1 coordinate 24,251,972, forward strand.
TGCTATTTATAATGTAGTACCCTGTACAGGGATTCTCTTAAATTAAATTCTCTGATATCACATAGCTACATAGCTTTTCAATATGGCCATTGTAAGTAATGATCCTATATGCTGAGCACCACAACTAATGTAGTTTTTGTCATTTACGTCTAGGTCCGCGTTGTGAGTTGGAGATAAATGAGTGCGCTTCAAACCCGTGCCAGAACGGAGGTGTTTGTAAAGATTTGGAGGGTGGGTATTTCTGCACCTGTTCTCAGGGCTTTACTGGTGACAGTTGTGAGGTCGATGTCGATGAGTGCTTCAGCGCCCCCTGTCTGAACGGAGGAACATGTGTTGACGCTGTCAATAATTTTAGGTTAGTGTGAAAGCCTTTGCATAAACTCTTCATGCATATACAACAGGAAGATGTTTTTAATGCATTGAGTATTTGTTGTTTCATTTGTTTTATTATGTATTAGATAACAGACATACTTTCTTACATTTGCCGTTAGGTGTGAATGTGTTAATGGATACAGAGGCATGCTGTGCCAGGTTGATATAGATGACTGCAAACCCAATTTGTGTTTGAATGGCGCGACATGCGTGGACGGAGTGGCCACTTTCACCTGCCAATGCCCTCCTGGGTTCAACGGAACCAGGTGTGAGACAGGTATAGATGGCATAGCAGCAGAGTCAGAGAGAAAGAGATCATGAAAAATCATCTTCATCATGGAAAGATGCATACAGTATTAGAGAGTCTGGGCATCACTTTAAATTAGATAAATGTGTTCGTAGAAGAGTTTGGAAAATTTCCAGCTGCACTTAAACTGCAGTGTGTAATTTCTGCAGCACCATCAAACGGAACTGCAGAAATAATGATTTCCAAACAGGTTTTTTGAAGACTCCAATTTCTTCCACTGGTCGGACAAAACAGATTGTACAACCCCAAACTCACACCACTGGTTAAGCCTTTGTTGCTTAACCAATGGCACACTGTAGCTATGTTGGGCTACTCAAACAAATAGAGCAATGTTTTGATAGCACCAAAGAGCCACATTGTTTACACCTTTCGGAGAAATCAACCTACAGATGGCTTACTAATAGGTTTCTCCAAGCTGGGAGAGTAGAAAATATTTTAATACAGAAAATACACACACTTCAGCTTTAAAATGATCCAACAGACTGTTAAACTTCTTGCTTTACAGTTGATAAGCACACATCATCTGTTTTCATTCCAATGCTTTTGTACTCTTACATTTAAAAAAAAAAAAATGTGTATATTACTTTTTTAAACACAGAAATGCCCTTCTCGTTTGACCTGGAGTTTGAAGTTTCTGGTATCCATGGTTATGTGATGATGGATGGTCACATGCCGTCACTTACACAGATCACGTGTACATTCTGGATGAGGTCATCAGACACAGTTAACTATGGAACTCCCATCTCTTATGCTGTTGAAGGAAGTGACAATGCATTTTTGCTTATAGACTATAATGGGTGAGAGCTCTATTGATCTTAGTTTGCTGAACACTGAATGTTATTTTTACTTATACGAATGTTCCAGTTTCGGTACGAGTTTAAATTCTGTTGACAGCATCTGTGACTCTCTGCTTTTGATGATCAAAGAAAATAATTTTGACTCGTCCCTCAGTTTATATATATAAATCACATTTACTGTAATACACTTCCAGTTGAAGTATATGGGGAATGCCAACTAGAGGGTTTATGAGCAGAAAGTTAAAGGAACATTTCACCCAAAAATGAAAATTCTCTCAACATTTACTCACCCTCATGCCATCCCAGATGTGTATGACATTCTTCCTTCTGCCGAACAGAAAAAACAAAGATTATTAGAAAAATATCTCAGCTCTGTAGGTCCATACAATGCAAGTGAATGGTGGCCAGAACTTTGAAGTGCCAAAAGCATATAAAGGCAGCATAAAAGTAATCCATATGACTCCAGTGGTTAAATCCATGTCTTCAGAAGCAATATGTTATGTGGGTGAGAAATAGATCAATATTTAAATCCTTTTTTACTTTAAATCTCCACTTTCACATTCTTCCTCTTTTATTTTTGGCGTTTCACATTATTTATGCATATCGTCACCTACTGAGCAGGGAGGAGAATTTATAGTGAAAAAGGACTTAAATATTGATCCGTTTCTCACGAAGATATGATTTAACCACTGGAGTTGTGTGGATTACTTTTATGCTGCCTTTATGTGCTTTTTGAACCTTCAAAGTTCTGGCCATCATTCACTTGCATTGTCTGGACCTACAGAGCTGAGATATAAAGATAAAAAAAAAAAAATTGTGTTCAGCAGAAGAAAGAAAGTCAACACATCTAGGAAGTTATGAGGGTGAGTAAATGATGAGAGAATTTTCATTTTTGGGTGAAATATCCCTTTAACATGTAATGTTGAAGGCTATACTTAAAAAAGTATTTTAACATTTATATTGTTAAAATGCCTTGCCCCGTAGGATTCCATTGTAAGTGCCTTACTGTAAGTGTGATTTTAGTTTTTGTAAACTGAGTGAAATAATTTTAGATTATCGATTAATCAAGGAACATTCCTTTTAATATGCTTCTCTGCTACTTTTTGATAAAATATAACCTATAAAACATTTCTAGTTTATATAGATCTTACCTAAACAAATGTATTTTACCCTTGTTCTACCCTCTCTCTCCTCCCTCTTTTTTTCATCTACATTCAGATGGGTGCTGTATGTAAACGGAAAAGAGCGGATCACTGACTGCCCAGCAGTAAATGATGGCCTCTGGCACCACATTGGTGTATCATGGCGCAGCAAGGATGGAGATTGGAGAGTTTATATTGATGGGAGCCCTTCAGATGGAGGGAAAGGATTGTCCATTGGCACAACTATACCAGGTTGCCCAGAAAAAGAATTCAAACGCAGTGCCAGTGCACATGATATTGGTGTCTTTTTGTAGTCAGAGTCTAGAAATACACTTTTGTTGCTCTGTTATAAGGATAGTGCTTCAAATAGAAGATGTGTGTATAAAAATAAAAAAAATAAATAAAAAAAAGAAAAAAAAAAGAAAGAAAGAAAGAAAGAAAATGCTGAAATATTTCCTCTATACTTTGAACAGGAGGGGGCGCTCTGGTACTTGGACAGGATCAGGACCAGAGAGGCGATGGCTTCAACCCAGTAGAGTCTTTTGTGGGCACTCTTAGCCAGCTCAATGTATGGAACTATGTTTTAACTCCACAGCAGGTAATTCTCAACCACTTCAATAGCAAAGTTTATTGTCTGCGTATAATGTACAACAACAAGTGTTTTTCCTAATTTAAAAGTCGTTTTGGATCAAAGTCTCTGCTATTTGAAGAAATGTAAATGAATCCCATAACATGAAAAAAACAGGATAATATCTCTCTGAACTGTTCTGAGACCAGTAGATAAACACAGAGATATTCTAGCCTGATAACTTATTCTTTCATTACCACTGTTCTCAGATGAGGTCTCTAGCCAGCAGCTGTCCACGTGATCTGCAGAAAGGGAATGTGTTTGCTTGGCCTGACTTCTTGGGAGGGGTCACAGGAAGAGTAAAGACCAGCAGCAAGAGCATATTCTGTTCTAGTAAGAATTAACAAATGCATTTGTAGTCTTTGCATACATACACTACCGGTCAAAAGTTTTGAAACACTTGACTGAAATGTTTCACATGATCTTAAAAATCTTTTGATCTGAAGGCGTATGCTTAAATGTTTGAAATTAGTTTTGTAGACAAAAATATAATTGTGCCACCATATTAATTTATTTCATTATAAAACTAAAATTAAAACTAAAATAAAAGTTTTTGAAATTGATGACTTGGACCAAATAATAAAGAAAAGCAGCCAATAAGTGCCCAACATAGATGGGAACTCCTTCAATACTGTTTAAAAAGCATCCCAGGGTGATACCTCAAGAATTTGGTTGAGAAAATGTCTAGAGTACATGTCTGCAAATTCTAGGCAAAGGGTGAGTACTTTGAAGATGCTAAAATATAACATAGTTTTGATTTATTTTGAATTTTGTTTAGTCACAACATAATTCCCATAGTTCCATTTATGTTATTCCATAGTTTTGATGACTTTACTATTATTCTAAAATGTGAAAAAAAAAAATAAATTATAATAAAGAATGAGCAAGTGTTTCAAAACATTTGATATGTTTACAGTATGTGGTCTACAATGAAAAATATTTATGGTATTTTATATTATTTTTTATTTATTTTTCAGATTAAATTTTTTTATTAATTCATATGTTAACAAATAAAAGCAAGAACATTTACAAACAGAATCAATACTTAACCCCCTCTATAATGGGGTGTGACTTAACTTGTCTGATTAGTTTGATAGAAATGCTTTGCAATGGTGAAATAGGGGACTTCCTGTTCAATAGAAAACCAGGGAGGGGCTCTTTCAGGTGGAAGTGACCAATGAGCCAAATGCCTGAGACCCAATGCATAATAATAAAACAAAATCTTGGGTAGGCCTAGCCCATCTTGTCAATCGGCCTATGTAACTTATTGAAATGTAATCTAGCATGCTTACCATTCCAAATGAAGGACTTTGCTATGCTAACAAACTGCTTAAAATAAGAAAGGGGGACATCTGTATGGAGTGACTGTAGCAGGTAGTTGAATTTTGGAATACAGTTCATTTTAATAATATTAATCTTCCCAATCATTGATAAATGTAATGAAGCCCACCTGTCCACATCGCTTGAAAACCTTTTAATTAAAGGGTCAAAATGAACTCTTCATCAGACAAATTTGCTGGGAATAAAATACCCAAATACTTAATGCCCTGTTTGGGCCACTGGACAGTACGCTGTCAGAGCCAAAGCTTCGGATTTAGACCAATTGACTTTGTATCCTGAGAACTTGGAAAAGGAATTAATAATTCTATGGAGGCAAGGCATGGATCTAGTAGGGTCGGAGACAAATAATAAAATATTATCTGCGTAAAGCAGAAGCTTATGCGCCACACCTCCTGCCATCACCCCTGGAAAATCATCCTCCTTTCTTATCGCGGCTGCTAATGGTTCCAGGGCAAGACAGAACCATAATGGGGAAAGAGGGCAAGCCTGCCAAGTGCTCCTATTCAGAAATGTATCCATTTGTTTGTACCGCTGCCAAAGTAACTTAATCCAACCAATGAATGTACTCCCGAACCCATACATTTCCAAAATCTTAAAAAGATAATCCCATTCTACCATATCAAACGCCTTTTCGGCATCAAGTGAGATGGCAGCGACCGGAGACTGATCATTCGCAACTGACCACATGATATTGATGAAATGCCTAATGTTATCAGAAGAGCTATGGCCCTGAATAAACCCCACCTGATCTATATGTATAAGAGATGTCATAACTTTACTTAATCAGTTAGCCAAAATGTTCACATCTAGCTGGATCAGGGAAATTGGACGGTAACTTTTACACTCACTTGGATCTTAGTATCAGACTGATCCGGGCTTGTGTCATGGTTGGAGGAAGCTTTCCAATCTTTAATTATTCAGTATAAACTTCTAACAAAAGTGGAGCCAGTTCTGTAGCATAAGATCTAAAAAATTCAGCAGCAAAACCATCTGGCCCTGGAGCCTTGCCTGTAGGTAAGGCCTTAATTACCTCGCCAAGCTCCTTCAAGGTTATCTCAGAATCAAGATAATTTTTTTGCTCAGTCGTCAGTTTAGGGAATTCTTATGGTTCCACACATTTTCTAATATCTTCATCAGTAGATGCAGACTTGGAACTATAAAGATCAAGATAGAACTCTTTAAAGGCATTATTAATATCAATGGCCAAGGTAAAAATTTCACCACCAGCAGATTTCACTAAGGGAATGGTAGAAAAAGCCTCTCTCTGCTTTATATATCTAGCCAAAAGCTTCCCTGGTTTGTCCCCCAACTCAAAGTATGACTGTCTTGCCCTGAATAACCAACTCCACTTTCCACGAAAAAATAGCATTATATCTGTATTTCAATCAGGTCAATTCTCTGAGGCCATCAGATGACATTCTGCACTTCAGCTCTGCCCCTAAGAACCGCCTTAAGTGCCTCCCAAGCCATGCCCACAGAGGATACTGAGGACCAGTTGGTCTCCATAAAAACATTGATTTCAGTCTTTAACATTTGTTGGAAATCAGGATTTTGCAAAAGGGAAACATTAAAGCGCCAACTATATGATTTCTTTTTCTCTGTAAGTGGCAACATCTCTAAACTCACCAGGGCGTGATCTGAGACTAAGATATTTCCAATTGAGCAATCAACAACAGATGAAATGAGGGATTTAGATATATAAAAAAAAAAATCTATTCTAGAATAAATCTTATGGACATGAAAAAAATGTATAGTTCCTACCAGATGGGTTAAAAAAGATGACATAACAAAAAATACTTTGTAAAACAAACCCCAGCCAATAGGCAGAATAAACACACTCATTCACAGAACTGTCTCGAAGGTGTGTTCCTCCAAAAAACAAATTCCAGCCGATATAAAGCCATTCAGTTTCCTCGGACAGACAAACAGGTGTTCAGTGAGCCGGCTGTTTATGAGTGCAGCAGATGATGTAATCATTCCAATATCCTGCAAAAATACTCCACAAAACAAACTCCAGCCAACAGGAGGCATAAGCACACGGAACGAACAGATTAATCCACAACTGTCCCGAAGCAGTGTTATTCCACAAAACAAACTCCAGCCGCTAGGCAGAACCAGCACAAAAAGAAACAAAACAGGCATCCCAGTTCCTCGGATTGTCAAAAGTCAAATTCACTCGGAGGCTGCATGAAAAAATACACCATGACTTACTCAGTCCGTCAAATTTATAACAGACATCCTTGTCTTGTGTGAGCATGTAGATATTTTGCTGCCATCCCCAGCATCCACTTTCAATCTGTCCAGGAACCCCAGTGCAAAAGCGATCCTCCATCAATGCAAAAGTTTCTTGAAGGAGAAGTGTTATTCCACAAAACAAACTCCAGCCGCTAGGCGGAACCAACACAAACAGAAACAAAAATGGCACCCAGCTTCCTCAGTTGAGGAACCAGGCAGTTGAGTGTATGTTCAGCGAGTCAATCCACTCAGATGAGAAACACCAAATGGCTTACTCACTCCAATGTATTTATGATGGACAGTGCTTTTTTGGGACACATAAATACTTTGCGACCATCCTTCGTATCTATTCTCAGTTTGGACAGAAACATCAGTGCAAAAGCGATCTTCTTTTGATGTAAGAGTTTCTTACAGTCCTTGAATCGATCGCGTTTCTCTCTTGTCGATTTCGCCAAATCTGGGAACAAGAAAATATTGTGATTCTTCCAAGAAAGCTTCCCTTTGCTCCTTGCCTCGCGCAACACGAGATCTTTATCGGATGATCTCAAAAATGTGGCCAGAATTAATCGGGGCCTGTCTCCCTCAGCCGATCTGCGAGCCGGGACTCTGTGAGCTCGCTTGATTTCCAGCTTATGACCTGTTATGTTGAGCAGACTCAGGAAGAGCTCATCTAGGAATTTCACCATATCTCTGCCTTCTTCATGCTCAGGAATTCCAACAATCCGTACATTATTCCTTTGGCTCCTATTTTCGAGATCTTCCAGTTTTTCAAAAATGCTTTCCACGTCTATTTTGGTCGCGAGTGGATTAGTGGACAATTTCCTTTCCGATGACTCCAGATTATCAATCCTTTTCTCAACATCTGCCACTCTTGTAACCAACTCAATCAAATGACGTATTACAGCGAGATCCTCCAAGTCAGCAACAACCTTCGTCAGCATCACAGACATGTTGGACAGTTACCGTTGAATCTCTCCCACCACGTCATCCAAATCGAGGCCTGGTCTGCAGGCCCGCCAGAGGTTTCAGCTTGAGCATGTAAGTGTTTTTTAATGTCTCCAGAGCCTGAGGATTTTGACTTCTTTGCCATGTTTACCTCACAGAACAAATATGTAACTAGGTGTATCAAATCTCACTGGATTACAACATGAAAATAATTAAAAAACTAGCAAAGTGTGCAGAGATCGTCGCTCACACGTCTGCTCCTCGCATGGCATCATGTGACCTCTGGTATTTGATATTATTAACACCACAGTGTGACATTTGTTTTCCACTGTTTTGGTTTTTGTTAGACTGCCCTCTGCTGGAGGCTTCCGTTCCTCAACTACGCTCTTCCAGTACAGCAGTGAGCCCAGGCTCAAAGGTGCAGTTCTCTTGCAGTCCCGGCTTCTATCTGGTGGGGGAACCAGTGCAGCAGTGCTTAAACAGAGGACAGTGGAGCCATGCAGAGCCAATTTGTGAACGTGAGTAATGTGAAAGCAAACATATACACCAGATGACATACTGTGCATGTGCGCTGGCCTTGAAAACACAAACATATTTTCAAAAGGATCTCAGCTACTGTACATACTTAAATAACTCACTTCACCTTGTTTTCAAATACAAGCTGTAACATAAAAGACACATTTATTCACCAACAGGAAAATACAAGAGTATACTGCATATACAGTACACACTTGTAATGCAATGCTCATTAATGTTACCCACTACACAGTGACTTGTCAATGTCCTTTCTCTGTAGGTGTGGAATGTGGTCCTCCCCCTGACCTGGAGCATGGCCAGTATCATGGAGAGGATTTCTATGCTGGTAGCTCAGTGGTTTATCAATGTAAACCAGGCTTCTACCTGCTCGGGGAGAGCAAGATGCTGTGTGCAAACAATGGCAAATGGACCACCAACCCACCTGCATGTCTGGGTAAGAGATGCACAGCAAATGTTGACAGAAACACTGAATAGTCTATAGGCCTACAATAGGTCTACATCAGAGTTATCAATCACCAGAATACACAGGTGCACCTGGAGCCTGGGATATCTTTTTACATTCTGTTTGTCTTAGTTCTCTCATTTACTCAGTCTTTATCATGTACACTTTGTGTTTGTGTGTGTATGTGTGTGTGTGTGTGTGTGTGGCTGTGTTGGTTTTTTACTCTTATTACAGATGTGGATGAATGTGCTCTGGGGTCTGAATGTGATGAACATGCTAGTTGCCAGAACACTGACGGCTCTCATATATGCACCTGCATACACCCTTACAGTGGAGATGGAAGAAACTGCACAGGTAATCAATGACGCTACAACTGTGGTACAGTCTATAATTTTGACAAATTGATAAAAAATTATTTTTACACCATTAAAACTGAAATGGTTAACGTTTATTTTACTCTTTATTTAGATTATCATAGTTTCAAACGTTAGTATTTTTATAATAGATTTTCATAGTTTAATATTATTATCTAATCAGCCAATCGTGTTGCAGCATTGCAATGCATAAAATCATGCAATCAGGACCTTCAGTTAATGTTCACATCAACCAACAGAATGGGGAGAAAATGTGATCTCAGCGATTTCGACCGTGGCATAATTTTTTGGTTCCAGACGGGCTGGTTTGAATATTTCTGTAACTGTTGATCTCCTGGAATTTTCAAGCACAACACTCTTTAGAGTTTACTCAGAACTGTGCCAAAAACAGAAAACATCCAGTGAGCAGCAGTTCTGCAGACAGAAATGCCTTGTTGATGAGGAGAATGGTCAGACTGGTTCGAACTGACAGAAAGGCTACGGTAACTCTGATAACCACACTGCACAATTGTAGTGTGCAGAATAGCATCTCAGAATGCACAACATGTCAAACATTGAGGCAGATGGGCTACAACAGCAGCAGACCACATCGGGTTCCACTTCTGTCAGCCAAGAACAGAAAGCTGCAGTGGGCACAGGCTCACCAAAACAAGACAGTTAAAGACTGGGAAAACATAGCCTGGTCTGATGAATCTCAATTTCTGCTGAGGTACACAGATGGTAGGCCCACTGTAGCCTCAGCTTTCTGTTTTACATTTACATTTATGCATTTGGCAAATTCTTTTATCTAGAGTGAGTTACAGTGCACTTATTACAGGGACAATCCCCCCCGGAGCAACCTGGATTTAAGTGCCTTGCTCAAGGACACAGTGGTGGTGGCTGTGAGGATCGAACCAGCAGCCTTCTGCTTACCAGTTCTGTGCTTTAGCACACTACACCACCAACACTCCTTGGCTGACAGAAGTGGAACCGTAGCTGTTGTAACCCATCCGCCTCAAGGTTCGATGTGTTGTGCTTTCTGAGATGCTATTCTGCGCACTACAATCATACAGAGTGGTTATCTGAGTTACTGTAGCCTTTCAGTCAGCTCAAAACAGTCTGGCCATTCTCCATTGACCTCTCTCATCAACAAGATGTTTCGCACCATTCTGAATAAACTCTAGAGACTGTTGCATGTGAAAATATCAGGAGATCAGCAGTTACAGAAATACTCAAACCAGACCATCTGGCAAAAACAATCATGCCACAGTCAAAATCACTGAGATCACATTTTTCCCCATTCTGATTGTTGATGTGAACATTAACTGAAGCTCCTGACCTGTATCTGAATGATTACTGCTTACACACAATTGGCTGATTAGATAATCGCATGAATAAGTAGGTGTACAAGTGTACCTAATAAAGTGTTCTGTGAGTGTATACTATATATATATATATATATATATATATATATATATATATATATATATATATATATATATATATATATTTCAGAAGTGCTATTCATTTATTTGGGTGTAAAAACAAATGAGGAAAAATTACTGAGTACAAAATAAATAAGTAAATTGACTTGAAGACAGTAATGTTTGTTTCTTTATCTCTCACTAGAGCCAGTGAAATGTAAAGATCCAGGTGTTCCCGAGTTTGGGCACCGTGAGGGCAGTAGCTTCATCATGGGCAATGATGTGGTATTTTCCTGTACAGAGGGCTATGAGCTAATTGGCTCATCTCATATGTCCTGCTCAGATAAAGGAATTTGGGAGGGAGCTGTCCCATACTGCAGAGGTGAACTCTCAGATAGGACAGCATTATACATGAACTTTATTGCAATAGCAATCTGATATTTTGTTTTTTTGTGTTGTAAGAAAAGTACTTTGGATCAGATTAAAAAAAAAATTGTAGCCTTTTTTTTATTTTTATAAAAATTATTCTGTATCAGTAGGATCAGCAAAGAGTATTGTCAGGAGATACTGTTTATCAGTGCTAAAGGTTGCTTTAACATGCAGAAATGCTAACACACAAAACTGTTTTGTTATAGAAATCCAGAACATTATTAATATAATCTATTAATTAATCTAATCTAGAATAAAAATAATTAAAATAGTATACACAATATATTGAACTAATGGACTAATGTTGTATTATAATAAGAGATACTGGAATGCAAATGGTTTTAGCCTCTAATTTAAATGTAGATGTAAATGCAACCAAGCCTCAGTGCTCTCACATGTGATTGGATTGAATAACTTGCCTGATAGAGAAATAGAGACTGTACTGTATATGTTGGCAACCTGATCAGATAAACAACTGTTTGTCTTTGTTCCGTCCTTGTTGCTGGAACAGTTCAGTGTTTCTGCATTGTCTGAGTGTTATCCTGTTCCCTGGCCAACAACTTGAATAGGCTTTTAATGCCTTGTAACCTTAAACCACTGCACACCAATCAAATTACATTTTGACACATTCTGGGTACACTCTTTTAACCTAGTTTTGTTTTTTCTCTTGACATAACTTAATTTATGTGATGATGACAATGACTGTCTGAATTTCAATTCATGCAGGTGAGCAGAATATAATCTGTTTGTTTGTTCTAATGATTTTCCTATTAAACTTTTCCCCCTTAGCCCTTTCCTGTGCTCCTCCCCCTCTCCCAGAATACGGAATACTGAAAGGGACAAACTTCACATACGGAAGCAAGGTGACTTTCAGGTATCACTGTCAGTGTTAGATGTAGAATCGGTTTCTGAGGTATTGTAGCAATTCTTTAGAGGGACTGTATTTGTAACAGTGGTGTGCAGTCAGACCCTTCAAATCCTTCAGAGAAGGGGTTACATAAATGGAGATGGAAATATTATTTATACATATATTCACTTAATAAATAAATCCATTAAAACACAGTAATGAACAACTTTAAAACAACTTAAAATTACTGTAGACTACCTTAAATGTTTTTGCATCATTTATCCTGTTTGGTGGAGTGAAAGCGGTCAGTGGCAGCCAATCAGAATGACTCATTATTGCGCTGTAGCTCAACATTACTGTGTCCACCTACACAGGAGATTTTGAAGGGTTCTGTAATTCATTTGTATTAGCAGAGAGACAGCAAATCTGACCAATCAAATGAATTATTTACACCTTGGGTCCTGGCTGTCAGGACTTAGGAGTCTGCACCTTCACAGCTCCAAGGAGAAGCACTTAGTTTCCCTTCCTCTGGCAGCGTTTGCGTCTCTACCCGATGCTGACGGTGAACAGCGCAACATGTTCCAGCTACAGACAGAGCATGCTGTCTTAAAATCCTTGGAGAAGTTACCTGCAACGAATCCAAATGATATTATTTTCTTAAATTGAACGAACTAATTGACAGCTTTCCTGTGCTGTGCGCAACCGCAATCTCAGTGAAAGAGACTTTGTTGTCACGATCGCGATGTCAGCACCTTCCAAATAAAAAGTTATGCAAGAAACACAACAGAACAAGTTAGACCAAAAATAGGCCTAAGAGGACTGTGAGGTAATATTACATGGTATGTGTGTATGTGTTGGCCTTTTTTTTTTCAGGGTTGGGGGGTTTGAAGGGGTACCTGGTTAATACACGGCACATCACTGATTTGTACAAGGGCTGAACGATTATTGAACGAAATTGCGATATGACATAGCATGATTATCAAACCGCAAAGGCTGCAATTTAATTAAATTATAATAAATAAGCGCTGCTCATTGCGCTTACTGTATATGCACAGCTCAGATCTCTGTAGCATTACTCAAAGCACACGTGAGCAAAGCGCATTAAATTACAGCAAACTAGATTCACTAATTGCCCATTTGTGTTATTCCAAATATGCTTGGCTGCTTATAGTAACTATCCAAATCTAAAATAACCTCAAAACACTGGGTTTTGTTGACAGAAGAGTGGATGAGAACATTTCAGAAATGTCTTCCTTCAGTGTACTGCCAAAATAAAAACTTCTGCGAAAATAAAGGCCAGCATAGCAATGCCGCATGCAGGTTCTGTATAGCCTATATTACATAAATATGTAATATATTCATATCAAATTATAATAATAATAATAAAAACCACGAGGACCTACCAAGTAGTGGGAATTGGGCATTCCAAATTGAGAGAAAAGGGGATACTTTTATTTTTTTTAAATGTTAATAATCATATCACAGTTCAAATCACAATATTTTTTAAAATAATCTCAATTAGATTTTTTGTCCAAATCGTTCAGCCCTAAATTGCATTTAACTGGAAAGAATGGGTTTTTTGTGTGTGTAGATAATCTTTGCATTTTCTGGTCTGCTGCAGTTGTGAGAAGGGCTATGTCCCCCATGAGCCAATAGAAAGCCAGTGTCAATCTAATTTGAAGTGGAGCAGAGACCCCCCTGTTTGTCTGCCTGTTACCTGCGGTGAGCCCCCTGCAGTAGATTATGCCAAGTATACCCTCAACGGAAAAGTCTACCTATCCACCCTAACATATACCTGCATGGAAGGATACAGGTAAAGTTTAATACTTTGCATCACTTAAAAAATAATGGCATTGGCAGTAGGAGAACATTTTTGTATGACAATATCTTTAGAAAAGTTTCCTTCATCTAGGGTGCTTATTAGAGGTAGGCCGATATATCGATTTAACCGATTAATTGGTGCCGATAGTTGCTTTTTGGTACTATCGTTATCAGCAAAAATCGATGCCGATAATTGGCAATAATTTTTTCATCATTACGTCTGTGGTGATGTGGCGTGGCCGAGCACCCAGTGGGCAGCCCACCTTCTGCTGCTGTTGTCCAGGGAAGCCCAGCTCGCAGCTCAACAACTTCCTGCGTCCAACCTCCTGGTGTACGTGGACTTGAGGAAGGCCATTCTGCAAAGAGTCGGCCGCAGCCCAGAACAACATCGGCAACAGTTCCGCTCACTGGACGCTTGCCGAGCATGGCCGCCCATGCGCATTCGCCCAACAGCTCCGTGACACCTGCCGAAGGTGGCTACTGGCTGAAGAATGCGGCGCCGAGGAAGTGTTTGATCTGGTGGTACTGGAACAGTTCATTGCCCAGCTACCTAAAGGAATGGTGGCGTTGGTCCAGTGCCACCGCCCGGCGTTGCTGGATGAGGCATCCAGCTGGCTGAGGACCATATGGCAGTGTATTCGTGGCCCGGCGAGCCCTCTTCTTCTCTCTCTCTCTCTCCCTCTCTCTTTCCTCCCTTCCCTTCCCCTCTCCTTCCCTTTGTCCTGTTCCCCGGAAACGGGGAATTCCTACCCCAAAACTGGTTCTCTGGTCCCGTGGGCCGTTCAGTCCTAACCCTCTCTGCCCTCCACCACAGGATGGTGAATCCTCTGCCACGGGTGTGGGCATGAAGCATGGGTCGGTCTGCTGGAGCTGCGGGAACCTGGGCATTTCCAGGTCCGATGCCCCACGATGGAGGTGGAGACATTGGTCCAGGTCCCCGACACACCACAGGCTGCCCTGATCGAGCAGGAGCATACTGGATACCTGTGAGTATTAAGAGGGGTACATATAAAGCTTTGGTGGATTCAGGTTGTAATCAAACCTCCATTCACCAAAGCTTGGTTCAATCCGAGGCTTTGGATACAAGCCGGTGGTTGAAGGTAAGGTGTGTGCACAGGGATATCCAAAATTACCCTGTTGTGATGGTCACTATTCAATTTCGGGGACAAAAACATCAAGGCTGCGGTTAATTCCCGCCTCACCCATCCATTAATCTTGGGAACGTATTGGCCGGCATTTACTACCTTATTAAGGGGAATGTGTGTGGATGGGTCCTGCAACAAAGTGTATCGGTGTGTGGTGTGTGACTCGCTGGCTGGGGAGGTGGAGACAGGGCCATCTACATCAGCTCCACATCAGGAGGATGTAAGGGAGTGGGAAGTCTTAGCTTCCCCAGCCCTTAGAGGATTCCCTGCTGGGGATTTCCCTCTGGAGCAGACATGAGATGAGACCCTTAGGCACGCCTTTGACCGATTGAAAGTGATTGATGGTCAACGCCTCCAGCCAGACAGTGCACTCACATATCTGTACTTTTTGATTATTAAGGATCAGTTGTATCGAGTGACGCAGGACGCTCAGACAAAGGAGGATACAACCCAATTACAGAAGAGCAGTCGGGAAATGTTATTCCTCATTATAATCCGATGGAGGGTCATTTAGGACAGGAAAAAACACTATATCGTCTGATGGCCCGTTTCTATTGGCTGGGCATTCGCGGAGATGTTCACTGGTGGTGTGCGGCATGCCGTGAATGTAATTTGGTGAATCCTGCAGCCACCCCAAAAGCGCCTTTGCGACTTTGGCGATGGTGGTTCCGGAGACGGAGGAGCTCGAACCAGAGGTGAACTTAAAAGCCACTGATTGAGTCACCCTGGTCACTTGCGGAGACCTCCTTTCCAGGTTGCCAGGGTGCAAAGAGAATTCTCCAACGTGTTCTTGCCTCTTCCCAGTTATAAGATTCTCATAGAGCACCATATCGAAACGACCCCAGGGGTAGTGGAATGCAGTCGTCCCTATCGATTACCCGAACACAAAAAAAAAAAGTGGTTCAGGAAGAATTAATGGCCCTGATAGATATGGGGGTAATAGAAGTATCCCACAGTGACTGGGCCAGCCCAGTGGTGTTGGTTCCGAAGAGCGATGGTTCTGTGTGGATTATAGAAAAGATCCCCTTAACTCCCATGTCCTGCAAAAAGACCACACCGTTCGGATTACACCAATTCGTGATGCTTCCGTTCGGTTTGTTCGGGGCCCCGGCTACGTTTCAGCAGCTCATGGACCAAATCCTCAGACCACACACTGCTTACGCCGCTTTTACAGTATTATTTACAGTAATGATTGGCAGCAGCACCTGCAGCATCTGAGGGCTGTCCTGAGGTCGTTGAGACGAGCGGGATTCACAGCAAACCTAAAGAAGTGCGCTATTGGGCGGGTGGAAGTACGGTATCTGGGCTTCCACTTGGGTCACGGGCAGGTGTGGCCCCAAATTGATAAAACTGCAGCAATTGCAGCCTGCCCAAGACCTAAGACCAAAAAGGAGGTGAGAGAGTTCCTGGGGCTGGCTGGCTATTATCGTATGTTTGTGCCAAATTATTCGACCATCACCAGCCCACTTGACTGACTGGTCTCTCTCCTGACTTCACTCTCCCTTTTATCTTGCAGACGGACGCATCGGATAGGGGGTTGGTAGTGGTACTGTCCCAGATAGTGGAGGTGGAGGAGCACCCCGTGCTGTACATTAGTCGCAAACTCTCACTGAGGGGACTAGGTATAGCACGATATAGGAGGAGTGTTTGGCCATCAAGTGGGCGGTCCTCACACTCCGATACTATCTGTTGGGGTGTGCTTTCACCCTTTATTCGGACCACGCCCCACTCCAGTGGCTCCATCGCATGAAGGATACCAACACACGGATCACCCGCTGGTATCTATATCTCCAGCCTTTTAAGTTGTAGGAGGTCCACAGGCTGGGGGCGCAGATGGCTGTTGCTGATTTCCTCTCCAGAAATGGGGGGGGTGTATGTGGTGATGTGGCCGTGGCCGAGTGACATCTGTGGAGAGCGAGACTGAGAGAGGAAGAACGGGGAGAGCTAGGAGGGATAAAAGGGCAGTCCGAACCACCGGAGGGGAGAGAGAGAGATGCACGTAGCAGCCCAGTGTGTGTGTGTTCATTAGTGTGCTGAAAAGCAATCCTTCGTGTGTTAGAAAAAGTGTGTAAAATAAAGATTTACTTGGAGCAAACCCCCCCCCCCCTTCCTCCTTCAAGACTAAGGAAGAGACCTTGTCACAACGTCATTTCAAAATAAGAGTCCCTGGTTTATACTTTAAAAAGTCCCACGTTATGCACCAAATCTGAATTTTTCTGGTTATTTTGGGGTATTTTAGTTGAACAATAAACTGCATCTGGGATTTTATTCATTTAGGACTCTTTTTCTGTGCCCGTCATAGTACTAAAGATTTTTTTGACATTCTATAAATTAATTTGAAAAACTATCATTCGATTAATCAGTTATCGGCCTTTCCCACCACCTTAGTTATCGGTATCTGCAAAATCCACTATCGGTCGACCTCTAGTGCTTATAAAATATGGATGTTAGTGAATGCATTGACACTGCTAGTTTGTTTTAAAGATTGCAGGGTGCCATGGAGCTGCAGTGTGAGGCATCAGGAGAGTGGGCATCTCCTCCCCCTGTCTGTGCCAGAGTGGACTGTGGCAAACCTCCTTCTTTGACAGGTGCTGTGATTAAGGGTGACAACTTCACACTGGGCAGCCGAGTCTACTATATTTGCAAAGAGGGGTAAATTACTTCATATACAGTATGTATCATTTGTGACAATAGCCTTGATCAGATTAAACTTGTCTGTATATATTGATACCAGTGACACCATGGACACTTTTCACAGACAGTGATGACGCATTTCCACCTTGATTTAGAATTGTAAATCTAGAACAAAAAGGTCTATTTAATGTAAAATTTACCATAATTTTTTTTGTGTTATATTACCCTTTCATTAAAAAAAGAAAATAGTGAACACTGCTGCAGTGGGGTTTCAAATACAACAGTAATAGCAGTAAATTTGGCATCTTTCTCTCTTCTGACTGCTGTAATCCATCTCTTTTTTTTCCTATAATAGTGGATTTTTTCTTTTGCTGTGGGAGCAAATGAGAATGCTAAAATAATATTTGCTGTTGTCTCACATTCACCGATATAGATTACTTCCGCGTTCCAAAGCTGGAAATGTGAAAAGGGTCCATTATTGTTATCACTAAATCAGAGAAATAATGGAGTTTTAGCACACTGCTCAAGAAATACTTAAATTCTATATGTCTTATTGTAGTTACACCTTGCTTGGCGTAGAAACTCAGGAATGTCTCCCAAGTGGTAATTGGACTCAGCATTCTGCCCAGTGTGCACCTCGGTCTTGTGGGCCACCACCCCCAGTTGACCATGCCTACCTTCCTGATATTGGACACCAGCTGTTTGGTGACATGGCTAACTACTTCTGTAATGATGGCTACACTGCTGGTAACAATACTAAACTTTTCTGCAATGCCCAAGGTATTTGGGCACCCCCAGAAGGCTTTGGTATTCCTCGCTGTATTGCCAACTTTTGCCAGCGTCCACCAGATTTACCTCATGCCATTCTGGACTCCATCAACAAACCAAAGTATGCAAGCAACACAGAGGTCAGCTACAAGTGTGAGGAGGGCTTTGTTCTCAATACAACAGGAACAGTGAAGTGCCTGATAGGAGGGGAGTGGACACCTTCACCTTTGGACATTGGCTGTATGCCTGTTAGATGCTCAAAGCCAGAGAGTATTGAGAAGGGCTATGTAAGTGGGAGCAATTATAGTTTTGGAGCTGTGATAGCATACAGCTGTGATAAAGGGTATTTCATTCGAGGAGAGAAAAGGAGGATTTGTAAAGCCAGCGGTGAATGGGGCGGTGTCTTGCCCACATGTCAGCCTGTTTCTTGCCCCAAGCCACCTCACTTGGCTAATGGTTTCTTCCAGGTAAATAGAATGCAATTTATCAATATAATAAATATCCATTGCATTTATACTTGCTGTTTAGGATATTTTTGAGTGGTTTAAATGAAGTCCTGTATCATTTTACATACATTATGAAATGTGTATGTTTATTTTTTTCTCCATAGGGCCAAATGAGAAACAACAGCTATGTGTACAGCAGTAAGGTGACCTACATTTGCAATGATGGTTATCGCCTGACTGGGAAGCCTGAACGTATATGCATGGCTGACAAACAGTGGTCAAACAGAAACCCTCCTGTTTGTGTCCTCCTCACCTGTCCCACCCCACCTGATGTCAAAAATGGACGCTATCATGGCTCCACCTTTGAGGTTGGCAGTAAGGTAGAATTTGTCTGCAACGAGGGATATGAACTTATTGGAGATTCTACATGGACATGTTTAAAGTTCGGAAAGTGGGACAAGAGCACAATCCCACTTTGTTCCCCTGTTCAGTGCCCTGAGCCACCTTTAGAGGAGAACCATCTCATACTGCATGGATTGGATTCTGACTCTGGCATAGTGGAGCTTTCTTGTGAGGAAGGCTATGTTCTTCATGGTGCACGGACTCTTCGTTGCACCCCATCCCAGGAGTGGAATGACTCTTTCCCTGTCTGCAAACAAGTGTTCTGTGGCCCTCCTCCTGATGTTTCCTTTGGTGACCCATCCGTTACACTGTCCTACTTCGGGAGTGTCGTGACCTACTCCTGCATGGATGGCTTTACTCTGCGGAAAGAAGCTTCTGTTGGCTGCCAGGCAGATGGAACCTGGAGCAAACCTTATCCTGAATGCATTCCTGTTGAATGCCCACAGCCTGAGGAGATTTCAAATGGAATTGTGGACGTTCATGGTCTCATGTACCTCAGCACTGCCATTTATAGCTGTAAAGCAGGGTATGACTTAGTAGGTAACAACACTGTGCTTTGTGGTCAAAGCGGGTTGTGGATAGGAGGTGTACCTGTATGTCACCCTGTTAAGTGTGCTGCACCCAAGGAGATTCCCAATGGCTCAGTTAAGTATTCAAAGCTCCAGTTTAGCCAATCTGTTACATATTCCTGCCAGAAGGGATATCGCTTACAAGGCCCAGAAACACTCACCTGTCTGGAGAATGGAGAATGGGACCAGGAGGCTCCTTCTTGTGCGCAGATCTACTGTTCTCCTCCTAAACCTATTGACAATGGCTTTGTGGAAGGAAGGGACCGTAAGTTTGGGGTCACTATCTTTTATAGCTGCTTCCCAGGCTTCTTCCTAGTTGGTAATAATCATCTCACTTGCGAAGAACATGGTTGGTCAAGCTCTGAGCCCATATGTGCTCCTGCTGATTGTGGCCTGCCTCCACATATTGATTTTGGAGACTACTTGAAGGCCAGAGACCATTTAGCAGAAGACAAGACACATACAGACCAACAGTTACCTGTAGACAATAGCTTTTTTCATGGGTCCATGGTTCAATATCACTGCCATGCTGGGTATGAAATGAACGGTGGCATTGTGTTGATGTGTCAGGAAGATGGAACATGGAATGGAACAGCCCCTGTGTGTGCTCCTGCACAATGTGAGACACCGCCCAGTCCTGAGTATGGATCTGTAACAGTAACAAGTAGTGCACTCGGCAGCCTTGCGGAGTACAGTTGTGAGGAGGGTTATGAACTCAATGGACAGCCCATCCGACAATGCATTTCTGGCCGCCAATGGAGCATTGAAGCACCTTACTGTTTTCCTATCTCATGCGGTGATCCTGGAGGCATTGCAAATGGTGAGGTGATTGGAAAATCCTTTCACTTCAAGGCAGTTATTCACTATGAGTGCCATAGTGGGTTTGTCCTAGAGGGTGTGGAAACTAGAACTTGCCAAGTTGATGGAAAATGGGACAACAAAGCTCCATGGTGTAAAGCAGTTTCCTGTGGTCGCCCTGTTGTTTCAAAGGATGTTTTAGTGAGAGGAGATGACTACACATTTGGCAAGAGGTTGTTGTTCAGCTGCAATCTCGGTTTCGTCCTACAGGGAGCACCGACCAGTGTTTGTTTGCCCAATGGCAGTTGGAGTGAGACTGCTCCAAAATGCCTCCCGGCCAACTGTGGTCAACCACCTGTAATTGAAAACGGTAGAGTGACAGGCAAAAATTATGGTTACAATGGCATGGTTAGGTATGAGTGTGACATTGGTTACATCTTGACTGGAAACCCTACTCTAATATGCAGAGGTGATGGACTATGGGATGACCCCCTTCCACGGTGCGACATAATCACGTGCGACCCACCTGAGGACATTAGCCATGGTTACCTGAATGGATCAAGCTTTAATTTTGATGATATTGTGGAGTACATTTGCTTCCCAGGCTATGAGGTTGTTGGCAGTCCAGTTTTACGATGTTCTGCTGAAGGAATCTGGCTAGGAGAGGTTCCCGAATGCAGACCATGTGTATGCAGTCCCCCGGTGCTGAAGTATGGCACTGTTCTTGGCCGAGACCACACCTGTGGAGCTAGCATCTGGTTCCGATGTGATGAAGGCTATAAAACTCTTGGCCCCACAGAGGCCTTATGTGACAAGGGTGGAGTGTGGAGTCCAGGAGTACCTATCTGCAGCAGAGGGAGATGTACCAGCCCTCCCCCAGCTGTGCCTAATGCTGTCGTACAAGGTAGTGCTGCCTACTCCATTGACACAGTCACCTATCGCTGTAGGCCAGGCTTTCATTTGAAAGGTTTCCCACATCTCTCCTGTGGAAGGTTGGGCAGGTGGGGGGAGCCCAATCTGAACTGTGAACCTGTTTCTTGTGGTGTGCCTCCTTTGTTCTCGAATGCAGAGACTGTTGGAATGGTGATCACCTATGGCAGCAAAGCTCAGTACAGGTAATTTGTCTTGTGTTTGAATAAAAGCTAAAGCTGAGATGTTTTGCTTTAAGTACCTTGAACTAATAGATGTTTCTATCTGATGCAGGTGTAAAGAGGGTTATGAATTAGCAACAAAGACAGACTCGGTTATCTGTCAAAGTGATGGCACCTGGTCAAAACACAGTGTTAGGTGTCGACCTTCACCCTGCAGCCTACCTGCCAACCTCACCCATTTAGTTGTCACAGGGAAGCAGCTCACACCTGTAGGGGGCACAGTCATAATCTCCTGTAGACCAGGGTACTATCTTGAGGGACCTGGATTATCTGAATGTGCTGTAAGTAATGTGCTGAGTGTTTGAAATATTTGGTTACATGCTGTGCATTTGCTTTTTACGTCTGCCAAGTCAAGCGTCATTTGATGAAAATGTTGTCATTAACAATAATGTCTTAAAATGTTATTTCTCTCTTATTTGATCCAGCTCTTTGGCAAATGGTCACCACCATTCTCTTCAAAGTCCTGTGTGCCTGTCATTTGTGAGAAGCCTCTCCCCATTCTCAATGGCTTTGTTGAGGGCAAGAGCTACAATTATGGAGATATTATTAGTTACACTTGTCTGCCAGGATTTGAACTGCTGGTACATTATTTTATATGTCAGAAATTAATTTGATATTATGAAAGCTACATTACTTATATTTACATTACCAAAACAGCAGGGATAGTTCATCCAAAAAGTTTAGCATCATTTACTCACCCCTCTTGTTGTTCCAAACCCGCATGACCTTCTTTCTTCATTGGAACACAAAAGGAGATGTTAGGCAGCATGTTAGTCTCAGACATCATTCACTTTCATTGCAGCATGTATTTTGCAATAGATAGTCAGATGAATGTTGGTCAGCCAAGAGCAATCTTTATATCATTCTCTTTTCTCATCACCCTCTTTTAGGGCGACTCTGTTCAGACATGTCAGTATGATAAAACATGGAGTGGAATTCAGCCAGTGTGTGCTGGTAAGAATTTTTCAGAGGAACATTACATAATAAATAAAATTATCCTTTCAAGTTAAGGGGAGAGTAACAGGGGAAAATAGAGATGAGATTTAGCCTTTGAACTAATCAGGACAGAACAACACAAGCACAAGAAAAAATATCTATATTTTATACATAGGTAGTTGAACTTGAAATATATTGGCACCCATATATTCTTTTCTGTCATTTTCACACATTAACTCATCCTAATTAAACAAACATATCCATTGTCTCTTGTTTTTAGCTGTGTCCTGTGGTCCTCCACCAGTGGTGGCCAATGCAGTTACTGTGTCCAGTGGTGAGACATACCAAAGTACTGTCAGCTATATGTGTAACTCAGGCCTGAGTTTGGTTTATCCACATAACATCACTTGTCAGGCTGATGGAACATGGAGCTTACCACCACCAGCATGTGAAGGTAAGAATGGACAGTCACTGAAATTGTGTGTATATGTATCAAAGGACCACAGTATAAGTTTCCATTTCAGTTTCTCCATTTCAGTTTCTCTATTTCACCTCCCCCCCCCCCCTCTCTCTCTCTTTCTCTTTCTTTCTTTCTTTCTTTCTTTCTTTACTAATGCACGCACACACGCAGTCCCGGGGGGCTGTGAGAAGCCAACAGTCTTATTGAATGGAAAGTTGCAGGAACACAACCTAGCCAGCGGGCGTGCTCTTGAGTTTCAATGTGAGAAAGGCTACACGCTGCAGGGAGAGTCTCTCGTCATGTGTTTGGGAAACAGCTCCTGGAGTTCATCGTTCCCTGTCTGCAAACGTATGTCAAGCAATCTATTGTGACAAACTGTAAAGAAATACTCTATGAATGAAGGGCTTGTCCATTGACCTATCATCTACATTTAAAACGGTATATACCCTCTATAAAGAAAACATGTAATACAAAAAAGTTAGAGAATACATAATGAAGGACAGAACCATTGTTTTACTCTAGTTTTAAGATTGTGTGTAATACTATAGGTTCAGAGTTAATTGTGTAATTTAAAAGAATGCTTTTTCCTAAGGCCCATTGATATTGCCTCAGCCTAATTTGCTTGTTTAAGTTAGTTATTTGTTTATTGATTTATTGACATTTTGCTCACTTGCAGTCTAAAAATATGCATTCCTTTCTCTCTGCAAACATTGCAAGACTTGTCAAACATTCCGTGATAAAGGTTTCACACCCAGGTCAGGCTTTTTTTATGCCCTTTGACACTGAAAGAATGCAGTTCACATTGCAGTGCAGGGAACATGCAAATGAAACTTGTATTTAAAGGGGTCGTAAAGTGCTATTTTTTTTTAAATAATTTTATTATCTTCCCTGAGGTCCAATGATGATGTTATAAGAGGTTTTTTTGCACCAAAACAGTCACAATTTAGTAATATATGATCATTTTCCACCCTGTCTCTAGCACTCTGTCTGAAATGTTTGGTTTTGTCCTATGCGCCTCCTTAAACGTAAACGCCTACTGTTATGATTGGCTAACATCGTGCAGCCTCGATGAACCTCGACATTATAAAACAAAATTGCAGGGTTTACACATAATGCACATCCAACACATTGCATCTGAATATATTAAACTGTTCTCAATCTCAAGCGCAACTGTTAACACTCAGCACCATAAACTATCAAACAGTCATGACATTTGAAATATTCATGAATGAAATGGATTACTTACTTTTTTGAAGTGTTTTTAACTGCCCCACCCATCAATAACAGTTCCATTACAAAGCTTGAATCATATTATGATGGTTCTAAAACAATCGACGCTGACATGAGCCAAAAAAAAATGCATCATAGTCCAAAGAACGGTGTAATGACTAGAGGAAGCTGAAAATCGTTTCAGCGATGCATCGCGATTCATACTCAAACGATTCTGAATCGATTCTCAAAAGAATCAGAATCGATTCTGAGTTCAGTTTAAATCATGGCCTAGCAGCTGCGCGCGCCAAAGACAGATGCAGAAACAAAGACGCGAGTCAAGCGCATACACTAAAGTCAAGTGCACAAACACGACTGTTTGCAGACCAGCTGTATCAAACTTATGACCATTTGTGCCCGAATGAAAATACGATCCCAAAATTCCTTCACAAACCTACGCACACAGCAACGGGAGAGTTTATTCGTGATAACAAGCCAACAAACAACATGAAAGACGAGCTCGCACCCATTATTGCACTGATTTGCACACAACGGGGGAAAACACAGAAGAAAATAATGAGGCAGCGGTTCGTGAGATGTTGGTGATGTTTTCATTTAATTCTTTTTTTATTTTTAAAAAAAATTTTTTTATGCCTTTCTCTGCTCTTGCGTGCTCTCCATTTCATTGGCTTTTGCTTTATTGCCGGTCACTTGCTTGTCAGGACAGTGCGCACACCTGATTTGAAATCAATCGTAGCTTTTGCGACAGGGTCGTGCGATCTTCTACTCGCAGAGCAAACAGATGGAACATCGCATACGAGACGCTTGACACATTTCTGAAGCAACAACTGTGCTATTTAAACCACTTTACTATCACCTGTGCAGGTGAGGAGAGGACTCTCATAGAAGCAGATATATCTCTCATCCTGGACCAGCAATTTCCAGTTGTGGTTAAAAATTAAAATGAATAGCATGGCATAGATTCATTTTAAATAATAATTAAATACTACTAAATGATTTACAATGCTTAAACAAAAATAAAAATAATATAATATAATCAATTGAAGTAATAGTATTCAGTGTGTTTTGATGGAGAACCAATATTTTTTTTCTTGTGCTTTTAAGAGATTTTGTATAAGGTTCTAAAGAAAGAAAATGAAAAACTGAGATACTCTTTTAAACTATAGAACCATTTATTTAATCTTGTGGATATTCCATGTTTGTTCACAGCTCATACTGAATGTAAAAGGCCAGTTTATGTAATGGGACTCATTCTGATTTTTTAAAACAGCTGTTAAATAAAAAGCTGAAAGGGAAATAACAGAGTAAAAAATTAATTTTGAAGAAACTGAAAAAGAAAGAAATTGAAGGACAAGATGCATCGTGATGCATCGAGAATTGTTTTATAATCGAATCGTTACCCTTTGAATCGTAATCGAATTGAATCGTGAGGCCAGTGAAGATTCACACCTCTAGTAATGACGCAAACACATACTGAAGTGCACATCGCCGGAAACACATCAAAACGGTGAAAGACGTCCGTCGTCAAATACGTCCTACGTTTACATACATCAACAATTAAAAATAGCGCAGATGTGCGAAAGAACGCATCAGCAAGAGGCAGCAGCTTCTTTCTTCTCACTTTCAGTGTTGTAACTTGACACCGCATCTTTTAAAAAATGCAATATACATGGCAGCGTTCATAGAGTCTATGTAGTTCATGTTCATATACAAAATAATTCAAAATAGTCCAGATGGGTCTGCTTAGATGTTATGTTAGGAATAGTTAGCCACGGAAGGCCTGCGCTCTTGACTTGAATCGCACACCAGTGGGCGGGGTCAAGGGTTCGATGACGCATGTTGTGGGATATGTAAATACAAATGAGCAATGTTTCAGGACATCACAAACAGACAGATTTCAATACGAGATGTTTCAGCAGGGTGGCAACTATAAATGCTCTTTTTAGACTGGGGAGGAAGATTTGAGTTCTGAAATGTACAGTATGTTTTTATAGTACAGTATTAAGACTCTTATGTCTTAATATCAAAGAAAATTTGATTCTCCATTTCATGGAAATCATTTTATGTTCCTGCATAATAGGTCTGCTTAGCCATTTTATCAACAAAGCCATGCACAATAAGACAAAATAGCTTAAATATACACAACTCAAATCATATCCCCCTCCTCACAGCCAAATCATGCCCCCCTCCTCCTGGCTGGACTGGTGTCAATAGCAACACTACACAGAAAGTTTTCCTGGTAGGCCAGTCAGTACCAGTCAAGTGTCCTAAAGGTCAACGGGTCAAAGGTAACCAGGCAAAAGGGACCGCCACCTTAACTTGCAGAAGTGATCAGACCTGGACCCCCATTAGTGCAGTGTGTGAGAGTGAGTACAGACTTTCCTTTTATCCATCTTTACACTATGGTATTTTTCAGTTGCTTTAAAGGGCTAAAATTAACAACTTCAATGAATTTAATGTCCTACAGATGTTGCACAAAAAAGAGGGAAAGGTACATGCATCCCAATTCGATATGAGCATATTGTTCTTGTTTTTCAAATTAAAACATACTATTGAAGGAGGTTTAAAAACTTTTTATTAAAATGCTGGAAAATAGAAAATGCACTCAAATCACTCAAAATAGAAAGAGACTCTGATATATGTCAGATACTTTAATTTCAAGCTAGCACACAACCTCCAGATAGCCTGCACAACACTGCTCTAATATTTTTAACACATATAAGCATCTTTCTGGTGCCCTCTCTGTCCCCTTGATAAATCTAAACAGGATGTACTGCAGAAAACCCCCAAACTGCATACAAAATTTGCATATCAACAAAGTGTAGAAAAAACAGACTTTCTGATTTAGGATAGCTTCATGTTTTTGCCATGTTTTGGTGGGTTAAGGCACTTCTATTTCTCGTAACACTCTCAGGCACAGCTGCTGATTACAGCTGTGTGAGGTATGAAATTTGGCCAATGGTTCAATGTCTTTTGTTCCTCATTTAGTGCTTACTCAATTTTGAACATAAATTTGTAATGAATCAAAACCAATACATTCTTCCACAAAGTTTTATTTGCAGAAGGTTTAGCCAGGTATATGAATAAAAATATCACATCTATCTGGTATTTCAGTGATTGTGTGCTCTACTGTTCTTATTGCATGGTATCTCCATAGCACTATCTGTGTTTTTTCAGAAACTTTGCTTAATCAGCTGCAGTTAGCTTTTGTCCCATTGTTTCTGCATGATATCATTTAAAATTAAACAAGCCTACTCTCTCACAGTCAGTTAATGTTCCTCTGCTGCGTTGCATTATTTGTGATATTTAAACCTTTGGTCATTTGCATGCTGGCTCTGAAGTTTTTCAGTATGATATGTGTGCTACTTAATGTATGTGGTGACTTGCTTGCAATGTTTACATTTACACATATATCTATTAGTGCTGTCAGTTGAATAAAATGTCTAATCATGATAAATCTAAATGTATACATCTTTTCCTGTCAAAACACATTTATTTATTTCTTAGGCAATAAAACAAAACAATATGTAACAATATGGCTCAGCGGTTAAGGCTCTGGGTTACTGATCAGAAGGTCGGGGGGTTCAAGCCCCAACACCGCCAAGATGCCACTGTTGGGCCCTTGAGCAAGGCCCTTGACCCTATCCGCTCCAGGGGTGGCGTATCATGGCTGACCATGCACTCTGACCCCAGCTTAGTTGGGATATGTGAAAAAAAGAATTTCACTGTATATGTGCAAATGTATAATGTGTGAAAAAAAAAAAAAAATATATATATATATATATATATATATATATATATATATATAAATATAAAATAGCACAAATTCAAGTAACATTAAATGTTTCCCAAAGTCTAAGTGGAAGTTTGACTAATTGGAAGAACTAGTCTCCCCACATATGTTGCATATTCATAGCAATAGGCATTACATTTGTTAAACTCTCATCCTCCTCAATATTAATCAGCCGGCAGTCTGTGGCTGTCCACTTTGTTTCAACCCTCCCAACCAGTGTTTATGTTGTTTTAACGGTAAATGCAATAATCGTGATTAAGAAAAATGTACACCTTAAACTTTTTTAATTAATCGCCTACATTAGCGCGCTAATTCTGGCAGCTCTAATATCTATATATAATTTTTTCCCTCTGTGACTGTTTTGTGGGCAAACTTCAAAGCTAATTCAAGTAGTTCTTGTCTGAAATTTGGTTCTTACATTGTGCTAATAGATAGATTTCACACCCCTTATCTCACAATGTCTGTAGCGTCAGTATTATCAGATATGAGAGGATATAATATCAAGTGCACTGCCTTGTGTGTTGTGAACTTATATGTTCATACTCTATTTAGGCTTTCTAGTGGTTGGAAATTTTTTTTAGCCATTGTAAAAAAAAAAAAAAATTAGTCCTGTATCCAAAAAGTTCCACAGAAGAAAGAAAGCCATACTGGTTTGGAGAGACTTTTAAAGGAATAGTGAACTATTCCTTTTAAAGAGACATCCGTTTTTGTACATGGAGCAACCAAGAATGCTACTTCATAATAATTCCTGAAAGACCCACAATGTTCTCTTTAGTTCTTTAATGGACTGCTTCATCCTTGCTGAGAATTTTCCTTTCTAACCAACCGATTTGGTCCATTTTGATCATACACAGGGGTGTCCTGTGGCCCACCTCTTTACGTGTCAAATGGGATTGTCCATGGGGCAGTGTTCCAGTTTGGAGATGTGGTGGTGTACTCATGTTATGCAGGCTACACCATGGAGGGTTCTAGCAGGAGTGTGTGCTTGGAGAATAGCACTTGGACCCCACCCCCTACCTGCAAAGGTAGCAGTAGGAATTGCCCTTCAATCCCACCTGGCTGTGCCTTCAAAGGCCTTTCCTTCATCTTTACAATTATTTTTGACTGGGCTTGCACAAACACACATGAACACAAGCACTGGCTGTCTGGGCACTATAAGCAATAGTGTTTTTACTGAAAATGACTACAAAGCAACACTGCTAGTCAATGGCTTCAGATTTAAAAGCCCTGTGAGGCATTTTTGGTGTCAAAAGTCTCAGTACACTAGGGCCAGAAACATTCTTTATCTAAGTATGCATAACCAGATGAGAGGACTTGGCCAATGTGTGGTCTGTTTGAACCGGTTAACGTGCATTCTTGCATTCCTTGTGGTGGTAGGAAACCTCAGTGCTCAAATTTATGCCATTAAACTGGATGTGTTATTATTCATGTGGATAAGAATGTCAAAAGAACTGATACTATGGTACCAAATTGGTATTAAAATTAAAATGCTGTAACAATACCAGACATTCTGCAGTACCGGTAGTACCAAGTTTCGGTATCCGTGCGCTTTATCATTGATTACCACTTGCAGATGCAAATACATGCCTAAACAGTCATATACAATTCAAAATGTATTCAAAATACCCTTGGCTAGTCATTAATGTAGAAAACACAGAGAGTTACGTCTAAAGTGAGTGCAAGCAAAATATCAGATCTGTGCATTAGGACGTAAAATAAAAACTAAGAAAACGATTATAAGCAATACAGATTAACAGATTATTACTGACTGTTTACTTGTCTTTAATATTTACTTTAAATTATGAAACAATGTTTACTTAAATTACAAATTAGTTCATTTTAGTTTTTGCTGTGGTATCGAAACTGTTATGAATTACGTGAGACACATTGACACAATGCACAAAACCAACCTTGCTTGGCTAAAAGCATCTGCGTTCACGTACCTGTGTAGATTATTTTTCGACCTTTATAATAAATGTAATAATAAACTTGAAATAAATTTACTTTGTAATAATTATTTTTTTTTTTATAAAGTTCCTTTAAAGGTTACACTTTTCAAGGCACTTTACATAGTAAAAACATATAAATGCATATTAAAAAGCAGATGAAAATATACATAAAAAATATACACAATATCAACATGTAACTACCATTGCATTAAAATAATAGTAGTGATATTAATAATAAAAAAGAATACAAAATACAAAGATAGGAAACCAATCAAAGAAAAGCTCTTCTAAAAAAGTTATAAGATTGGATTATGCATACAAAACCCCAAATGTCTATGCCCTTTCTGTATGATAACTATCCCAGGCTAGTACTTGCCCTAAATCAGCCAACATTAAAATACACTGCCTGTCCCAAAAAAAAAGTTGCAGTTTGGATTTAAATAAACAGATACATAAGAGCCTATGATTGGAACATTATTGCAGTGAATAATATGTTTCAGCTGGCAACAATTCTTTTAACCCTAACTGATGCAGTGTGTAGCTTCTCATTTCTTAACCAACCATGTTGGAAGATTTATCCCGTGGTTGTTAAAAAGATGTTACTGTGTTTCAGAAGTGGCAAATTATTATCCTGCATCAAGCAAAGAAAACAACTAAGGAGATTGCTGAAATCACTGGAATTTGGTTTAGAACTGTCCAATGAATTATTAAAACCTAGAAGGATAGTGGTGAACCGTCATCTTCACGGAAGAATCTTGAATGATCGTGATCAGAGATCACTAAAACTCTTGGGGAAGTCACATCATAAAAAATCGACAGTAGAACTCATGGCTATGTTTAATAGTGAAAGTAAGAGCATTTCCACATGCACAATGTGACTAGAACTTATAGGATTGGGACTAAACTGCTGTGTGGCCACAAGAAATTCACTTGTTAGTGAGGCTAATTGGAAAAAAACAACTTCAATTTGCTAGGGTGCTAAAGCAATGGAAAAAGGTCATGTGGTCTGATGAGTCCAGATTTACCCTATTCCAAAGCGATGGGTGCGTCAGGGTAAGAAGGGAAGCTCATAAAGCAATGCACCCATCATGCATAGTGCCCACTGTACAAGCCTCTGGAGGCAGTGTTATGATCTAAGGGTTGCTTCAGTTGGTCAGGTCTAGGCTCAGCAACGTTATGCGGCAATAAAATGAAGTCAGCTGCCTACCTGAATGTACTGAATGATCAGGTTATCCCATCAGTGGATTTTTCTCTTCCCTGACGGCACACACATATCCCAGGACAACAATGCCAAGATTCATCAGTCTCAAATTGTGAAAGAGTGGTTCCGGGAGAATGAGGAATCTTTTTCATTTCCATGAATTGGCCACCACAGAGTCCTGACCTTAACCCCATCGAAAGTCTTTGGGATGTGCTAGAGAAGACTTGACGGAGTGGTTCGACTCTCCCGTCATCAATACAAGATCTCGGCCAAAAATGAATGCAACTCTGGACAGAAATAAATATTGTGACGTTGCATAAGTTTGTCGAAAACAATGCCACGATGAATGCGTGCCATAATCAAAGCTAAACGCGGCCCAATGAAATATTAAAGTATGCAATATTTTTTGGGCCAGGCAGTGTATTTAGGCAATAAGGTCTGAGAAGCCTTTTTATTTTGTATATACGGACTAGCTAAAAGTATTTAGGATGCAAATTTTCGTTAAACATAATTTTATTAAGCAAATGTTTTAAGTGCCATCCTTCTGCTAGAAGATTTAGTCCCTTAGACGTAAACAATAACAGAACATGTTCTCTATGGGTGCTGTGCAGTGATATACACTGTTAGTAACTGTAACTAGGTGAACAAGTGTTTTGCATGATATATGTTACTATTTCATGTAGTTTAGCATGACTGGTAAGCTATATTAATCATTCAGAATCCAGGAGCAGAACTATCCATTTTATGATAGCCATTGAATAACAGAGTTGTCCCATACTTATAGATTTTATAGAGATGACCTTTGGTAAGGATGCCACTGTTTTCATCAAGTCATGACTGATGAGCTATGAAGTGCTTTCCTTTTTGGCATGCTGATGCTTTAACTCCGATTATGCAAGAATCAACCTCCTCAGCCTCTCTTTCTGTCTTTTGATTCTTTGGGCTCGATTGGTTTGGGTGCTTGTTTAAACCAGATCTTACCAGTGAAAGTTCACAGAAGTCTGAACATTCATCTAACATTTGGCTTTTCTTGCTGCATGTTTTGTATGTGTGCCATTTTGGAATACTCGTGGAGAGTTTCCATACTCAAGGAGAGCTGCACTGTGATTGTACCATTTATGCTGTTTTAGAGATTACATGATTTTACTCAGTGTTACCAATCATTTTTCGTGATTGTGTGTTTGTACAGCTGTGTGTTGGCTCCAATGTCAGAATGGAGGTGTGTGCCAAAGACCAAACGCTTGTTCCTGTCCAGAGGGATGGATGGGCCGTGATTGCGAGGAGCGTAAGTCATTCCAACGTACAACACACACACATATAAAACATTAAATATTAAAATGGTCACTGGAATGGCCAATCTCTTTTTGTATCTCATTCTCTCATCTCCTGTCTCAGAGTTGCTCCTGCTACTCTCTTGCTCTCTCACACTAACAAACCGTCAGAGATAATTCAACAGAAGCTAAAACCACCTCCTATCTGTGGTCTCCTCCTTCAGAAATATATAACCCTCGGGTGTGGTGCATACATGTGTGAATTTGCATGCATGAATTTGTGGGAAATGGAAACAGAGTACGAGCTTGAACACAGATGTTGGTGTTGCACAGTGAAACAACAATGAAGTAGCATAGTGGCTCCAAAAAGTGTTTGGATGCTTAAGCCACATTTGTGTTTGCTTGTGAATGTCTTTGCATTATTTAACAAAACATCAAACAAAGTTACATTTACTTAATTTGAAAGAAATCTATCTATCGATCGACCGACTGACCTTCCTACCTACCTACCTACACACACACACACACACACACACACACACACATATATATATATATGCACACACCGATCAGCCACAACATTAAAACCACCTGCCTAATACTGTGTAGGTCCTCCTCGTGCTGCCAAAACAGCGCCAACCCGCATCACAGAATAGCATTCTGAGGTGCTATTCTTCTCACCACAATTGTACAGAGCAGTTATCTGAGTTAACGTAGACTTTGTCAGTTCAAACCAGTCTGGCCATTCTCTGTTGACCTCTCTCATCAACAAGGCATTTTCATCCACAGAACTGCCGCTCACTGGATGTTTTTGGTTTTTGGCACCATTCGGAGTAAATTCTAGAGACTGTTAAATCGTAAAAATCCCAGGAGATCAGCAGTTACAGAAATACTCAAACCAGCCCATCTGGCACCAACAATCATGCCACGGTCCAAATCACTGAGATCACATTTTTTACCCATTCTGATAGTTAATGTGAACATTAACTGACCGTATCTGATGATTTTATGCACTGCACTGCTGCCACACGATTGGCTGATTAGATAATCGCATGGATGATTGTTGGTGCCAGATGGGCGGGTTTGAGTATTTCTGTAACTGCTGATCTCCTGGGATTTTCACACACAACAGTCTGTAGAATTTACTCAGAATGGTGTCAAAAACAAAAAACATCCAGTGAGCGGCAGTTTTGCGGATGGAAATCTGACAAAGTCAGATAACCACTCTGTACAATTGTGGTCAGAAGAATATCATATCAGAATGCTATTCTGAGATGCGGGTTGGCACTGTTTTGACAGCACGAGAGGGGCCTACACAATATTAGGCAGGTGGTTTTAATGTTGTGGCTGATCGGTGTATATATTAGGGCTGTCAATAGATTAAGACTGTAATAAAATTGTGTGTCTGTGTTATATTAACTGCAGCCATCTGCATCCTACCTTGTCTCAATGGAGGACGCTGTGTAGCTCCATACCAATGTGAGTGCCCAGCAGGCTGGACGGGCACACGCTGCCACAATGGTAAGAGTGTGTGTTTATTTGTGTGTGGGGAATCTTGTTTGTATGATACAACAATTATTAACAGAATTTGGGAAATAGGAACATCATCTGTTTTATTCAATCCTGACAAGTTGAGACTTATGAATTATATTTAGCCTAATTATAACCTCACAGCATGCAATTAATGGAGTCTAAATAACATCCACCATTTCCCCCAAGCTATTTGTGATCTCTCTCTAAAATTCAGAGTTTAGCCTAAGGCTCACTTCAACTAATTCCAAGTTGCATCTTAGGGAAACACCTCTTGCCATGTAAAAATGTTTTGCTAAACTGGTTAAACTTAAGAGTTATAAAGTAAGGTGGCGTGCAAGAGAGTGAAGTGATTACAGGGAGAAGGACCTCATGGTGGGATGTAGAGATGGCTCAATCTCCTGGGGTAATCCTATGTCATACTGATGCTGTTACTAGGCAACGCCTGTGACAACAGTCCACTAATAGTGATTTGCAATATATCCCAGGAGCTCAAATACTAAACAAAATACAATGAGTGAATAAATATAAAAATTGCATTATTATTGGGGATGTTTTTATTGACAAAATTCCCTCCAACTCCTATAATTTTTTGAATAAAATTAGTACAGTTTTAATTCACGATTTTTTGTAATTTGATACATTTTATATATATATATATATATATATCAGAAACAGCTTTATTGCCAAGTATGCTTATACAAGGAATTTGTCTTGGTGACAGGAGCTTCCAGTGTACAACAATACAAAAACAATACAAAACAGCAGCAAGACATAGATAATAATAAAAAATAATTATACACATACGTACATACAAACACAGACACACACATACATACATACACACATACGTAATGCAAATCTAATACAAATCTGTTATCTGTTATGTACATTGCAAATGTTTTTTGTTTTTTTTCTTCTCAGAGGAATTAAATGGCAGAAGAGGTAAAATGTGTTGGATAAATATAAAAAAGACTAAACTGTGTATTGCACATAGTTATTGCTCAATGAGGCAGTTTTAACTGTTCATGAGAGGGATAGCCTGAGGGAAAAAACTGTTCCTGTGCCTGACGGTTCTGGTGCTCAGAACTCTGAAGCATCGGACAGAAGGCAACAGTTAAAAAAGGTAATGGAGTGGGGTCCAGAGTGATTTTTCCAGCCTTTTTCCTCACTCTGGAAGTATATAGTTCTTGAAGGGGGGGCAGGGGGCAACCAGTAATACTCTCAGTAGTCCGAACTGTCCTTTGTAGTCTTCTGATGTCTGATTTCGTAGCTGAACCAAACCAGACAGTTATTGAAGTGCAGAGGACAGACTCAATGACTGCTGAGTAGAACTGTATCAGCTGGCGAAGGAAGTACAACCTCTTGTGGGCCTTTTTCAAAATGGAGTCAATGTGTGTCTCCCACTTCAGGTCCTGTGAGATGGTAGTGCCCAGGAACCTGAATGACTCCACTGCTGCCACAGTGCTGTTTAGAATGGTGAGGGGGGTCAGTGTTGGGGTGTTCCTCCTAAAGTCCACAGTCATCTCCACCGTTTTGAGCGTGTTCAGCTCAAGGATGTTTTGACTGCACCAGACAGACAGCTGTTCAACCTCCCTTCTGTATGCAGACTCATCGTCATCTCAGATGAGGCAAATGACAGTGGTGTCGTCTGCAAACTTCAGGAGCTTGACAGAGGGGTCCTTGGCGATGCAGTCATTGGTGTAGAGGGAGAAGAGTAGTGGGGAGAGCACACATCCCTGGGGGGCACCAGTGCTGATTATACAGGTGCTGGAAGTGAGTTTCCCCTGTCTCACAAGCTGCTGCCTGGTAATCCACTGACAGATAGACATGGGAACAGAGAGTTGGTGTAATTTGTTCTGGAGTATAGCTGGGATGATGGTGTTGAAAGCCGAACTGAAGTCCACAAAAAGGATCCTTGCATATGTCCCTGGTCTGTCCAGATGTTGCAGGATATGATGCAGTCCCATTTTGACTGCACCATCCACAGACATGTTTGCTCGATAAGCAAATTAAAGGGGATCTAGAAAGGGTCCAGTAATGTTCTTCAGGTGGGCCAACACCAGTCTCTCAAATGATTTCATGATCACAGACGTCAGGGCGACAGGTCTGTAGTCATTAAGTCCTGTGATTTTTGGTTTCTTTGGGACAGGAATAATGATTGAGCGTTTGAAGCAGCATGGGACTTCACACTGCTCCAGTGATCTATTGAAGATCTGTGTGAAGATGGGGGCCAGCTGGTTAGCACAGGATCGAAGACACGCTGGTGAGATGCCATCTGGGCCTGAAGCTTTCCTCGTCTTTTGTTTCCAAAAGTCCTGGCTCACATCATCTTCACAGATCTTAAGTGCAGGTTGAGTAGCAGGAGGGTGGAGGAGGGGGGTTGCAGGAGGTGTTGGTGTTTGATGCTGGGTCGTTAGCTGAAAACTTGTTTTTCAGCTTTTCAGAGTATCTTCTTTTAGCCACTCTGATTTCCTTGTTCAGTGTGTTCCTGGCCTAATTGTACAAGACTTTATCCCCACCCCTGTAAGCATCCTCTTTGGCCTGACGAAGCTGCCTGAGCTCTGCTGTAAACCACGGTTTGTTGTTGTTGAACTTTAAATAAGTCCTAGTAGGAATGCACATATCCTCACAGAAACTGATATATGATGTAACAGTATCTGAAAGCTAGTCCAGATTGGTGTCTGCAACCTCAAAAACACTCCAATCCATGCAATTGAAGCAGGCTTGTAGTTCCCGCTCTGCTTCATTGGTCCATCCCTTTACAGTCTTTACTACTGGCTTGGTTGATTTTAAATTCTGCCTGTAGGTTGGAAGAAGATGAACCAGACAATGATCAGAGAGCTGCTCTAGGGACAGAGCGATATGCATTCTTTATTGTTGTGTAGCAATGATCCAGTATGTTCCTGTCTCTGGTGGGGCATGTAATGAGTCCGGGTATTGTTGTTCTGTGTCTGTGATTTGATCAGTCAGCTGTTGCAGCGCTGTGTTCACACACGCGTTTGGCTTGATATACACACTCATCAGAATAAACGAGGAAAACTCCTGCGGTGAGTAGAACGGCTTACAGTTAATAAAGAGCGCTTCCAAATTAGGACAGCACATCCTCTTAACCATTGTTACATCTGTACACCAACTTTCATTGATCTAAAAGCATGTTCCACCGCCTCTCATTTTCCCCATTAACTCCGCGATGCGATCCGCTCTGAACAGCTGAAAGCCCAGCAGCTATAACGCGCTGTCTGGAATGGCTTCACTCAGCCAGGTTTCTGTGAAGCACAAGACAGCACAGTTTGAAAAGTCCTTGTTTGTGGGGGTGAGGAGATGTAGTTCATCCGTTTTGTTAGGAAGAGTGCGGAGATTCACTAGATGAATACTTGGCAGCGCTGTTCGAAAGCCGCGCCGACAGAACCTGACCAGCGCGCCTGCTCGTCTCCCTCGCCTGCGTCTCCCAAACAACACAGCCGCGCCTCTGACTAAAATGTCCAGCAAAACGTCCGAATATTCAAAACCAGGAAAAGGTTGTCTGGTATATGCTGCCGAATGTTCAGCAGTTCGTCCCTGGTAAAACTGACTGGAAAAATATTACTAAACACAGGACAAACAAACAAAATCAACAAAAGAACTGAAGAGCTACACATCGAGGCGGCCATCCATGGCGCCATCTTGTATAATTATATATATATATATATATACACACTCTAAATTGATGTCATTTTGGTGCCTGTGTATTTTACAGTTCACTACCCTATTTTTTTTGTAAATGAAATGATGTTAATATACCAACCAACTTAGGCTTTAAAAAAATCTGCTTTGCACTTTTAAATGTACTGTAAACCACCATAGTAACACAGGTGATATAACAAAAGGCCACATGGGCTACATTCATACTGTAGCTGAATGTGGCCCAAATCTTATTTTTTCACTCACATGTGATGTGACACAGATCTGTTAATTGGCTGACAATGTGAACAGCCAAAAGCGAATCTGACATTTGAATCTGACATTTTCAAATCCGATCTTTGCCACATTCATATGTTGAAATAAATCGGATACATATCAGATTTTTTCCAATGAGCCTTAGTCTTAACAGCTAGGTCAGATTTAATATTATTTTTATTGTATTTTTTATTGTTTTTTTACGTCAGTCTAACTCAACATTTGTGACTTGTGTGCTTGATTTACAGCGTAATTTGCCTGTTATGGATACAAACATTTAATTTCAAGTCATATCTTTTCTAGTTAATTCAGTTCATTTGAATTTCACATAGTAAAATAAGCGCATGAAAGCATGCAGAGGTACCACGGCTCTTTGCTCATGTCACTCATGCAGAAAACAGTTTCTGAATTTCTCAAACTGTTTCAAAACACGAATGCAAGCAAGTCGATGCAAATATGAAAAATTGCAGATAACAAATCTTACCTTACATATATAATGCAGTTTTTCCTGCTGTCCTTCGGTTTTATTTTGTCTTGTTCATAATGTTACATTCTTGAGCTTCAGTGGTAATTCAATTCCACCATATGACTGCAGTTACTTTATTTAAAATTACTTTTTTTTTTATCTGGTCTTCCATCACTTGCAGATATTTTATTAGATAGCCATTAAGTGTCCTATTTGGGTTAAAAAAAACTTTTAAAAAAAACTGCTAATAACAATTTTAATAATTCATTATACATATTAAAATAATGAACATGTCTGGGTTTGTTACACAAATGCTCAGTGTTATAAGCATGGGGGTCAGTTAATGAGCGTCTGCTGTTCAGACTAGTTTATGATTTGGGCTACATAAAATGGCATGTGAACAACCTTAAAAAAATCAAGATTTGAACAAAAAATCAGATTTGGGCCACATTCATGATGAGTGGCCCTTCTAGGAGCAATGGCCAATAGATATATATATATAGACAGGGCTCTAGTTGAGGGGGTTGCGAGGAGATGCCACCCCCCTTGTTGAAAGGAATGACAAAAATCATCCCCCTTGTAAAACTGCCATCCCTCTCACTATCCCCTTTAGATCAATTGTCATGTATTACATAGAACTAATAGTGCAAATAAAATGATCAAATTCTCTCCTAATGATAAATAACAGGCTCTAAATAACTGCGATTGGATGATCAGAATTGAATATTCCAAATAACTGCAAGGCTGCAATCCTCCAGTCAGACCTTTATGCTTGCTCAAATATTCTGCAAGTGTTATGCATTTTTTGGGCAATCTGGCAACCATGAGTGTGCAAGATCTCTCTCCACTTCGAAAAGGTGTTGTGCCGAAACTGGACTCCCCTCTACCTGATTGGTCCCTATCCCTAAATCCCACCCCTACACCCACCTTAACCTTAACCATAGTAGGGAGTCATTGGTCCCTATCCTTAAAGGCCACACCTATACCTACTTCTAACAATAACCATACTAGGGAGTCATCACAACACCAGCAAACATGTATGTTGGAGTTTAGCGATGTGTTGATGTGTCCCCCCTCCAATTCGCACCTTCAAAATAGTCAAGAGAACAGTCAAACGATTTCCTTGAGCTTTCTTTAAAAAGAAGAAAACGGAGGGTACGATAACGCTATGACTAATGTTTTAAACCATTCCAGTGACTTAATATCCCACTTTTACATGTGTTTATCTTAAATTTTCAGGTTATCGACCCTAAAACATGTTTGTACTACTTTCTAACACCACTATTTGGTCCTGCAAATAGAGTTCTGTTATAGGAGTAGAAAAGATGTGTCTGTGTGTGTGTGTGTGTGTGTGTGTGTGTGTGTGTGTGTTTGTATGTGTAATAACTAATGAACATACACTGGCATCCAAAAGTTTGGAATAATGTACAGATTTTGCTCTTATGGAAAGAAATTGGTACTTTTATTCACCAAAGTGGCATTCAACTGATCACAAATTATAGTCAGGACATTAATAATGTGAAAAATTACTATTACAATTTGAAAAACAATGTTCAGAACTTCTTAAACTACTTCAAAGAGTTCTCATCAAAAAATCCTCCATGTGCAGCAATGACAGCTTTGCAGATCCTTGGCGTTCTAGCTGTCAGTTTGTCCAGATACTCAGGTGACATTTCACCCCACGTTTCCTGTAGCACTTGCCATAAATGTGGCTGTCTTGTCGGGCACTTCTCACACACCTTACAGGCTGATCCCAAAAAAGCTCAGTGGGGTTAAGATCCATAACACTCTTTTCCAATTATCTGTTGTCAAATGTCTGTGTATAGCCTTCATTTCTCAAAACAATGATTGACTGATGAGTTTCTAGAGAAAGCTGTTTCTTTTTGCCATTTTTGACCTAATATTGACCTTAAGACATGCCAGTGTATTGCATAATGTGGAAACTCAAAAACAAACACGAAGACAATGTTAAGCTTTATTTAACGAACCAAATAGCTTTCAACTGTGTTTGATATAATGGCAAGTGATTTTCTAGAACCAAATTAGCAATTTATCATGATTACGCAAGGATAAGGTGTTGGAGTGATGGCTGCTGGAAATGAGGCCTGTCTAGATTTGATTAAAAATGACTTTTTGTAAATAGTGATGGTGCGTTTTTTTACATCAGTAATGTCCTGTATGTCAGTAATGTTTTGACGAATCAAAACAGCGGCCTCCCCATTCTGAATGCATCTAACTCACACAATATGAGAGTATTAGAGCACTTCTAATCGCATTATTTATGAAAACAGACATGAATGACAATTCTTTCTAAAGAGATGTTAAGTAAAGAAATGAGAATCCATCAATGAAGCCTGCTAGGAATGCCTCATTGCTCCTAGCAGGCTTCATTGTACCTTTTCATGTAGAAGAAAATGCTTTGGCTTTCACAATACCACAATAATCTGCTGTCCTTATGACCTGTCAAGAGCAAGCTTGCATTTGAAATGCACCATTATATGAAATGTACATTGGATTGATGGGTTTGGAGATTGTTTGGGTTTGGAGAAGCCTGTCACCTACACTCATACAATGGTTGCTGTACAAGTTTTACTGGTTAGGTACTGGCTATTATTCAGCTGTTGTGGCTAGTCTCTTTTTGTTTTATCTTTATCTCAGCCTGTGTTGATTTATGAGGCGTGCTTAAATGTCTGTCAGAACAAAAGTATGTAGGGCAAAGTCCACCAAATTACAGGAGATATTGTGAATAACTTACCTGGTTGTGTTCCAGATCAGCCTTGTGTACCTAAATGTATGTTTCAAGTAAGTTTAAAAGAATTGTGGAGGTGTAAAGCTAAGTCTGCTTTATGGTTACATCTTTCAGCGATGCATCGCGATTCATACTCAAACGATTCTGAATCGATTCTCAAAAGAATCTGAATCGATTCTGAGTTCAGTTTAAATCACGGCAGAGCAATGGCGCACGCCAGAGACAGATGTAGAAACAAAAACACGAGTTAAGTGCATACACTAAAGTCAAGTGCACAAACACGACTGTTTGCAGACCAGCTGTATCAAACACACCATTTTTGCCCGAATGAAACTATGATCCTTTCTCTACTCTTGCGTGCTCTCCATTTCATTGGCTTTTGCTTTATTGCCGGTCACTTGCTTGTCAGGACAGTGCGCACACCTGATTTGAAATCAATCGTAGCTTTTGCAACAGGGTCGTGCGATCTTCTACTCGCAGAGCAAACAGATGGAACATCGCATACGAGACGCTTGACACATTTCTGAAGCAACAACTGTGCTATTTAAACCACTTTACTATCACCTGTGCAGGTGAGGAGAGGACTCTCATAGAAGCAGATATATCTCTCATCCTGGACCAGCAACTTCCAGTTGTGGTTAAAAATTAAAATGAATAGCATGGCATAGATTCATTTTAAATAATAATTAAATACTACTAAATGATTTACAATGCTTAAACAAAAATAAAAATAATATAATATAATCAATTGAAGTAATAGTATTCAGTGTGTTTTGATGGAGAACCAATATTTTTTTTCTTGTGCTTTTAAGAGATTTTGTATAAGGTTCTAAAGAAAGAAAATGAAAAACTGAGATACTCTTTTAAACTATAGAACCATTTATTTAATCTTGTGGATATTCCATGTTTGTTCACAGCTCATACTGAATGTAAAAGGCCAGTTTATGTAATGGGACTCATTCTGATTTTTTAAAACAGCTGTTAAATAAAAAGCTGAAAGGGAAATAACAGAGAGTAAAAAATAAATTTTGAAGAAACTGAAAAAAGAAAGAAATTGAAGGACAAGATGCATCGTGATGCATCGAAAATTGTTTTATAATCGAATCGTTACCCTTTGAATCGTAATCGAATCGAATCATGAGGCCAGTGAAGATTCACACATCTATTTTGACTACATAAGTTACTCAAGTTACACAGTTATACTCTGATGTT
Source organism: Myxocyprinus asiaticus (assembly GCF_019703515.2). Lineage (NCBI taxonomy): Eukaryota > Metazoa > Chordata > Actinopteri > Cypriniformes > Catostomidae > Myxocyprinus > Myxocyprinus asiaticus. The sequence continues at coordinate 24,294,241 of NC_059345.1, forward strand.
GAAGCAACACTGTCTGTAATAAGTAGCTTAATGCATAGTAAGTGGAAATAAAGTTCATATAATGTTTAATTTCTGTATAATGAAAAGTTGAAATGAATATAATGTTGCTGTAGAGGTCTATAACAATAAAGTGTACATATTCTGCATTAACTCTGTGTTGAAGTATTTAGTGCTATGTATGCTTACACACAAGGAATATTTCCTGGTGATGGAAGCTATCAGTGCAAGAATACAAAACACACATAATGAAACTAAAATAGAATACAGTAAATAAAAATATATAGAGAAATACAAAATAGAACAGAATAATGCATGTACAAATTATGATATATACAGATGTACAGTTATGTGCAAGGATTAATGGGATTATCTGATATGTGTGTTCACAGCGGTGTGCTCCATGCCATGTTTGAATGGAGGCAGGTGTATCCGACCCAACAGGTGTCATTGTAGTCAAGGATGGGGAGGATATGACTGCTCAAGGTAAGCCATACACAGTTGATGGACATGTGTTCGGTGAATCTCATGTGGCACGTTTATGTTAACACATGCATATGCACGTACATAGGAAATGTACGCACATTTAATCTTTCATAAGTTCTATTCACAACCTACATCAAGATCAACATGTTGCCAGCATATTTTCATATCTGTGTAAAACATGGAGCACTAACATTCTAAACTGGGAGATATACACATCCTTTAAACTCTGTGTGTCAGTATGTGAATATTTGTCTTCGACACACCTAGTTTAATAATGGTAAACATGCATTTCCCAGGGCACTTTAGTTGGTATGAATCTAAACACTGAGTTGGCAGAGGGAGTTAGACGGCTGTCCTTGGGCTCTGAGAGTGAACTATGATTAATTGTTAACCGATACTGCTACTATTAAATTAGTGATTAATTATTTTAAGTAATTGGCTCTGTACCAATTTTGTTTTTACTGACTCTGTACCAATGTCTAGATTTCATTGACCACATAGAGCCTCTCTCTAGAGTACTATTGATTTGCTGATTTTTCCTATGAGTGTTTCCAGCCAGTCAGCTGGTATCCACATCCCTCAGCTAATTAGAGGCTGCAGCTATCATTAAGGATTAGAGTGATTCACAATTAGATTTACTTCATGCTTTGTCAGTCAATGAATCAAATGAGCTCTTAGGACTTGAAGATTTTCTCTGAACTATAAGAAAATTAACATGCCCCAAACTGATTGTTTTGTGTGTGTACCATTAAAAAAAAAAAAAAGCACTGAAACAAAGTTGGAAGCAAGTGAAAGCAAGTTGTCACATTTAGTGCATGAATGCCTGATAGCTATATTTTACAAATGTAACCATATTTATTTAGCCATGTTTGAAGAACATAATATTTAGAATGTAATATTTTTTTATATTTAAAAATATATATATTTATTTTCTCCAAAACTGATTTAAAGGCAGACCCATTTAATAAAGACTTAATTATTTAGCCACATTTGAAAAACATGATATTTGGAATTATATTCTTATAAATAAAGAACTTATATGTTTCTTATATTTATTTTTATAGTTTCTCCAAAACTGATTTTAAAGGGATATTTCACCCAAAAATGAAAATTCTCTCATCATTTACTCACCCTCATGCTATCCCAGATGTGTATGACTTTCTTTCTTCTGCTTGAACACAAACAAAGATTTTTAGAAGAATATCTCAGCTCTGTAGATCCATACAATGCAAGTCAATGGTGCCAGAACTTTGAAGCTCCAAAAATCACATAAATGCAGGATAAAAATAATCCATATGACTCCAGTGGTTAAATATATATCTTCGGAAGTGATGCAAGCACTTTGGGTGAGAAACAGATCAATATTTAAATCCGTTTTTATTATAAATCATAAGATAAGATTTATAGTAAAAAAGGACTTAAATATTGATCTGTTTCTCACCCACACTATGGTATTTGATATAGTTTCTGAAGATATAGATTTAACCACTGGAGTCGTATGGATTACTTTTATCCTGCCTTTATGTGATTTTTGGAGCTTCAAAGTTCTGGCCACCATTCACTTGCATTGAAATGACCTACAGACCTGAAATATTATTCTAAAAATCTTTGTGTTCAGCAGAAGAAAGAATGGCATACACATCTGGGATGGCAAGAGGGTGAGTAAATGAATTTTCTTTTTTGGGTGAACTATCCCTTTAAGGCAGACCCATTTAGTAAAGATCTGAATTATTTATCCATGTTTGTAGAATATAATATTTGAAATGATTTTCCTTAAAAATATCATATAATGTGTGTGTGTGTGTGTGTGTGTGTGTATATATATATATATATATATATATATATATATATATATATACACACACACAGAACTGATTTTAATGTTCACCCATGTAATAAAGATCTGAATCTGAATTTTATTTCTCATCTTTCAGAAAAAGGAAATCTGCATACTTTCATTTTTAATGTGCCAAGCTACATGAGCTCGAGTCTGACCATGTTGGAACAAGAGGCCTTCATGTCAGAAACTTGTAAACAACTCATTTTCTCTTTCACTCCGAAAGTCCTTAGTGTTTTTGTAAATTAAAGCTGTATTTTTTCATGTAGAAAATGAAACAGTATTAAATATATGCTGCTGCTATATACATGAACTTGTACGATGTGTAAAAATGTTGATGTGATTGTCCAGTGTACATGTATATAAACTATTCTTGTCATGTTTTTATTCAAACAAAATACAACCATATGGAATCCAACTGTAATTCTCACTTTCTCAGTTAATTATGAAGAATTTTCAATTAAACTTTCAGTTTGTTTTACCCGTCTCTCTCATATGACTTAAGTAAACATTTGAATAATTTCTTATGGACAACAAAGTAGAGAAGCCTGTAAAATTCTACTTTTTTTTTTCATTTGTTGTTTTCTTTTCATACAAAGCCAACATAAAATACATAAGACAGTCCTTACAGCAGGGCCAAATATTCCTTTAAAAAAAGAAGTGTTTCAGGAATGTATTTTCTCTGTTTATAAACTAAAATACAAGAGGATTTAAATTAATTTTAATTTACTTGTACTGTAAGTTTATTTACTTGATGTCATACTTTCTCAAAACCCATGCTGGAAATTCTAACCTGTGTTGAGATATTACAATCATTGGTTTGTGTTAATGAGTGTGTTAATGTTTGTTTTCCTTCATTTAAGTTTGTTGATTTTCTCTTCCAGCAAAGCTTGATTTGAGCCAGAAAATTCATCAACCTGCAAAAAAAGTTGTAAGAACACAGTTACATCTATGTTACAGTTTTTCAAAAGAACAACAATCCTCAATCACAATCCACTGGAAAAAAAAAAAAAAAAAAGTTTGTTTTTACCCATCCAAAGTAACGTAGGAGATCAAATGGACTGAACAGTCAAAGAACAGGTACTGTAAACATTTCTTTAAGCTAACCCCTCTTAGCGAGAACACTGAAAGAAATTGAAAATATCCAAGTATTTACCTTCTGCCCATGCTTATAGAAATGGAATGTTGGCATACATTTGATGTCACAGAAACTAGCCACATCCTATATAAAGAGAGATGCAGAATGAATTAATAGATTTATTCAGTCTAGTATTTGATGATAAACATATTTAATGCTTAAAAGGCATAGCATCAAAATGAAGCTTAGAACGACAAAATGTTTCACTTATTATTTATTTAGCTTAAAGGAATATTCCGGCTTCAATACAAGTTAAGCTCAATCAACAGCAGTTGTGGCATAATATTGATTACCACAAAAATGTATTTTGACTTGTCCCTCCTTTTCTTTACAAAAAAAGAGAGGAAAAAAAATAGAGGTTACAGTGAGACACTTACAATGGAAGTGAATGGGGGCTAGTCCATAAACATTAAAATACTCACTGTTTCGGGGGGCCTGGGTAGCTCAGCAAGTAAAGACGCTGACTACCACACCTGGAGTAAGTTCAAATCCAGGGCGTGCTGAGTGACTCCAGTCAGGCTTCCTAAGCAACCAATTGGCACGGTTGCTAGGGTGGGCAGAGTCACGTTGGGTTGACCTGCTTGTGGTCGCTATAAGGTGGTTCTCACTCTCGGTGGCGCGCGTGGTGAGTTGTGCATGGATGCCACGGAGAATAGCGTGAGCCTCCACACACACTAGGTCTCCGCGGTAACGCCCTCAACAAACTACGTGATAAGATGCGCAGATTGACTGTCTCAGACACGGAGGCAACTGAGATTCGTCTTCCGCCACCTGGATTGAGGCGAGTCACTACGCCACCACGAGGACCTAGAGCACATTGGTTATAGGGCATTCCAAATTGGGGAGAAAAAGGGAAAAAATCCCCCCCAAAAAAACAGTTTCAAAAGTATAGTCACGACATAATATGCGTGTTAACTTGATTTTAGTGTGATAAAATCGCTTCCTAACCTTTTTCTGTGTAACTTTATAGCCAATTTTACAACTTTGTTGCCATGTAATGTCAACAAACCCTAAAATGACTAAAAATTACCATTTTATACAATTTTACAGCTCAAATAATACATGAGTTTTAACAGAAGAATTAATGCAAGTACTTTTATAAGATTATACGCTTCACATTTCTGCCTGTAAACCCTTCAAGAATTGGCCCCATTCACTTTCATTGTAAGTGCCGCACTGTAAACTTGATTTTTGCTCTCTTTTTTTTTTTTTTTTTTTTTTTTTTAAAGAAAAGGAGGGACGGGTCGAAATTATTTTATGTATTAATCAAAATTTAAATGCTGTAAATTGAGCTTAACTTGTATTGAACCCGGAACATTCCTTTAATTGATCTTCAGCACGAATCAGAAATTCAGTTGTAAAAAAAGGTCCACTGGATTGTCGGATGTGTGGACTGTTATCAGAAACATCAAAAACAGCACAAAATCTACTTGCATTTGCCATCCTTACTTGCGATTTAAACCATGACATTTAACAACAAACTGCAAACATTTACAGAGAATTCAGCTTTCAAACACACACGTACACACACACACACACACCGCCCCTAATCTGCTTTGCAACACGGCATTGTAATCAAAGTCACTGTTTGTAACCAAAATTACATGGGCAAATGGTCAGAATTGTACCATTCTGGCCCTGTCCTGATCTAACTCTGATATTGCTGAATGATGGCCATTATTCCTTCTGAGTGCTATCCTGTGTATCAAATAACACACTATCAGCAAAGCCAATCTGGAGAACAGCAACCAGCTGAAGGGGTGTGCTGGGATGCGCTAATGCATGCACGTCCAGTTTTCATCCCATGCAAAAGGATTGGTCTGTATGTGAGTATGCAAATTCAGTTCTGGGCTGCTTATAAACATCAGGTTTCTGTGTAAAATGCTATGTCGCCCATCCGTGTCAATAAAGGTGAATCTGTGTGTAAAAGGGTGTTTTTCTCATTTGGAGAAGAAAAACCAGGCCACTAACCTGTGCATCATCCACATCCACCTTTAGAAACACAACATTTTTGTTTTCTGGTTTTTCAGACAGTGCCTGTGGAAAAAGAGAGGCGGTAGTGAAAAGCAGACCACAAAGCTTGCAATCAAAAAAGCTTCCTTTTGAACTTCAGTTTTTCATTCCTTCCGCTTCATCTGGGAAATTTGCATGTGCTTTATTTCCTTAACCAATTATCAATTCAGTTGTATTTATGTGAAAACAAAAGTAAGCACCCAGCAAATTTTATATAGTTAGTACAGGTGGCTGAGATAGTTTTTTTTTTGTTTGTTGTGCCATTGGTTCTCAACTACACCAAAATCTCAAAATAAATGAATAAATCCACAATTATAAGGCTCTTTTTCTTTTCATCCCTCTCTTCTTCCTTGATTAATACTATCTCTCATTTGCATTCTGTTAAGGATTCAGGCTTTAATTCTGAAGGAAGCTTCCCCCATGGTTGCCTCGACAACACAGCACAACATCCCAGCCACTCCCGATGATTCTGGAGGCCTCTTTGTGTGCTCATTAGAATTATGACAGCTCCAGATGCCACTCTGAATCCCGGATGCAGTGACATACTTAGTGTTGTATGAATGCTCACTTTATAGAATGGAGCGATGTTCTGGCAGGGCCCGCACCATGTGGCTGTAAAGTCCACTACCACCAACTTGTCACCGGCATTTTTCAGAGCATTATCAAAGGCAGGCTGCATAAAGAGAGAGAGAGAGAGAGAGGGTACTTGATATTCATTTAGAAAGTAACATGACACATTATTTTCTGGAATCATGTATTGAGTGAAGCCAAAAACACCAAAAACTACCCAATAGTTGAGATTCGTTCAAATGTGTGAGTCATAGTGCTGTGGTTTAAGAAGGGACTGGGTGTCCCATAATTATGGCCTATGAGGAACCAGGAAGCATATACAGAACGGTTTCTATATCAGTTAAATATTTGGCAGCTGGGAAAACAGCCCATATTCACATCACTTAGAGTCCACTTCCCTGTAATTACACTGCTTTAAGACAAGTAGCTGGTGAAGCTATCTCTTATAAATAGTGTAACACAAAAAAATAAATAAAAATATAACGGCTTAAGTACCAAAAGTGTATTGGGACTTTATGTAATAGTGTCCGTTTTATTTTATTTTTTACACTTCCATAAATTATATTTATGATTATTATGATTATTTAATATCTATATAAGTTTACCATCACATGATATCTATTTGTTTATTACAAGAGAAATTAGTACTATATTCATACAAATAATTACTATATCACATTGATTTCCAGTGCAAAAATTGTGAATTATTCAAATTCCATATGTGTGTACACATACAGTACATATTACACATGCTATTTGTTACTCAAGGTAGCGCTGATGTGTCAGTGATTGACTTGATTTACATTTGACATTGCTATTTGACAAAGAAGCAATGTGCTTGTAAATATAGTAAGTGTAACACATGAACAGTATGATATGACTATTGTCATTTGGGTGTACTACTGAAATTATGTACTAAGTGCCTGCGTAATATTTATATGTAGATTATATGTAGTTTATGTGTATCTTTTGTTATGTATAGCCAGAGATTAATTAGCAGAGATGGGCCACTTCAATTAAAATGAATGGGAGAAATGCTTAACAAGGAGCTCTGAGTACTCAACGGATGTAGAATGGAAGTCCCGCCTTACAGTTAAAAGAGCCAATCACCTTTTAGATACAGACACTGTCTGTCAATCAACTCGACAATGCCCATTAGCTATACAAACGTTTTTTTTTTTGTTTGTTTGTTTTTTTGTTTTTTTTTTAGCATAATATGAGGTAAAGAATCACAATTTATGATACCAATAATGTCAGATTTTATTGCTGATTTGAAATATGTTCTTTGATCGTAATCTTGACCAACTGTTTTTGAGATTTTGGTCTTTCTCCATTCAGGTAGATAGGAGCTGCACTGGCATGACTGGAAATAGTCACCTGAGAGCGTTCCAAAGATTGTGGACAGTGGACTGACTTGCTAGAAAGACTTTGGTATAGCTCAATGAGTGAAAGTAATTAATCCTGTTCTAGATTTGTTGCAATATCTCTTTGATATATGAAAAATAAAATAGCAAAATATATTTGATTCCACTATTTTCTAATTATCTTAAATATATGAAACTATCTGGGCATTTTGTATATCCATTTGTGATATAGACATACTATACATCTGTAAAGATCCGAATATGTAAGTGTTTGATGAAGTTCCCTTGCATTAAAAGGTTAAATCACGACTTTACGAGATTGTAAGCAGCAGCATGGAGCAATCTGAGGTAAATGTTACTTGAACTGCATCTTTATTAAATGTTTGACACTCAGGTTTAGAACAGTCTAGAACAGCAACACTACAAACACTCCACAAAGCACATGACGCGCTCGTGTGAGTACAACTTTGCAGGTGTTTGCACATGCGAGCACTTTATCACTGATAATCTCTGTTAAAATCAAGCACTATGCCCTATTTAAAAATTAGTCAAAAAAACAATACAATGCTCAATCATTGCTTCTAATTCTTGTAAAGTTTAAAATATAGCCATTCATTAAGTAGTGAGACAAGTGCAACTGCTTTGTTGCTCTTTAGACCTGTTACTAAACCTTCATATTTTTTACGATGTGACTTTGCCGCCCAGCTGTGTTCCGACAGCCTGTTTCGAGAGTGTTTCAGTACTTGCCATTAGTCGTGTGGTTATTATATTTCTATCCAAACATCAAATAGACCTACTACTTTTATCTATTTCAAAAAAATTCAAAGAAGCTACTAACAACTTATTTGAATATATTTTATCAATGGACATCACAAGAAGCCATATTCCATTATATTATCTTAAAATAGACATTAAAACCAGGGTAGGCACCTTAAATACTGTTATTATGTTCTTACCTTATCCTCAATTATCATAACCATTTTGGATGTCTTCTGATGGACTACTGTGTACGTTTACTGGACGCGCCTACTTCGGTTACAGCTAAAGTAGCAAGATGTGTCATTAACGCTGTATATGAACGCTGTCGTTTAGCCCCGCCTTCAGGATGATGATGACCCAATCATGGAGTACTGAAATCCCGTGACTCCGCCTCACCGCACGACTACTCAACAAATAATGATATAATCTGCCGGAATAGTTCGCTATCCGCTTTATATCTACGTTTTGTGTAGCCTGTGATTGTGATATCTTTTTATATCACTTCGATACTGAGTAGAATCTTTCCATTTCTCTAGAAAGAGAATGAAACGGAAAGGCAAACAATCGTGGTTTTGCTTCGAGCAAGTCAGAATGACATGACAGATTCCTGGATTACTGTACGCACCGTGACGTCACAAAGGCTAACCAAGCATTTGGGGAACTAAACTATGAAAGAACAATAGGACAACTACTATGCATCAGATTAAACAGTGAGGGTTTACATGGGAGTTTAGTTTGGCCATTTTATACACTGGCTCTAGATTCAGATTAAAATAGCTTTATTGGCATGGTAAAAGCAAAGCTTTACATTGCCAAAGCATGGGAACATTAACTATACATACATACAAATTTACACACATAAGCATGCAGTTAAAGGAAAAGATGTTAAAATACAATAAAATAAAGGAATAGTAAAAAAATGTAAATAAAAGCGGTTTGTTATGCTATGTTTCCATTGACCTGGCATAGTGTTTCTGTTATTGTTCGGTATGGTCCTGTTCCACTGGTTGTCCTTTTGTCATGCAGGACTTTACATATCTCTCAGACAGGTTTTGGCTTGCTGGGGTTTCTCCAAGTAGTTTGTGCTTGGGTTGTATCCAATTAAAGTCTTTGTGATGGGTTGTGAAGTGGGGGAAAATGTTTCCCTAATTTGTGTATAACTAGTGCATGTTGTTAAAAAGTGCAGTTCTTTTTTCTGACCATTGGCGACAGAGATCACCGTGGGGAGCGACAAGACAAGTTGGGAAAATTTCAACTTTATGCAAATGCCGAGAGACATTCGCGAGCGACTACCAATGATAGTGAAGACAGAGGATCTTACTTCAACCGTCTTCAGGCAGGGTGAGTGTAAGATATTGGAGTCGACTCGAGCGCAGGCAAGACTGAGAAGAAGTTAAAAGTTTTTGTGTGCGGTTTCATTTGTCTGTAACCACATACATAGATATGGCTTAATAAAATGGTGCATGGAAAACCGTGTCGGCATTCTGAGTTAGTTTGATTCAAATATTGATATAATGTTCGTTCCCTTACTACTCAGTACACTTGACATTGCGTTTGCTAGTGGGGAGTGTCCTTCCATACGAACTAGTTGAAACCTCTCTACAATATCGGCAATATTCTAATATTGGCTATGGTGTTTGAGTCCCGCCTTTTTAGGTGCAAAGCTGTTTATTATAAAAGCAGGCGCACAAACACCGTTCTTCAGAATTTTCTTCCTTCAAGACAGTGATTCATCTCTCGTCTAGAAGCCCTCTACTGCTTCACCATCAACTACATGAGTCAGCAGGCGGGATCTTCACGGTAATGAGAAGACTCCGCTCCCCTGCAGTGTTCCGGCAAACATCACTCCGCCTCGCCACTCGATGCTTCACTGGTGAACGGGCCTCTTCAGCATCCTGATTTCCCGCAGCACTTTGACAGGAGATGTGTATCCTCATAAGCAATTGTATATTGTTATATAGTGTGTGTATGTGTGTGTGTGTGTGTATATATATATATATATATATACACACAGTTGTGCTCAAAAGTTTGCATACCCTGGCAGAAATTGTGAAAATTTGGCTTTGATTTTGAAAATATTTGAAAATATCAAAATCATTTGATGCAAAAAAGGATTTTATTTAAGGATAGTGATCATATGAAGCCATTTATTATCACATAGTTGTTTGGCTACTTTTTAAATGATAATGATCGAAAATCACCCAAATGGCCCTGATCAAAAGTTTACATACCCTTGAATATTTGGCCTTGTTACAGACACACAAGGTGACACACACAGGTTTAAATGGCAATTAAAGGTTAATTTCCCACAGCTGTGGCTTTTTAAATTGCAATTAGTGCCTGTGTATAAATAGTCAATGAGTTTGTTAGCTCTCACGTGGATGCACTGAGCAGGCTAGATGCTGAGCCATGGGGAGCAGAAAAGAACTGTCAAAAGACCTGCATAACAAGGTAATGGAACTTTATAAAGATGGAAAAGGATATAAAAAGATATCCAAAGCCTTGAAAATGCCACTCAGTACTGTTCAACCACTTATTAAGAAGTGGAAAATTCGGGGATCTCTTGATACCAAGCCAAGGTCAGGTAGACCAAGAAAGATTTCAGCCACAACTGCCAGAAGAATTGTTCGAGATACAAAGAAAAACCCACAGGTAACCTCAGGAGAAATACAGGCTGCTCTGGAAAAAGACGGTGTTGTTGTTTCAAGGAGCACAATACGACAATACTTGAACAAAAATGAACTGCATGGTCGAGTTGCCAGAAAGAAGCCTTTACTGCACCAATGCCACAAAAAAGCCCGGTTACAATATGCCCGACAACGCCTTGACCCGCCTCACAGCTTCTGGCACACTGTAATTTGGAGTGACGAGACCAAAATAGAGCTTTATGGTCACAACCATAAGCGCTATGTTTGGAGAGGGGTCAACAAGGCCTATAGTGAAAAGAATACCATCCCCACTGTGAAGCATGGTGGTGGCTCACTGATGTTTTGGGGGTGTGTGAGCTCTAAAGGCACGGGAATCTTGTGAAAATTGATGGCAAGATGAATGCAGCATGTTATCAGAAAATACTGGCAGACAATTTGCATTCTTCTGCACGAAAGCTGCGCATGGGACGCTCTTGGACTTTCCAGCATGACAATGACCCTAAGCACAAGGCCAAGTTGACCCTCCAGTGGTTACAGCAGAAAAAGGTGAAGGTTCTGGAGTGGCCATCACAGTCGCCTGACCTTAATATCATCAAGCCACTCTGAGGAGATCTCAAACGTGTGGTTCATGCAAGACAACCAAAGATTTGCATGACCTGGAGACATTTTGCCAAGATGAATGGGCAGCTATACCACCTGCAAGAATTTGGGGCCTCATAGACAACTATTACAAAAGACTGCAAGCTGTCATTGATGCTAAAGGGGGCAATACACAGTATTAAGAACTAAGGGTATGCAGACTTTTGAACAGGGGTCATTTCATTTTTTTCTTTGTTGCCATGTTTTGTTTTATGATTGTGCCATTCTGTTATAACCTACAGTTGAATATGAATCCCATAAGAAATTAAAGAAATGCCTGCTCACTCATGTTTTCTTTTAAAATGGTACAAATATTACCAATTCTCCAAGGGTATGCAAACTTTTGAGAACAACTGTGTATATATATATATATATATATATATATATATGAGTCGCATACGTGTTCGCGTCTTTTTAAAGGTGTCTGGCTGCTGTAGAACCATGGACAGTGCCAGCCTTCTACCAACAAGGGTGTTATGCTAGGTCAAGTTACAGAAAGAAACAGGTGCGAAATCACTGTGACATGTCAACTGCCTAGAGCTACTGGCAGTCTTTCTAGCTTTCAGAGCTTATCATTCTGATATTGTGAATCACCACATTCTGATTAATTCGGACAACACAACAGTAGTGGCGTATATATTTCACCATGTCGCACTGGCCTACATATGGCCGGCAAAACGCAAATATGCGCCCTCGGTGCACCTCCTTCATTCTGTCAACAGCAAAGTCCGAGTGGACATGGAAACAGTTCTGTTAATTGTGCCGAAATGGCCCTATCAGTCTTGGTGGTTACCATCTTCCAGATGGTAGAAATACTGGACAGGCCTCCATGGGAAATACTGCTAAAGAAAGATCTTCTCTCTCAAACACAAGACATGGTTTGGCATCCCCAGCCAGAGCTTCTAAGCCTACACATGTGGTCTTTGAACTGAGCATGCTAAATGTGCCAGAACTGACACATTCAGTCATGAACACCATTTTACAAGCCAGAGCACTGTCCACGAGATGCCTCTACGTGCTAAATATGTTCACTGATTGGTGTCTCACATGGCAAAGACCCAGTAAACTGCCCCATATATGAAATTCTCATATTTCTTCAAGAGCGATTAGACACAGGACTCACTCTGTCAATGCTCAAAGTTTATGTGGCGACTATATCTGTGTATCACGCACCTGAAGCCGGCGCCACTATAGGCAAACATGATTTAATCATTAAGTTCCTTAGAAGAGCAAGACGATTAAATCCACCTCAGCCGGCTACAGTCCCGACATGAGACCTAACTTTTATCCTAAAAGTTAGGTCCCAAAAGTTAGGGCCCCCCTTCAAACCTTTGGACTCTGTTGATTTGCGCATGCTCTCCATTAAGACCACACTACTGCTGGCTCTGGCCTTAGTAAAACGGTTTGGTTACTTACATGCACTATCAATTGACAGTTCATGTTTGGAGTTTGACCCCGGTCTTTCAAAGCCACTGTCAAACCCAGAAAAGGCTATGAGCCTAAGGTTCTAACCACGCCCTTCAGAGCGCAGGTGGTTCACATTCAAGCCTTCTTCCCTCCTCCATTTAATTCGGATGAGGAACAATCATTGCAATTGTTACACCCTGTGCAGACACTACACGCATACGTTGAGCGCACCCACCAGTTCAGACTGTCTGATCAGCTTTTTGTGTGCTATGGAGGACGCACGAAAGGAATGTCCGTCTCCTAGCAAAGACTTTCTCACTGGATCGTTAATGCGATTGCCCTGGCTTATGAGTCGCAGGGTAAGATTTGCCCAATTGGTGTTAAAACACGCTCAACTAGAGGCATGGCCTCCTCATGGGCATGGACAAACGATGTGTCTTTACAAGACATATGTTTTGCAGCTGGTTGGTATTTTGAAAACACATTCACAAGGTTTTACAACCTAGATGTAACGCTCTTCACAAGTCCTCTCTGTTTAGAGCGCTTGCTGTTTCGTTTGCCAAACATATACTTATGCCCCTCCCTTTGAGTATGGGCTCCCCATCATTTTACACAACCGCCTGCATTCAGGCCGTTGTAATTTACTATAAAATCACAAGCACTTTCATTATAAATAAACTCCCTTCCCGACTGGGTTCGTGAAGGGGTTCATTCTTACTGTATGACGATAGTTCATATAGTTCATGTATTCATTCTGAGTGCTCCCCCCCCGGCCCAACATGAGGGTCACTCACTAGTGGCATACTCATGTCGGTCGCCGTCCTGAGGGACTGCGGCGTCATGTTTCCTCTCTGGAAGGTTATGTCGTGTAGTGCGGCGTGATGTGATTATGTTTCCCATATGTGTTAGCAAATGCAATGTCAAGTGTACTCAGTCAGAAAATTCTGAGGAATGGTGTTTGCACGCCTGCTTTTATAGCGAAAGGGCAGGACTCAAACACCATAGCCAATATTAGAATATTGCCGTTATTGTAGAGAGGTTTCAACTAGGTCATGTGGACGGACACTCCCCATATGCGTTAGTAAATGCAATGTCTCGTTCCCTTCGTCTCAGGGAAACGAGGTTATGTACATAACCGAGACATCTTGTTTAATGATATGATGCATTAAGCACTGCTGTAGGTTAGAGGCAAAAGAACTGATTTCTTGTCAAATTAGTATGATGTCTTAGTTTTATCGGCAGTATCATCTGTAAACAGCATTTCAAATGCTACTGTGGCCAGTTGTGCAGTCCACCAATAATGTTAGAGCGGCGGCAGCAGTAGGAACGCCCACCAGTGACATAGATCGCAAAGTCTAGCAACATGCCGCCTGTGGTGAGAACGGGGCTTAAGACCAACTGGCTGAGGGGGATTCTCTCTGGGGTCAGCTCTTTGTATCTTAGGGCTTTGTGGCATATACTGGAACTATATGTATCAATAAACCTTTCTACACCAAAAAATGTATGTTATGATAGATATTGGATGAAATACATGAACTTTAACAATAGCCTTCCCAGTGCCATCCTCCATCATCTGTATGAAGACAATTGACATGTTCTCAAAACAAGCATCTTCCTTCATGAACAAATCTAAGTAATAATGACAGATGTGAGAGTCATGTGAGTAGTCATTAGGTTCTTTGGAAACTTTTTTTGTTCTTCCTGTATTTCATTTTTATTTTTATTTTTAAATCACTGTGGCTGATTTCCATGTTAATCCCACAGCTTCAGAATATTCATTTTGAAACGAGTGAAAGAACCTGAAGACAAGCATAATTTTTACACACTTATCTTGCAGGCACAAGTCTGTAATGACTCATAATAATTCAGAGGTGGGCCTCAAATTTGATAAAATATTGGCTTAAATTCATGTCCTGTTTTTTAATATGCAATTTAAGGTCAAGTTATAGTTTATATTTCCATCTATTTCTAATCTATAAACATTGCTTTTGTTTGTATACATTTCTGTAATTTGTCAGGTTAATTTAGTCAGATTAAATAACATTTTTGATTTACCGTGCCTTTTTTTAAATTATTTTTATATCTTCCTTAAGGTTCACTTATAATATTAGTAAAGTTTTTTGCACAAAAAACAGTCATACATTTGTAAAACATGATTATTTTCCACCCTCATTCTAACCCTCTGTCAGAAACACCCTGTTATTATTGGCTCTCTGCTCTTGACTGACCTGCTTTCTCTCCTTGCCATCGGCTACAGGAGTGATTAAAGGCAAAGTAGTTGATGTGTTGCTGTGGAGGTGGTCATATTCAAATGTCTTCCACAGTGTGACATCACAATGTGGAGGAAGTAGAGAATGAGTAGTTTTGGCAGCTTGGTTTCCACAAATTCTTTTTTTGCAGTGAGGAGGAAGTTTTGAGTTCTGAAACTTACAGTATATTTTTCTACAATGACCTCTTATATGTCAAAAGATCAAGAGAAATTTGATTCTCACATTCATCTGTGCATTCAAGAGACAGCATCATAGACATTCTGAAGATATATTTGGGGTAAAAAATGACATTTTGTAGGGAGTATACGTGTAGTGTATTAAGTTCAGTTGTAGTAGTTTATGTTTTGTACTAACTATTCATTTTTGAGAATTCGTTAAAATTTTTTCAACTTATTTTTGCCAAAGTGTCTTTCTTATTTTTGTTACACAAATCACCCACAGTGTTAATGCCCAAAATTCACCATGCCAATGCAATACTATCTATGGGAATATGTGGTATTCTTACTTTATCCCATAATGGGGTACATATTGTGAAACTGTCAAATCCAAACAGTTCATTACAATTTCTCCAACACCTACAGTATATGAGTGGACTATAATTGGGTTTTTATACAATTTACACACTTCCTTTTGGGATTCGATATACAAAATTGACTTTAATGGAATATTTATCATTTGTCGTTCTATATGTACCCAAGAAGGGAAAGTCTCATTCATTTTAAACTAATATAAAATATTATGTAGCTGACATGGAAAATTGCACAATTTAAAATTAGATATATTTAAACCACCCTTTTTATATGGGGACTGTAATATTGACAGTAAGTTTTTCTATATATACAGTATAACTTTAGAGCATTTGTGAGTTTGCCTCAGTAAGCAAGCAAAAGGCAAAGAGAAACCAAGGCAGAAAGGGAAAAACCATGCCCCTGTGGTCAGCCAGGAAAGAATGAAACATCAGAATAGACACTAAAAAGAACCATACCATTTTCAGTTCAAGCTTCTTTACATATATTTTCTAGGAAAGATGACATGAGTTCCTGCACTGATGCAAGCTTTTGTAAGGTAAAGGACAAATTATGGCAGAAACTGTCTAGTGGATGGGTGAGGACAGTGTTGATAGACCTTGAGAAGGTTAACAGCAAGAACAGGACAACAGTCTGCAGTTAGCTCAATTGGGACTGGAAGGGAATCCAAATTACCGGCTATACACTGTATACTGTAACCATAGCTAAAGAGGATCTTCATTGCTAATGAAGATCAGAGGTTATGTACAATGGAAAAAAAGGATAATCTCTAGTAATATGTGAACAGAGCTTCAGGCCTGAACACTGGAGCTTAGCCAAAAGAGTGGAGTGTTTCCTGTGTACTTAAATCTGATGCGACACTGAGTGAAAAGTAGTAGCCTGGAATGAACAGAGGGCATGTCTGCTCATGAGCAAGTGTGTACTGTTGTGTTGTGTTTATCTGCTTATCAATCTTTATGTACTAAAACATCTTGAAATTAGTTTCATTAACAAGTCACATCTAAGAACATGTGGAAGTTGTCTGGTGATAATGTTTCGTTATTACTAACTAAATCATGAAGAAGGACTAAAAATATTGTAGCCTCCCCCTTTATTATTCAGTGTTGTGAGTTGTGACATGAGGGTGACATGACCTGATCCTTTTTCTTCTTCCCCAAATGTACAGATCATATGCAGTTCTTTAGAAAACTTTTGTGCCTACTTTTTTTTATTCTAGAACCCTCAAATGACAGAAATTATGAACATTAATGAGACAAAATATGTGTAATAATAGGCTATATGAATTTTTAAAAAAAAAATTTTTTTTTTTTGAGTAAACACCAAACTCAAACTTGAATATCAATAGTAGTTTGTTGGGAGAGACAAAAAAATTTTTTGGTACAAATTTCTATAAATTGTAAGACTCTGGGATGCACCGTGATCTCAGAGAGCAATCAGTGAGATCCAACCCAAATCTGAGGATTTACATAGCTTTATTTGTAAAACATATTCTTAAATTGGGTTAAAATAGTGAGCAAAAGAAGTGCCAAAACTTGTAAAATTGTTTCAAGTGACCTAACTACATGTAATTGTGTGTAAAAGTAATCGGAGTAATTTTTAAGGGTTAGATCAGGTAGTAGTAGAGTGCCTTAAAGAATTTTCACTTTTACAGTCTAGGTGATATTGTTATAATTTGTCATACTGTGAATTATTTGTATATTAATATTCATACTGATTAAAAATGAAAGCACATGGATTTCAAAATGTACAGCCTTGGATGAAATCTTGTTTCACACTTTAACGATAGCCTTCTCAATTCCATCTCCCTTCAGCATCCTCATGAAGGCAGCTAGCATATTCTCAAAGCCAACAGTGACCACTTCTTCATATTCAGCTTGAACTGCAAGGAAAAGGTTGAACATATCTGATTAAAAACATAAGCAGTAACAATGAGCAAAAACTTTATTTCTCATTTACAGTACAGGCTGATTCTTCTAAACTAAAGTAAGTGTAATACTAACTATACTATATCTCAGATTATTTATTGAGGTATTGATAAGGCTTTATCATCAACTCATTAACTCAACTTAAACCAATTTAGATAATTTCTAAAGTAACTTGCCTCTTTCATCCATTGCAGCATTCTCTTGACTGACTCTTCATCTTTGTGTTTCCACTGTTCCACCATAAAGCCTTCTATCTTAAGTTGCCGAGTAATTATCGCAAGGTGAGGATAAGGACCTATATGAGATACAACAAACAGTTTCAATGTCCTAATGTTACATTACCCAGCTTGCATTTTTCTCTAATTAAAAGGGATATTTAATGAGAAATTGGTGAATTCATGTCTTGCCACTGTGCGTCCTCTAGTGGTTGTAATGTGCAACTATTCAAAAGTATCATTCCTTCTGTAGCTAGTTATTACAATATTAAACAATGACAAAATATTACAAAATACAATTTAAAAAACAATTTTTTATTTAACATCAACCACTATAATCATAACTTAATTGATCAGCATATAGTGCAAAAAAATAAATAAAATAATAATAATAAAATTAAATCCACATTTCCTTTGATTGATAAATTGCCACAAGAAGTCAGTGTCCATTAAAGTATTAAAGATATACACATCTGTGGTGTTGTGTCATTGTATGTAGCTATTGCACCACAGGCAGCAATACGGCCACCTGACTTCATATTGTTCAGTGCTGCAGTAAAGAAGGGTCCTGCAACCTGGAGAGTATAACAAAGAAAAAACAAAGAGTGTTAGTTCCTCACTGTAGATATATTAACTTAGTTTTTGTAAACATACATAAAAACAAACAAAAAAAACAAACAAAAAAAAACATTACATTCTCAAAGTAGCTGTCATATCTTTCAGGTGAAGCTTTCTTCAGTGCTTCCTCCAGTGAGAGGACTGTCTTGTAGTTGAAAGCCTGGTCAAATCCCAGTTCTTTCAGGTATGCCACCTTGTAATCACTACCAGCTGAACCGACCACCTTGCAGCCTTTGATCTTGCAGATTTGACCCACCATTGCACCTACAACACCTGCTGCTGCGCTTACCAGCACTGTTTCACAGGCTGTACCTTGCATACCTCTTCCAGACCGTAAAGAGTGGTTAAACTAATGGATAAAAATGAAAGTGAGTTAGAAATCTAAACAGTGTTTTAATTACATTTATAAAAGTAATAAAAAAATAAAGGCAGTGCAGTTATGAGGTTCTTTGAGTCTTTGTTTCATTGCCTTCAATTTAAACCTCTTCCTGTAAGTAGTGATTACTGTACTTTACCCAGGCATCCCTAAGGAACCAAGGCCCAGGGACATTGGAATGTCTTTGGGCCATTCAGGTACTATTTGGGTCAAGACTGGCCCGTCTGGGCCCTTTGCTCTGGTTACAGTGTGTGTCCTCCATCCACATTCAGCTAGCATGTAACATCCCTCAGCAAATGCTGGATCCTTGCTCTTTAGCACCCTGCAACCAAACAATGAATTAGGATTTTGGTAAAACTGATAACTGTATTTGAATGAATATGTTCCGGTATATGACACTACGTATAGTAACTGTAAATTAGATAATTTGCTTATTTTCTTGATTAAATGAAACTTTGCAATTTAACCTGCCAATGAAATACAAAAGTAATTTAGAGTCATTTCTAATGGACATATTCTAGTTAACGGAATGTGTTTCTCTTTGGCTCAAGATGTTTCGCCATTCATCAAAGTGGCTTTATCAGTTGACATAACTGAAGCCATATGGATGAGTAATTTCTAGTTGCAGAGAATAACTATACTAGACATTCTGTGAAGAGCTGGATAACTGAGAATCTTTACAGAATAATTGGAGTGATGCAGGTCATTGGATTTCTAGAACCCTCTCTTTACCTTTTATCATGTATGGAAGGGTATGACACCGTTGATGGTCAATGTGTTTGTGGTTAAAGGGACATGTTCTCCCAAAAATGAAAATTCTGTCATCATTGAGGCTACTCATCCTTGTGTTGTTCCAAACGTATATGACTTTCTTTCTTCCACAGAACACAAAATTAGATATTAGGCAGAATGACAGCCTCAGTCACCATTCACTTTCATTGCATCTTTTACAATGAAAGTGAATAGTGACTGATGCTGTCAGTCCCTAACATTCTGCCCAACATCTCTGTCTGGGTAGAGATGTTGCATAAACCTGTCCTTTCATGAATGCGCATTGGAGAGCGACCAGAAGTAAATAATTAAGGTCGAAACATACTTCACGCATGTATGCAAACGCAGACACGAGTGCTTTGCCAATGCGTGGTCTTGTTGTACATACATTACATGTGCTCTTGGGTTGCTTTGGAGGTTACAAACCTCAGACCACAAGGGGGCGATAGATTTTTTAGGCATGACCATGAAACCGGATGTGGTAGATGAGTGGATAGTTGAGGAATGGGGAGAGACACGGAGAAAAAACAAGATCGTTTGAATGGACTGGGGACAAAAAGTCGTATATATTTTTCGAAAAGTTTCAACTCATATTGCTGCCCGAGTCCACCATGACAGTTGTTGATTGAAAAAAGAAAATCCGCTCTAGCGCCCCTTGCAGCAATGCTGAGATGCAGCGCGAACTTGTGTTGGGTTATGAATTGAGCGCTGACACATTTCACAACGCAACGGTGCGTCAAATCGAGTTTGCGTAGCAAGGTGCGTCTGCGTTCACGTACTTGCGTAGAGTAAGTTTGGGCCTTTATAGGACTTAAATATTATATTTGTTTCTCACCCAAAGCAATCATAACACTTTAGAAGACATTTATTTAACCACTGGAGTCGTATGGATTACTTTTACTGTGACTGTCTGTGCTTTTTGTAGCTTTAAAGTGCTGATAACCATCCACATGCATTAAATGGACCTACAGAGCTGAGATATTCTTTTAAAAACCTTCGTTTGTGTTCAGCAAAAGCTGAGTAAATGATGAGAGAATTTTAATTTTTAGGTGAACTATTCTTTTAAATTGTCCTGTGGTGAGACAAATGGACCTTTAAAAGTACAAATATCCCAAGAGGTAAAAACCACTGCTTGCATAATAGTTCATTAGCAAAATGCTGTTGTTTAAAAAGAGTTTTAGATGAAGTACACACCACAGGACATATCAACTTCACAAGTATTTCATGTCAAATACCCAAATATCTATTAGCTATACCATTAAAAGTGTCAATTCAAAGACCATAAAAAAATGTACAAATACATCACAGTCTAAATTGTACATTTGTTGTTTTCCCTTACTTTGTCAGCTGAGTTCCATACTGTACATCTCCCTCCTTCATCCAATTTCTACTCAGAGCTCTGAAGAAACAACAAAGGGAGAGATCTGGAAATATTAGAAATAATCCACCACACAGCAACACTGATGACACAGTAATAAAGCACTAAACACATAACAGTAAACTACGCTATATCAAACATTTTTAAATGATTATGTTACATTATAAAGCACAGATATTTCACCTCATATACGGATCAACACTGAAATAAAATGCCTCCACAAGCACATCTGGAACAAAAGGAATCACAATAAACAAGCAAGCCTCAGCACAGGTAGCAAAAAAGACAAATATCTGAATACTGCATACCTCCATCTTTGAGCTCCAGCAGAATTACTTCTTTCATCTCAAAGTTACTTTCCTTTGGAAAACCATCAGTGTTTTTTGAGGACCCACATCTTTGCTTTACCCATGATAGTATTGTCACTGAAAGGCGCACAGTTCTCCAAACTAGAGGTGGTTCTGAGAGAAGTAGCCTGCTTCTATTGCAATAACAATATATGAGTACTGTTACGTCACACATTTTTATTGACTTAAATGACATTGCAAATTATCATCACTGAACTGATATTTATGGGTATGTAGGCTATATCACCTTTGTTTATACAGTATACTTGTGCTTGTATACCTTTGGAAGGGATGACTTATAAGTTGTACTCTCATTTGTATGAGGCAGTATGATTACGTATTCTCTTCTTTACCTTCTGAAATTACCTTTCTATACCTACCTTTTCTGCTGTTTGAGTAGATCCAAGGATAGCACAGATCAACATTCGCTCATATCTAAGGTTGATGGGTGACATTCATAAGGAATGGTTAGGTATTGGTTCTATAGTGTAAAATTACAGTGTTTATAGGAAGGCAGCAACATGCAGAAGGTAATCTTGAGTTGGGAGTATAAAGAAGTGGTTTTGTGAACTCAAACCAGAAGCTTGACTCATGATAAGCAGTTAGGGTTTAAATTAGGACTTTCGCGCTCGTGTTAATATTGAGGTGCCGTGTCTCAAACATTATGTGCTGTATCTCAAAAATGTGTGCTACCAAGCCAGCATGTCAAGTTGAATATCCAAGATGTGTATCGTAATAAATTAGGACAGCAGATGATCTTATATTATGGGTTGGTTGGTTTGTTTTGCCTCAGTATTATGGAATGATGTCAGAAATTAAACAAACAAGTATCTATTTAGATTATAATGTCCAGTAATATACATTTTAAGCATACTTTACACTCTGGTAAAATATTATAAATATTTCATTGTACTTTTATTTTGAAGCACTGATTGTCATCACACTTCATTTGACTTGCAGTAATGAGGGACATAGCCACTTAGAAAATATATTAGAAAAAAACTGTTTTTCAAACTCATTATCCATTTCCTAACTACTCCAGAAGTTTTTACTAACAGTTACTTGAGATTCTTAAAATTGCAAATATCATGTTTCTTTTATCAACATTCTGAAAGTGAAAGTGGAGATATAGTAAAAAAGGATTGAAATATTGACCTGTTTCTCACCCAGAGACATTGCATCACTGCCGAAGACACATATTAAATCACTCAAGTCATATAGATTACTTTCATGCTGCATTTATGTGCTTTTTGGAACTTCAAATGTCTGGTCACCATTCACTTACATTGAAAGGATCTTCAGAGCTGAGATTTTCTTCTAAAAATCTTTGTTTGTGTTCAGCAAAAGAAAGAAAGTCATACACTTCTGGGATGACATGAAAGTAAGTAAATAATGTGAGAAGTTTAACTATTGGGTGAACTATCCCTTTAACAATTAGGAGTTAGGCCTAAATGGCTTGTTAGGATTGATACCCTATAACCATATTAAAATCACACAAGGAGTAAATTCTTAGCACACTTTATTGAAATGGGCCTCTATGATTTCTAAATGAAAACTTTCAGTTCCTCTTTCAAATTCTGTTTCCTAAAGCTTATCAAAAACAATAGTTAATTCACAGTATATGCTGCTGTTCATCTAGTTCTAGTTTTTATTTTTTTTAATGTTTTTAATTTAATAACAGAATTTAGAAATTCTGAATCTTAATAATTTTGAACAACTCTTTTAAGACTTTATACAAAAGTTTATAAAAACAGGCTTACATTTTGAGAAAAGTATCTTCTTTATTTCTCAATTTACACATTTCTCTGTCCTAGTAAACAAATAAAATGTTAGTCATTTACAAAAAAATGCATTAAAGACTTTTTTTATAAAACAAAATAAAGCACTTGACATTGAACAGTAAACACACAACATGGAAATGATTAATTATTAATGCAGAATCCCAAACAGAAAAAGCAGCATTGTTGTTCCATCGGCAAACTACTGAAAGACTTTAACAATGGCCTTCCCAATGTTTTCCCCTTGGAGCATCCCCATGAAAGCAGCAGGCATGTTTTTAAACCCATCTGTAACATGCTCTCTACACTTGAGCTTTCCCTGTAAGCCACCGAATCACAAAACAACAGAAATGACAATATTATCAATTGAACAGTTGATCTGTAGAGTTATTATTTTTAGCCAAAGCCATCTAGACACTTTAAAAAAAAGCTATGCACTCAATAATAAGCTAATATTGTTGAATGAAGCCATGTGTTTCTAACTTGCCTCTTGCATCCAGGTCAACAATCGCCTTAGTGACTCTTTATTTTTATGCTCCCACCTGCCCACCAAGAAACCTTCCATTTTCAACTGCTTAAAAATCATGGGAAGGTGTGGATAAGGGCCTACAAAGATCAAAAACAAACACATTATCACTGCTGTAAATGGACAGTCTGTGTATGATTAATTCCTCTCTATTTATTATCCACTAATGGCGACTTAGCATTTATTAGGATTTTGTTATGTCATCACTGTGAAGGAGCAGAATCTCTGGTGCAAAGCCAATTTATTGAGCCTTCTTCTGGACAACAGCAAAATGGTACACAGATGAGAAACAAACCGGTCTGAGGGATCGTGTCATTGTACAGCGATATTCCTCCACACACTGCAATTCGTCCAAAAGCCTTCATTTGTGAAATAGCGACACTTGAAAAATGACCGCCCACCTGGAAACCAAACAGGTTTATAAAATCACTGAATAATCAGGATGATGATGCTGTATTATTTAAATTAAAATCCAATTCTAATCTCAAAATCAGGCCCACTCAAATCTATTGATATTTTGAGAGGTAGTTTCATAATATTAATTTCTTACATTCTCAAAGTAGCAGTCATATCCTTCAGGTGAAGCGTTCTTCAGTGCTTCCTCCAGTGAGGAGACAATCTTGTAGTTGAATGCCTGGTCAAAGCCCAGCTCTTTCAGGTATGCCACTTTGTCATCACTACCAGCTGAACCCACCACCGTGCAACCTTTAATTTTGGCAATCTGACCTGCTACAGAGCCCACTGCCCCTGCAGCTGCATTCACCAGTAAGGTTTCACCTGGTTTGATGGCACAAACTTCCTCCAAACCATAGAGTGCAGTCAGCCTGTGGAGCACAACTATTGTTATTTATGTCATCATCTAGAGGTTGACCGATAGCGGATTTTTTAGATACCAATAACTAAGGTGGTCGAATAGGCTGATAACTAATTAGAGGCTACAAGAGTCCAAAATGAAAAAAAGATTCAGTCTATTGTGCAACCAAATCCCATTAACAGCCAGAAAAAATAAAGAACTTATAACTAAAACAAGCCTGAAATACATGTAATTATTTCGGGACTCTTTTCAAATGACAGAGAATTGGCTTAGTTTGAATGCTCTATATTTAAGTATTTACCAAATTAAGCTTTTATAGCCTATATTCACCAGACTGAGGATTTTATATATCACCAGGTGAGGTTTTTTTATTATTATTCACAAGAACGTTGGAGACACTATGTATGTGCCGTGGGGCACATTTCTATATAGTTGCATTTTTCTTTGCATGCTCTCGCTTCAGTTTAGAACACGTTGATTTATCTAATCAAATTAGCAAAATATGCATTGAAGTGATGATAAAAATATGAATGAATATTATCAATGACGAAAGATTTAGCTATAACAAATCCCCACAAGGTGTCAGTGATTGTTTTTATTTCACTTCTAGAGGCTGCTGTTATATTGGACTAAAAAGAAATAATAAAAACTATCAGCATAAATGTTTTCCGATAAACGATAGTTCCAAAGACAACTATAGGCACAGATTTATCAGTAAAACCGATATATCAGTCTATCTCTATCATCTACAAATATCATTAACACTTTTCAGAATATGTAGTTTCACAGGTAAAACTGGCAAAACTTTTTATAATTTAATAATTTTTATAAACTGCCATAGTTGTCCAGATTGAGAAATTATTTCAATTATTTGATTCTGATTAAAGTTTATGAAGTATGTGTTTTAGTTAGAATATAAAATGCCCTCATAATCGTACAATTGCCCCTGAACATCAATTCAACGGACAAACATTGCCCCTTAATAAAAAAGCTAATTTCTGACATGGATGCATGGTCATTTCCTATCTTTACAACAGCTGCAGGCTGCCTAAAATGCATTGGTAAATTAGCCACTGAATAAGGCAGTTTCACTGCCATGTTGTGCCACAAATAAAAAGCATAATAAAGAGTATAATTAGCCAAATAAAATAAAGGATATGACAGGATTGAGGACAGTTTTGCTGGAAGAGCTTGGCAACAAACGGCTACCTTCTTTATATTTTTTCTGCACTGCATTACAGATGTTGTTTTTTTCAGCTTTAGAGTTTGACATCCTGTGCTGTAGAATTCTTCCTGTTTACCTTGTGCTTCTTTCTGTGCACAGTCACCAACAGCACAATCCATGAATGCATGATAAAAGTGATCCAGAAAGAATCTCACCAAATCGAGCACATGTGGGCAACAAATGTTTGTTTAGTAAAGCCAAGCAAGTGAGTAATTTAAAAAACATGTCTACTTTTCCTGGAACTCAGCTGTAATCTATTCACAACATAATTGTTGCTCTTTCATAAGCTCAGCTCAAATATCGGATAATAATACAAGCTGAAAATGTAGCAGATTTGGAGTTTGTCCTAAACTTTCATCTGAAATGGAACAGAAACACTTTTTAAAATATTCCTGCTCTTAATGGTTTGAAAGAAGCAGTGGGTCTGTACCCTGGCATGCCTATGGCTCCAAGGGCATGGGAGAGGGGGACATTCTGAGGCCAGTCAGCCAAGACTTGTGTGATGTCACGGCCATCTGAAACTGTGTGTGTTCTCCATCCGCATCGACTAATCACATGGCAGCCCACAGGAAATGATGGGTTATTGCTTTGAATCACCCTAAGATCAAAAGAGCATAACAAAAAAGAGATTCTGAAAAATTAAATGAATAAAATAAACACACAGCATGTGACTTAAAGAGCCTGCTATATTTAATCCAGTCATGATGTATATAATTACATCATTTACAGTAAATGCTAATTTATAATCAATCTACCTTTTGAATCATAAAAACGCATATAAAATAAATATTCTATCAAATAATACCCCAGGTATCAGTTTGCAAGACAGAACTCTACAATTAAAGCTGCTTTTGCAAAAGGCATTATTCCATTGTTGTGTGTGTCAAAAAACAGAATCATGCGTGATATAAACAATCGCTACTTTGAACACTGTGCCATTCCCTGAACTGTATATTACCAATTATTTAATCATGGCCAGTGACTGTAAATGAATCACAGATGCTTTCTCTTTTCTACTGATAACCAGATTGTTGGCAAGTTGCCATTTTAGACTGATTGGAGTTTCAGGATTTTTATTGTAATACTGGCGAATAGGATCAGACAGAATAAAACTGGTCTGAAGGTAAGGTAGATGTTAAGCAGCTGTTATGCGGGTGAGTGGCTATTTCTCTTACTTGGCCACTTGAGTTCCGATCATCACGTCTCCAGGTTGCATTCGAACACGACTGAACGGTCTTCAAAGATTTCAGAGGAAAAATGAACATAAAAACATCTAACAAAGAATGATTTACAAACATGCAGGATCAGTCTGATTGTTTTGCATTTCAGCACACCTTAAATGCAGATATGTTAGTGCACCTGCTCATTAAAGCCTTCTCACTCACCGCATGTAAGGATCCACACTAAGGAACTGAGCCTCCAGAACAACCTCTAAAAAAACCAAGAATAATAATTTTTTTAATTTGGCATTCAACAGGGCAAAGAGAAAAGAAGTAGAATAAGAAAAGTATGAAATCTGAGAAGCACAAACCTCCATCTCTGGGCTCAGGGAGCTGCTCTTCTTTCAGCTGGAAGTCGCTGACTTTGGGAAAGCCCTCAAAGTGCTGCTTCAGGACCCAAGATTTGGCTTGAAGAACCATGGCTCTTTGTTTGGAGCAACAATGGAAAATAAACGAAACAAATATAGCATGCACGTTTCGACATATGCAAAGAAGAGTACAAGGGAAGATGTCAACTCTCTCTCTTTACAACACTAAAATTAAAGGGAGGCCAACTTTCTTTACTCTGTGCATCCATTCACAATTACTTTACATCAAAAAAGCAGCGGTCCGAACAGTAGTGATAAGCACCACGATTTAATATGACTTTCCTAATACACATACCTGTCAATGTTGTGTCCACAAAGCTTTCTATTCTTCTATTATACTTAGAGCACACAGTGAATAAGTGTATTCGACTTCATGCAGCGCTGCAAGCAGTGCATGTCGGTTAGAAATGTTGTCCGACTTGAACCGGCGTCACCGTTACGTATGCTATCAAAGTACCGCGAGAGCGATTCCGGCTTGTGCAGCATCTGCAGTTGCTACAGGGTAGGGTTGCACTGTGCATAAATTCTCACGTAAATTGGGACGTAAAGTTCACACTAAGGGCATTCAAGCCTTTAACAGATCCTGCACCAGCCAGTTCTCTCCCTCATTCTTCCACTTCCTCTTCGTTCTGTTGTTATGAATTTACTAGTAAAGCCATGTGAGGACAAAGCGTTCAAGAAAATGAATGTCTTCTGAAGCCTCTGTATTCTTTAGTACTTCTAATTGTGTAACAGTACACATATATTAGTATTTTATAAACTCTGGTCAAAGATTGTGGAGAAATACTCATATGTAGCACTTTTACAGAGCAAGGGAGAAAGTCTGTACAGAAAGCAGAATAATTACAGTGCTTGCAAAGCAGATCTGTATAGATATTCTTCAAACACTCTGGTAAGGGCTGGCAGTGAGACCACTAACCTTAAGTATTAAACTTCTGCAATGAATTCAGCCTGAACAGCTTAATGAGCCCATTCAAACTTTATTTTGTTTTTCAGCCTTAGGTGTGATATCTATTTTTGTTTGTTGTTGTTTTTTTCTTCCGTTTTTTTCAACATTATAATTTGCAAGAAATTTTAAAGTTAAAGTGAATATCTCTCATTTATGAGTGATAGAATGCCATTCAAAATCTATCCAAAAGCTGTGATGTCATTATAATTTTTGCAAATTTAATTCTGATTGGTCTGCTTTGGATAACAATAACTCCAGAAAGCATAAGTTGTTAAAATTAGATGTGATCTATGACAATTTTTCAGCTTTATACAGTGCATGCCATTGAAGAGACGGTAAGCCAAATCCACCACCGCCACAAAAATTAAATATGTGCTACTGTGAATAAGTTCTATAGACAGCTTACAAAAAACAAAATGCATGCTGAGTGTCTTGGCAATAGAAAAGCAGCTCTGATGCAGAATTTCATTAACCCACAACCCAAGTCTAAAACCTAAATACCTACAGTAGGTCTAAAAACGTACTAGTATTTCAAACTTTAACACTGTTCTTTTCTTGCCTTGCAATAACTGGTATGTTCTTCAGGAAATGCAAATTCAGTAATACAATTTTTGTTTTTAAATGGCACTTGCCGTGAAAACTTTGCCTTGTCTAACTTTAAAATTGGAGCAGTGCTCTTTGGAAGTGAGGAAAGACAACAGCAACAACAACAAAAATATAGAGGAGATAGAATCTCAATGGAATACATATTTGACATTATAGTTCTAGTCAGACACTGATGTTGAAAAGTCTCATTACTCATATTTGGCAATCCCAACCTGTCTTTCACATACACAGTGTGACTCATACCTATACTTCAAGTCATTTCACACTTCATTGCAAATCTCTACCCCTCCCAATGCCCTCTAGACCTCTGTCCCAATGCTTTCATGGGTTGAGGGACAAACTAAGTGCAACTGAGTTTTTGAATTATTCTTCTGAAATGTACCCCTGTTCTGGCTCTGACTATAACTGTTTTAAACATTCTTTCAGTCTCTCTCTCTCCCAACAGATGCACAGCCCAAAACAACCCTCAGAGCAAGAGTATCCAAACTACGGTCCACAGGCCATCTGCTCTTGTTGATAAAAGCACCATTCGAAAAGAACAATGTGTTTGTTCTAGGACTGTTATAGGGCCCAATATTGTGCTCTTGTGCATGTTAAAATGCTCCAATACCAAGAACCAAGATGCTCCGTACATACACCTGCTAGAGCTGCTGTTGTGCAAGCAGAGTAGACAGGGCACATTGAGAATGCACAGAGATACAGACACACAAGTGTATCAAGCACACCTTACTAGGATGTTGGCTCTCATGAGTAGTGCTGGAAAGTTTAAAAAATTGAACTGAATTTTTTAATTTTTATGTTTTCAAAAGGAAAATTATTCACAGACTTCCCAATACTACTGAGGCTGCGCTCAATACGTTAGTTTGTGTGCTCTTTTGCTGTCTTCTCCCTCAGCACGCAAATGTATGTCTGTAAATGTTAGTGAGAACAATCATTTTGATCAAAATAAATTTGTTTTTGTAATGGAAGTAACAATAGAATAGAAACTGCTAAGCCCATGACCACTTGTCTAACCGAGCCTGTGATACCTGTAAGTGACCTGAGCCCATAGTCAAACTGGTTCATCAAGTAACTTCAAAAGTTACATTCTAAGAACATAGTTTCTTGTTAAAGATTGCAGCCAAAGATAAGCACATTACAAAGGTAAGTCAATTCACTAGTGATGTTAACTTAAAGACATGCAACAGACATAAAACTTGACAATATGTGTTATAATAAAAAAAAAATCGATAATAAATGGCTAGTAATGAACCTAATTTTAGATTTTTAAGGCGGCCGCACACCGGACAAGAAGTACCGCATCGTGTCGTGGCTAGGACACTGCACAGGTATCAAACACGGTGCACATCGATGCGGTTCAGGTTGCAGACAGTACACACAAAAGTTACCAAGGTTTTTCCCTTGTTCAAGAATGAAGAACGCTAAAGTAAATAATCTATGTCCTTTGATAATTATTTGGGTTGAATTTAATGGAAAAATATGCGAGCTGCTCTCTGTGGCGTGGCAGAAATTTGAGCAACCTCCGAAGTCATAGCTGGGCGCCGCCGACAGACGCGGAGTGGCAGCAGCGGTGTGCGTACCTTCATTGAAAACAGTTGTTTCTAATTTTAGGACGCACCATGTCGTCCACCAGATGCGTCCGGTGTGCAACCCCCTTTACATTGGATTACATACACTGATTCATGAATTCAGATACACACATTACACAACCACACATTGTACACACTTCTCTACAGGGAAGTTTTATAAGTTTATATAAAAGTTATATCACTGTATATAAATTTACATCATTATGGATATAATCTACTAATATTACAGATTAAGGTTTAAGTTTGTCCAAATTTATATGCTTACTCTTTAAAGTTTCCCCTCATATTTCCTTAAATTTAAAACATTTAGGACTGGTTTCATTAAGTCTGGTTAAGTCTTACAGCAAAGAGTGGACAACCAGCATTAACAGTGTAGTTTTGTCAGTGATCAAGATTTATTTTGTACACTGTAGAAATGTTTTGTGAGGTAACCTAAAAATGTTTATAACAGAATTATTAAAATTATAACAGAATGGCACAATCATAAAACAAAACATGGCAACAAAGAAAAAAATGAAATGACCCCTGTTCAAAAGTCTGCATACCCTTAGTTCTTAATACTGTGTATTGCCCCCTTTAGCATCAATGACAGTGTGCAGTCTTTTGTAATAGTTGTCTGTGAGGCCCCAAATTCTTGCAGGTGGTATAGCTGCCCATTTGTCTTGGCAAAATGCCTCCAGGTCATGCAAAGTCTTTGGTCGTCTTGCATGAACCACATGTTTGAGATCTCCCCAGAGTGGCTCGATGATATTATGGTCAAGAAACTGTGATAGCCACTCCAGAACCTTCACCTTTTTCTGCTGTAACCACTGGAGGGTCAACTTGGCCTTGTGCTTAGGGTCATTGTCGTGCTGGAAAGTCCAAGAGCGTCCCATGCGCAGCTTTCGTGCAGAAGAATGCAAATTGTCTGCCAGTATTTTCTGATTACATGCTGCATTCATCTTGCCATTAATTTTCACAAGATTCCCCGTGCCTTTAGAGCTCACACACCCCCAAAACATCAGTGAGCCACCACCATGCTTCACAGTGGGGATAGTGTTCTTTTCACTATAGGCCTTGTTGACCCCTCTCCAAACATAGCGCTTATGGTTGTGACCATAAAGCTCTATTTTGGTCTCGTCACTCCAAATTACCGTGTGCCAGAAGCTGTGAGGCGTGTCAAGGTGTTGTCGGGCATATTGTAACTGGGCTTTTTTGTGGCATTGGCACAGTAAAGGCTTCTTTCTGGCAACTCGACCATGCAGCTCATTTTTGTTCAAGTATCATTGTATTGTGCTCCTTGAAACAACCAGACCGTCTTTTTCCAGAGCAGCCTGTATTTCTCCTGAGGTTACCTGTGGGTTTTTCTTTGTATCCCGAACAATTCTTCTGGCAGTTGTGGCTGAAATCTTTCTTGGTCTACCTGACCTTGGCTTGGTATCAAGAGATCCCCGAATTTTCCACTTCTTAATAAGTGATTGAACAGTACTGAGTGGCATTTTCAAGGCTTTGGATGTCTTTTTATATCCTTTTCCATCTTTATAAAGTTCCATTACCTTGTTACGCAGGTCTTTTGACAGTTCTTTTCTGCTCCCCATGGCTCAGTATCTAGCCTGCTCAGTGCATCCACGTGAGAGCTAACAAACTCATTGACTATTTATACACAGACACTAATTGCAATTTAAAAAGCCACAGGTGTGGGAAATTAACCTTTAATTGCCATTTAAACCTGTGTGTGTCACCTTGTGTGTCTGTAACAAGACCAAACATTCAAGGGTATGTAAACTTTTGATCAGGGCCATTTGGGTGATTTCTGTTATCATTATGATTTAAAAAGGAGCCAAACAACTGTGATAATAAATGGCTTCATATGATCACTATCCTTAAATAAAAGACAGTTTTTTGCATGATCAGTCATATTTTCAAAATCAATGCCAAAATTTCACAATTTCTGCCAGGGTATGCAAACTTTTGAGCACAAATATATATATACTGTATATATATATATATATATATATATATATATATATATATATATATATATATATATATGTGCGCCAAGGTTTACGCACCGCGTGAGACAAGGAAAAGAGGGCAGGACTCAAAAATGCAGATAATGGGAATTTATTAAACAAATAAAAGTAACAACAAAAAATGAAACAGAAAAAACAAAGCCTCCACAAGGGCAGAAAACAACACAGCCCAGGGTGACTAAATAAATACGGGCTGGAGCACAGGAGACACAACCAACAGGACAGACTGGATCGGGGTAGGGTTGCACCAGCTGTGCCTAAGGTCTCACGTAAGTTAGGAGGTAAAGTTCACACTAAGGGCTAGTTAGATTGTTAGTTTGTAACTAAGTCAGTGCTTAATTTGGTTGCACCACCTGTTCTTAAGGTAAGACTAACTAGTAGGTCATAAGCTACCGTAAAGTGATGCGTAGTCGCATAATATGACATTTACCTGTATTTATCCAATAAACAGCCTTCATATTTATACACAGAAGTGTTAAAAATTGATGTTCAAACCTTGTTTGCTCACGTAACTGTCCCCATTAAAATACGATACGTAATAAAATTGATTTAATAAATAGTATATTTGCCCATGTGTAAATAATAATATATAGGAACTGTATCTAAAATAAATAAGGGGTGATAAATAAATACTCATACAACAGGCTGGAAAAATGTATTCATTTTAATATCCTATATATATATTCTGAATGTGTTGAAACTTGACACCGAGTGATGCACCCTGAAATCTGCACCATTAGATCGGTTTCATGCTGAAGAGCCGCTTAAAAGTACATTTTTTTTTCTCTCTGTAAACGAGTGTAAATGCCAACACCATCATATATGTAGAAAGGACTGATGCCTGTCACGAAAAACATGAGCTCATTGATGTCATAAAATATCAGTCTGATTTTTTATTCCATCCATTGTTCCTGGTAGGAGGCTTCCTTAAATATTTAGTTTATACGTAGGGTTACGTCCTACCTGAGTTTAATGGTGCAATGCTCAAATATTTAGTAGTGCGTAAATTGTGACTTAGTGCCCATTTACACCACAACTAGGCTAAGTTGTAACGTACGCACGAGCTCATTCAGGATTGGCCAGACTCACAACATGACAACAGTTACACGGGCTGCTTCGCAATTGCATACTTCACATACTACTTTTACTACTTCTGCTGTGTCAGTCTATGGCAGAAATAAGAGTAGTATATTAGTATGCCATTACCATGGAGTTTATTCTGACACCTCCAGTTCAGCGAAAACTCTCACAACTCTGTGTTTTTATATCAAGCTATATTATTTTTGTCATAGCAATATTATGTTTATCCATTAAAAACATTCAAAATGATAAATACTGACTCCTTTATTGGTATTAAAATAATAGTCTTTTATTGTACTTTCTTCTTGCACACCCAGCAGCCACTGTATTATGCAGCACATAAACCTTTCAAATCAATAATGTTTCTGATTATTTTGTGTAAAATTCAAGCATCTGTCTATCAGAATCACATTTCGTCTGCAAACATCTCGAGATCCTCTGCGACTGATGTAGGTTAAGCAAAGGACGGGAAGAGCAAAGGCCCTGACCCCATACTCACACTTCGGGTCTTGGCCATCTGAGTGCGCGTGCACGCGACAGGAAGTAAGTGTTTAAGACTGTCCCATGTCTAAAACATGCCAAAGCTCAGTGCACTTAATCCACACTTAATCCACACTAAATCCACACTAGCGCGAATACCGCTTCGGAGCGGTCTTTCAGGCTAAGTGTATCCCAGAGTTCATCACGATCGGGAGCCACACCCCGCCTACCTGAGCGATCAGTGTATTTTCGTCATGATGACGTCAAGGGAAGCTTTTCAAAATAAGTTATTTATTAGAATCAGATAGTGAAACATAAGTGAAGCATATATTTATTTTGGTATAAATGAAAGTATTCAACATTATATAACATGTTTAGGATGACTTCATATCAGCATCATAATTACAAAATATTATTTATGTGTATATTTATATAGGCTAACTCTTTGTTATCCTTCTCACCCAGTAATCACTTTATTTTGTTTGTTCTTGCCTAATACTGCTGGTCATTTTGGTCATTTATCAGCCAGTGTGGCATACAATATGCAGTCTAATAAATGTTGTTTTAAAATTAAAAATGTGTCAACTACTACCTCAGGTTCTTTCTTTTCTTTATGTATTTAAAATATAAGTTTTAATGATTTTTATTTGTTGTAGGAAACCACATACTGATAAGTTGTGTAAAGCAGTCTTTGGTCGTCTTATATAAATGACAAGCTAAAGCATATAATTTAAATGGTTTGTATTAGTAGCTATTTTTTTTCTCTCCAATTTGGAATGCTCAATTGCCAATGCACTCTAAGTCCTCGTGGTGGTGTAGTGAGTCGCCTCAATCCAGATGGCGGAGGACGAATCTATGTTGCCTCCGCATCTGAGACCGTCAACCTGCGCATCTTATCACGTGGCTTGTTGAATCCATTACCATGGAGACATAGCGTGTGTGGAGACTTCACGCTACTCTCCACGGCATCCACACACAACTCACCAAGCGCCCCACCGAGAGCAGCGACCACGAGGAGGTTACCCCATGTGACTCAACCCTCCCTAGCAACCGGGCTAATTTGGTTGCTTAGGAGACTTGGCTGGAGTCACTCAGCACGCCCTGGATTCAAACTCGTGAATCCAGGTGTGTTAGTCAGCGTTAATACTCGCTGAGCTACCCAGGCCCCTGTATTAGTAGCTATTAATGGATCACACAGGTTTATAGAATAAAGTTTTTATTCTTTTTAATTAAGTTTTATGCAGTGTATTGAGAAACAAAGTAGAAAGAAATTGTATTTATTTCATATTTTACAGCAGTTATGGACAACACAATTTTACAATTAATTTTTTTTTAATGTGCAAAGTACTGAAAATCAAAATGAGTAAAAATAATTAACTTTTACAATTATTTTCACACAGTAAAAACATTGTATAAAAAAAATTGTTTTTACAGCACAATACACTCCCAACAACCAGTATGTTTGTCAATAAATGAAAGGATGGGTAACATTTTCAGTTATTTATTATTTTAAGTAGGCTATAACAGTCATTGCTACCAAAAACAATCAGTCTTCCGCCGAGTGAAAAGACAAAAACAGCTGTCGCAACCAGCACCAACATCTTTAAGTCTACGAGTGTCCCAACGTGCAATCAAAAGTCATACACACACTCGCAGTCTTCACGACTACTTGCACACTAGAGGCCAAACACCGGAAATACGTAAGACAAGTGGGTAAGTAGGCAAGACCAACACCGCAAGTGGGAGTAATGGGACAGGGCCAAAGTGCCCGGCTTGGCTGCTCTCTTTTCAACACCTCACCTGACTGCAACCGGCAAATCTCGGTAAGGCAAGCCACAGTCGAAGTAAAACAAACATAATGTAACGTTTGTTCGAGGGAGGACTACTAGCTACTACATGGTTGGCTGAATTTCAGTCAGGTGACATTTTGCTTTAATCTGATTGGCCAAATAGATTTGTCAATCATCTCCGAAGAAGACGCATCTGGTTGTTTTTGTTCAGTAAAACCACTTCTCTAAAATTTCAAACAACTTTATGCTATATTAAAATATGTATCCAACTTCTGCGGCCATAACATATTTTAAATAACACGTTGAATGAGTAACCGCCCCATGCCACGTGACGAAAGCAAGCGCGGGCATTTCGGAAGTTGCACGCGAAAAACTGACTGACCTGACCGCTGTCAACAAACTGACCTGAGATTAAAACGCAGGTAGGAATATTTTATTTATTTTAACCCTGACAATTTATATCGAAATACATTCATTTTAGAATTATCCCGCAACTTTATAAGGCGCTGTTCTCATTGCTCTGCTAACCTGAAAGTAAGCTAATTTATCTTGGTCAAACGTTTATCAAGTAGACGGTTATTTTAATGGCTCTTGGTTGTCAAAATGGACGTTGTTCTTAATTGATTTTTTGCATTAAAGGAATATTATGGGTTCAGTACAAGTTAAGCTCAATCGACAGCATATGTGTCATAATGTTGATTACATCAAATAATGTGGATTTGGCCCTCCTTTAAAAAAATAAAATAAAAAAAATCTGGATTACAGTGTATCCGTAAACGTTAAAATAATCACTATTTCAGAAGTATAGCCACAAAACTTAAACAAAATGCGTGTTAACCTGATTTTAGTGCACAAAATCGCTCACTATTTTACTATAACCGCTTATCGTTGCAATGATGATGCAACACCATAAGCCCTAAAACGACCGTAAACAACGATTTAAACAACTTTGCGGCTAAAATAATGCACGAGTATTATTAACGGAAGACTTAATATAAGTGATTTTAAATAATTATAAGCTTCACATTTCTGCCTTTAACCCTCCAACTGAAAACCATTCAAAAATGCACAAACTCTTTATTAATGTACAATGGCACTAAAGGACCAACCTTAACAAATTCTGTTTTATTGTTTTATGATGGGGTGGAAAAATATGTATACCTACTGAATAATAATGGAAAACACAATGTTTAAAGATTCTTCTAAAAATAAAAATGTGCAACCACATGATCATCTTCCCCACTTGCCCAGTTACTGGCTACAACAAAGAACACACATTCCTCAATATTCCCATCAAGCACAATTAAAGGGAAAGTTCACCCAAAATGAAATTTCACTCATCATTTACTCACCCTCATGCCATCCCAGATGAGCAGGACTTTCTTTTTTCAGAAGAACACATACGAACATTTTTTGTAAGTTTTAAAACCTTGGCAAACATTGGTTTATTTCATCCACTTTTGGCATTTTATAAAATCTTCACTATATATCAACAATTTCTGGTTTATTCTGCTTTTAGAAAATCAACAGTGTACATTTTAGAGTTACAATTTTAGGACATGCCTATTTCATCATTTCAAAATGGTCCAACTTTGCACATCCATTGCAACAAATCCATTCCTTCCCACTTATGTAAAAACATTTTGTTGCAGTGTTACGGGAAGTGTTTAGGACGGTGCTATAATAGTTCTTTCTGCCATCTAATGTTTTAGGAGAAAATTATATTTAGTAGGTCTTTTAACACTGGGGGACATTTAGCCCCAATGTACCCTATCATGTAATATCTTGTTAGTTAACAAAACATATAAGTTAACATTTGTTTTGCCTGTTCAGCAACAACAACAACAAAAAAACTCTCAGTCTCGTTCTCTCTCTGTGTTTGTGTGTGTGGATGTGCATGTGTGCACAAACCCCATTTGAGAGGAAAGTATGCATTATGCAGGTTGTGGGAAAGGTACAGTAGTGG
This sequence comes from Myxocyprinus asiaticus, assembly GCF_019703515.2. NCBI lineage: Eukaryota > Metazoa > Chordata > Actinopteri > Cypriniformes > Catostomidae > Myxocyprinus > Myxocyprinus asiaticus. Next base: position 24,331,929 of record NC_059345.1, read on the forward strand.
AACAGGTGTGGAAGCTCGAGAAAAGGATGGGGCTAAATTTGAGAAAATGTGAAAACATTTTTTAGTGACTGAAATGAAAATTCTTGGCTGAAACTGAAAATTCTGGACACACTGGGTCTAAAACCAAAAATTATTATTTTAATTTAGACTTTGTTTGGAATAATAACATACCAAACAACCATAACATCCAGAAAGTCAGAATGGAAAGGTCACAACTGGTTCTTCTCATACTAGAGTTGCTCCGATACCAACATTTTGGCTTCGGTACGAGACCAGCCCTGGTACCTCGGTATCGATACTAACTCGATACTTAGGCAACAACTAAAAAAAAACGATTTTTGATGAAATTACAGAAAAATTACTTGTCTAAAAGAACTGCATAAAGTCTTATACAAAGTATGCCTTTTCTGTTTTAATTTTTCTGGATTCCATGTTAAATGTTTTCATTAAATGTTATGATCAAATTATGTTTAATCAAATACATACTGTACAGTTTTAATCAAATGAAAATATAATACTTTTAAATAATAAATTATATACACACACACACACACACACACACACACACACACTGGCGGCCAAAAGTTTGGAATAATGTACAGATTTTTCTCTTATTGAAATATATTGGTACTTTTATTCACCAAAGTGTAATTCAACTGATCACAATGTATAGTCAGGACATTCATAACGTGAAAAATGACTATTACAATTTATAAAAAAAAGTTCAGAACTTCTTAAACTACTTCAAAGAGTTCTCATAAAAAAATCCTCCACATGCAGCAATGACAGCTTTGTAGATCTTTGGCATTCTAGCTGTCAGTTTGTCCAGATACTCAGGTGACATTTCACTCCACACTTCCTGTAGCACTTGCCATAGATGTGGCTGTCTTGTCGGGCACTTCTCACACACCTTACAGTCTAGCTGATCCCACAAAATCTCAATGGGGTTAAGATCCATAACACTATTCCAATTATCTGTTGTCCAATGTTTGTGTTTCTTTGCCCACTCTAACCTTTTCTTTTTGTTTTTCTGTTTCAAATGGTTTTTTCTTTTAATTCTTCCCATAAGGCCTGCACCCCTGAGTCTTCTCTTTACTGTTGTACATGAAACTGGTGTTAAGTGAGTAGAATTAAATGAAGCTGTCAGCTGAGGACATGTGAGGCGTCTGTTTCTCAAACTAGAGACTCTAATGTACTTATCTTCTTGTTTAGTTGTATATCTGGCCTTCCACATCTCTTTCTGTCCTTGTTAGAGCCAGTTGTTCTTTGTCTTTGAAGAATGCAGTGTACACCTTTGTATGAAATCTTCAGTTTTTTGGCAATTTCAAGCATTGTATAGCCTTCATCCTTCAAAACAATGATTGACTGATGAGTTTCTAGAGAAAGCTGTTTCTTTTTTGCCATTTTTCCCTAATATTGACCTTAAGACATGCCAGTATATTACATACTGTGGCAACTCAAAAACAGACACAAAGACAATGTTAATGCCTCCTACACACTACACAACTTTCAAAGACGTCGGATTGTGGTACCGTTATATTACACAACTGTCTGTCTTGTCATGGAAGTCGTAGGGTTTTCAAATTACACGAGGAATCGACGACAGGGGTGAACACATTACAAAACATTTCACTGTTGACGAATCCCCGACGACTCTGCCTGGACTCCAAATTACGTTTAACAACAGAGTACACGTGAGATGTGATACGAGAATTACACAAGATCACACGTGAGTAGGCGTTCTCGTGCTTGCCCAGGCGGGATTTTGAAAATGGTGGACCACAAGAAGCTTGTTATACACTTTGTTTGTGCACTGATTTACAGCAAAAAGTCAAAAAAGAAGAAAAGACATCATAGTTGATGTTCTGTTGCAGGTACATCAGGACTCTTCCCACTGAAACTTCCCATGCCCCGTTTCTTGCTCTCTCATTGGCTGTAGGTCAACGCTGCAGTTGTATTCAGTCAAAACACATTTTACATTGCGCGATTTGGAATCGCAGACAGGTCCAGATATTTAACATGCTAGATATCTCGCTGACATCGGCGACGCATTGGCACTTCTCTCAGATCGTGTCTTTGATAATTCATACATTGCGTTCATCACTCACGGAAGCTCTGATTTGCCTATGATTTCGGGCTTTTGTCGGCGATCTCAACAAAACTGTCGGCGAGTGAAAATCGGCCCTAAAATCGTGTAAACTCGGCATAAGCTTCATTAAAAGAACCAAATAGCTTTCAACTGTGTTTGATATAATGGCAAGTGATGTTCTAGTACCAAATTAGCAATTTAGCATGATTACTCAAGGATAAGGTGTTGGAGTGATGGCTGCTGGAAATGGGGCCTGTCTAGATTTGATCAAAAATGACTTTTTTCAAATAGTGATGGTGCTGTTTTTTACATCAGTAATGTCCTGACTATACTTTGTGATCAGTTGAATGCCACTTTGGTGAATTAAAGTACCAATTTCCTTCCAAAACAGCAAAATCTGTACATTATTCCAAACTTTTGGCCGCCAGTGTATATATAAGCAATATCACACGAGCAAGAGTGCGATATGGCCCATCATCAGCACTGCTGTGATTCGGCCGCAGGCAATCACAGCAGTGCTGATTTAGGGCATATAGCATGATTACGAATGTGATATTGCTTATATACAACAGTTCAATGAACAAGTACATTTTAAAAAATTAGGAAAAACTGAGTATGGTCATAAAAAACACATTTGTGCATGGAACTACTTTCTTACACCACGGATCAGAATCTGCCATTGCTGGTTCAAAACAATGATGCATCCAAGCATCTCAAAAACATCATTTTAGGTCTACTAGTATCACGGCTTGGGCTGTTTCGAACATGTTATTGGAGAAACAAGGATGTGTGTGTGTGAGAGAGAGAGAGAGATGGAGCATGTGTGATCACCTGTAGATGATGCTGTAGTGTCTTAGTCAGCTTTCTGAAGATAATGTCATTTTGGTGAAATTCATCCTATTTTTTTCAGTGGAAAATATAGCCTTCCAAGTGGGGGTATTCCTCATTTCACGGTAGCCGGTGCGCAAGAGTCATTCACTATAGAAACTGCAGTCTCCTCCGCCATTTTGAACAGTACGTCCTCTCCAATGTGGAAACTCCGGTAAGAGGTAAGCGCCTTGAGTTTGTGTAATTCATCAGTCTGTTGTGTCTCTCAGCTGTGATGAGCCTTAATGCTGAAGTTGTTAGTTTAAAGCCACTTAAAGCTATTTCCTAGCTTTAGTAGTGTAGTAGTAATACGAGGGATCACAGAGTACTGTTGTATGTAAACACTGACTGACTTCAGGTCACCAACTGGCTGATATTACACACAAAAATTGTCTTTTGCCTCCACCTGCTGGCTAAAATATGTAATGCCACAAAATTAAATGTAAAGAGACAGATGGCTCTTATCACATCTGCACTGCTCTTACACTTTAGTTTAGAATGGCACAAACACAAGCGGAGTGATACACACATTGAAGTGTCCGAGTAGTGTGTGTGTGTGTGTGTGTGTGTGTGTGTGTGTGTATATATATATATATATATATATATATATATATATATATATATATACACATACACACACATACACACATACAGTACTGTGCAAAAGGTTTAGGCACTGGTGAAAAATGTTGCATAGTGAGGAATGTCTTCAAAAATAATGCCATAAATAGTTTTCATTTATCAATTAATGTCATACAAAGTCCAGTAAACATAAAAAAAGCTAAATCAATATTTGGTTTGAACACCTTTACCTAACCATGTCCTAACTAGACCCGACACAATAAGATTCCAGAGACAAGGCAATTGGTCTTTTCACACTGCAATATTCTTCCACTAAAAGGATGATAAATTACAACAAAGTCAGACGGAACAGTCTGTTTATAGAATGCAAATAATTTTTTCACTAAAGCTGTGTATGGACATATGCTTTCTACGGCAAGATCCGAGGGTATAAGTACACAATCACACACATACACAGGGCAAATTAATTTATGAATCGCATCCAAATGTAGTCTGTTTCAATTGTTTATGTTCACGTGGTACTCCTGTTGTTATTTCTCTGATCTCCATGTGACAGGGAAGCAGAGAGAAAGTCAGAGAGAGCCAACCGGTATGTCTCCACCATTCTGAATTGGTGTTTGTGTGTGTGTGACAGAACTCCGACTGAAGAAAGACCTCAAGCACAACATTCGGTAGGTGTGTGAACCGGCTAGTGAGATGTAAGCTTAATATACTTTTATGAGAATATTATTAGAGATATCTAGACCCATTTGTTTACTAGGCTGCCCGGTGCGAAATTGCATAAATGGAAACTATTCAAAAAATAAAATTCCCTGTCGCTGTCATGACTGGTTAGGAAGAAAACTTTGATTAACATGGAAAATGTACCTTTTATTGCATGTTGCGGTGTCACGTCTGGATTAAGACAATAGGATTGTTAAACCTTTCAAAAATGGTCCCCTTTCACTTTTATTGTAAGTGTCTCACTGTAATCTTGATTATTGCTTTTATTTTTTTTTATTTATTTATTTTTAAAGAAAACATGGGACAAGTCAAAATAATATTTGTTGTAATCAACATTATGCCATAAATGCTGTCAACTGAGCTTAACTTGTATTGAACGTGGAATATTCCTTTAAACCAGAGCCATGTCTGAAAATACTGTTACAGAAGTGGCACGGATTGTCGATGGGTCTTATGCAGTTGATAATTTTCTTGAAAATGAAAAGATTTTGTATAAATATCTTTACATTTATAAGTAGTAGTGTTGGTGATTTTGATTCATTTTAGTGACTCGATTCTTTTGAATCCGTTCACCAAAAAGATTCGTTCAGATTCGTTCACTGACCAGATCTTCAAGTTACGCCTTTGCACCTGCATGTGGCACCAAATGACTGTCTTTTAAGTACAGTAATTGCATAGAACCAAAAGCAGTCAAGTCTAATGATCCTTTATTCAAATTCTACTAAAAGGCTTCACTGCAGAGTGTTAAAGCATCATAAGCTTTTCCCCACAAATGACAACAAAGCATATCTGTCATACTGTGAAATGCTGAGCACGACTTTTTATCAAGCTATGCAAAAAAAAATAATTTTGAGTTTCAATAACGTCAGTACGTCATTTGTAATGTGTGGTCATCACTCACTTTTATTCATAATTCATCCGGCCCCTTTTCTTGTTTAACGAGATTGATGATATGAACGAACGACATGCAGCTTCTCCTCTAAGTCAGCAGATTATCGTTCATGATGACTGATTCATTCATGCCAGTCGCGAACGTGTTTACCAGTACATTCAGTTCGTTCACTTCACTAATGAAATGACCAGCTATAGTTCGTTCAGTGGGTCCAACCAATGATATACTCCTTCACAGCCTGCTCTCGATTGCTATTGGCTCATACTAAAGTCAGTCTTTAAAAGGGCAACAAAGGAAGACAAATGGAATTTGCATGTCTGTGCCTTTGAGGTTGTTGCTCCCAAATTGTGGAATGCTTTCCCTTTGGATTTAAGATCTGTGGACTCTGTGGTCATTTTTAAAAAGCAACTAAAAACCCACTTGTTTAAAATTGCTTTTGTCTAATTTGTTTGTTTTGTCTTTGTTTTTTTGTTTTTTTATTTTTTTATTATTATTATTTATTTTTATGCTTCCTTGTTTTTATATTGTGGATGTTAAGCACTTTGTGACATCTGTTCTAGAATGGTGCTATAGAAATAAAAATTACTTACTTACAAAAGTACGAAGACACTTTAAAAATAGAGTTTAAACGCTATAACCCTTTTCACCACAGATGGCAGGTCTTATTATCCCTATATCTTGTCAAATGCTGGGCTTAATTTTTACCAAGACAAAGAAAACGTTTAAGAAAAGCCTAAATATGTGCATCAAAGCATTTCCACCGTAATTCATGTCATTTTTACTGTACGTCTTCAGTCATTTTTACACATTAAAATTGGGGATTATGTTTTGTGTATACCTATAAACTTGCCTGAAGTGCATTTCATCCATCTCTCCTTGTTTAACACAATTGACTCACATACTGAACGAACTGAACTTACTCAGTCGTTCAGCAGATCTTATTAGGATATTCAGTTCGTTCACGAACCACCTCTCATCTCGTTCAGACTCAAAAGACCGACTAGTTCAGTGAAGGAGCGTATTCGTTTGCAGGTTGAGCAAATGATATGCTCCTTCACAGCATGCAGTGGAATGCTATTTGCTTGTGCTATAGTCAGTATTTACAGGCATGAAAAGCAGCAGAGTCCATTGGCTTCAGAAGGCAGAGGCGTCAGTGAATGAAAAATATGAGTCCATGTATGGAGGTGAACGAGAACGATTCGTTCCCTTCAAAGGTTCACGAACGACACATCACTCATCACGTTTACATACACTTAAGAAAGCGGGTTATTCCAGGGTTTTCGCAGAAAGCGGCGTTCAGAAATACCATATAAACGAGAACGCTGATTTCCTTACACCGTTTAAGGGATTAAGAGAAAGCAGTTTAACACACCTAGGTTTCTCCCGGAGAATGCTGCTTATGTGGCCATGTAAACACACATGCAGCATTCTAACAGGTTTTTGAGAAGTGCGCATGTGTGTGGAACAATAAACTATACCCATTTATAAACTGTAAAATATCCACGGTCCCTCATGTTTGCATATATGCGCTGGTACATTGAGGGAATCCCACAGTTTTATGTAAAAGGAAACCCCACTATTGAATCGCAATTCCACTGCAGGTTGGGATAGAAAGGTAAGGAAACAAACACAGCAACAACTCGTTGCAAAATTACATTGCTCTGGAGAAAGCTGCTTACCGACCAAGCCGCATGTATTCAGGAGTAAAGAATATGGTGCTTATACAGTGCATGTAAACCGAAATGCTGCTTTCTTACAACAACCTGCTTGCTCGCAATAACCCGCTTTCTGGTGTTCATGTAAATGAAGTCACTAATAGGGATTTTTTTGTCAGTTGGTGTGTTGTGCTACTGTATTTCTAGCGTGTTTGTTGTTACACACATGTCAGGCAAAATGTTACATTTATCAGTCAGAGCACTTCCAACTGAAACAGTCAGGCTTTGTATGTGTGTGTTTTCCTGTTTAACACTGTCTCTTGCGACACTCACCTTGTTTGACCCCTCTTAAATGTGTATGCATAGATTTAATTGGGCTTGCTGGCATGTCTGACCATCCTCTTTAGGATAAGGAGAAATCTTGGAAGTGTGGGCCAAGTTCACAAAAGCAGCCATGCTGAATGGGGCTCAGTTTGTTGAGGCATTGTCGCGATTGGGTTACCCACGGGCATCCTTTTTGAAAGGTTCAGAGTTTGACTGGTTATTTGACACAGCACCTGACAACCTGCACCTTTTACGGGTCGTCTGCAACAGACTAAACCACAACAATGTTCTAGCACCAGAGGAAGTACAGGCATACAAGGCCGTCAGAGAGTCCGGGAAGCCCATCTTGGATGAGTTGACACTGGGTAAATTTCTTAAGACCTGTTTACCCCTGGATGGAGCCGTAGGGCCACAGGGATCTTCTGTGATGGGTGGAGAGGAAGATGTATCAATTGAGGATCTTGAAACAGAACTTCAGGTTCTCCACAAGGAGAAGCTACTGAAACAATGCAGACTCAACAAGCTGCAGATGCTGGCCACAAGCTGGGGGGCAAAATCCTCCACATCCCAAGCACTACTGCAAGGAGGAAGCATTATGGTAAAGGATGTCAACTCTGCCTTGGCAGCCGAAAACGCATGCACTAATTCTGCAGTAGAGAACCTGTCCAAGGAGGCCACCAAACTAGCAGGCTTTTTCCACAGCAACATTCATTCCCTGAGGAGTAAAGATGGAGCTGCTCCACTTTCAGTTGCTCAGTCGGGCACCCCAGTGCTCCTCTCTCAGTTGTCTCTAGAGCCCTTCCTCCAGCAGCAGGAGCAATTCACCAAAGTGTTAACTGCCTACACCCAGCGTCAGTTCTTTCAGGGCATTTCATATGTGATGGAGATGTCCACATCCAAATGGTGCCAACTCACCAATCTGAGCTGCTGCAGTGAGAGTGAAGAAGGAGATGAGGGAATAGTAGAGCACAGGAAGAAGGAAATGGCACAACTGCAGTTGGCGTACATAGTGGCACAGTACCAGCTGGTGAAAGAGAGGGCAGAGGAGAATGGAGACAAGGCAGTAAAAGAGTGGCTTACCCAGCAACTAAACAGCAGCACAGAGGTGAATACTTAAAACAGTAACAGTTTACTGTGTATGAATACATATACAGTGTCAACCAAAACATTTACAGTGTAACTCTGTTTATTTTTTATTATTATGATTATTATTTCTTAACTCAGTTCCACCTTGGATTTAAAGTGCTGGTGTGTTATTAACATTTAAAGGTGAAGTATGTAATTTCTGCGCTACTAGTGGCATCAAATGGAAGTACAAAAATAAAGTATGTTTTCAAATATCTTTTGCCAACACTCCTTAGACTCATCACGCCCTTTTGCACTCTGATTCCCTATGAACAGCCATACTAAATAAAAGGTGATAAACATTTAACTTTGAAATAAAGAAGACCACTATAACATATACACACCGGACGGAAAGCGTGGTAGAGGAATCTTTGAATTTTGGCAAAGCTAAATTTCTTTTACTCTGTAACACATCTGCCATGGACATTCATTCATATTCTCCCGGGTGATTCTGAACAGCCTACTACAAGTAGCCACGCCCCAAACTCACTATACGTTGAGCTAGAAAGGGATGGGTGGAGCTGAGTGGGCCGCTCAAAATATAAACATCAAGATTTTTATAGTGTCTGGGAGGGTCAGTGTTTATACTTTTGAGGGAGGTAAACCCTCGAATAGCTTATTTATACAGTAGTTGTCAATGAAAAAAAAAAACTGGGATACTTAATCTTATTTTGACAAAGTTATATACTTCATCTTTAACAATAATTTGGCTAGTTTAATTTATGTTTAATGTTTATGACAATATCTGACCATTTCATTTTTGATTTATGAATAAGCTATTTTGTATTGTTTTCACCTTTAAAACAAATGAACAGATTTAGCAGCTGTGCATGTACCTTGAGTATCGCAAATAAAGGAATTTGACTCGGCAGACAAAAAGGAAATTAACTGACGAGCTGACTGATGATAACACTCCCTGAAACCGGGTTAACATTTATTTTTAACATTATTATAAGGTGCTTATCATATTTTCAACCAGTTAAGTCAGCACAATCCTAGGGTGTACTCACACTAGGCCCGGTTGCCTTGTACCTTGTCCAAGCACGATTGTACCCACTCCCTCGCTGGCCTGCACTCACATTGCACTCAACATTCCAGGCCTGAGCACGCTTGCGTTATTACGATGCAACTTTTTGTTTTGAAGAAAACGGGAAGAAAAGCGCTCTCGCAGAGCACAATGGAGTCCATCATTGTAACGTTACTTTGTAGCTTATTTTGAATAATTTGGGGCACAGTGACGCATGACCCTCTCACATGCCTAATTGTCAACAGCATCGTACCACTGGAATTTATCCTTTTCGTCCGACGAGCTGCCAAGTTTACGGAGTGCATTCCGTATCTTCAGATACTGAAATCGCATTTTTTTTTCAGCTTGTCACTTCATTGCTCAGTGGTTCTTTGGTATCCATGAGCATGAAGATAGTCATGAATTTTACCAAATATCTCAAGAGTTCTTGTGTGTTATATCCAGTTCCTGTATACTCTCATCTGCCCAAATTTCCAGTAAAAACTGCACCTATGCCGTAGACCAAAGTGATCCATTTGCCCAGTCGCATCATTGGCGTCATGTTTCGAGTTCCATGCTCTATCACGGTTAGCGATCACACTAGATGCGTACCGTGCCTGAGCCAATTGAACCGTGCCCAAGCCCACCTCTTCAAGCGGGCCAAGGCACGGTTCAGCATATCGTGCCCGGGCACGGTACGGAGCAATCACACTAGTCAAATGAACTGGACTTTAGGGGTCAAACGTGCTCGGGCACGGTACAGATTGCCTAGTGTGAGTACACCCCTAGATTGCTAATAAGCCAAAGCTAAAATGCTTTGTTACTTGCTAACCAGTTTACAAATATGGATTAAAATACATTTAAACTAAAGTTGGCAGTCAGCACTACATTGTTAATTTTAGAGTTGCTTCTCATGTCTATTTTGGCATGTTAAACAGCTTTGTTAGATAAAACAGCAAAAGTTTCAGTCCCTGTGCTCCTTATGTAGGGCATTCTACATGAATTGAAACTTACTGAGCTTTACAGAATTGTTTTACCTTATTCTACTATTGTACCTTTTGCAAATTTAGATTGAGACCTATATTATCTAGTGTAGTATATTCTAAATATAACTTGTTTATTATTTTGGAACACTTTACAATAAGGTTCCATTTGTTAACATTAGTAAATGCATTAGGTATCATGAACAAACAATTAACAATATATTTGTTATATCATTTATTAATCTTTGTTAATGTTAGTTAATAAAAATACAATTGTTCATTGTTAGTTCATGTTAATTCATAATGCATTAACTAATGTTAACTAATTTGTTAACTTTGGATTTAAAAAAATGTATTAGTATATGTTGTAATTAACATTAACTAAGATTAATAAATGCTCAAGTATTTCTCATAATGTTAACTAATGTTGTTAACTAACGTTAACAAATGGAACCTTATTGTAAAGTGTTACCAGTATTATTCTTATTCTCTTCCCTCATTTTGTTCTCTTCCTCCCATAGCCTCTGTGCTACTCACTGGCAAGCAGGCTTGAGCCTGACCTGCGCTCCGAGTTCCTCTCCATTCAGTCTGAAATTCAGTCTCTAATGTTAGGACCAGTCCGCTCTGCATTACGAGACATTGCCCGCCTCCTTAATATTCCTGTGGTGCGTGGTGACCTTGCACTTCAGGTAGCCAGGCAAAATGATTACACGTCCAGACAGACCGAAGTTCGTGACCAGCTTCTCCGTCAGAAGGCTTCCTTTGAAGTTGTGTGCCTGGCCCAGGTTTCAGAGCTTCTTATGGGAAAGAGAGTGATGGAGCAGCTTAGTGACATAGTGCAGAGGCTGAAGGGGGCAGCAGAAGCTGCTGCTCAGATAGAAAATACACTGACTCAGTCTCATTTGACTCAAGTCCCTTACCTTGGACCTAATGCCAAACAAAAGGTCATCAGCTCCAAGGACACAGCCTTTAGCAGGTAACACATGCCATACAATAAAATGAGAAACTTAAAGGTGCTGTAAGTGATTTTAGCCATTCTGAAACTTCCACGAGACTGAGCCGTTGAATTAGACACGGCCCCTCTTTCCAAAACACCGCCCTCCAAGATACCGTTGAGACCGACACTGCAAAAGAGCAGCAGTGTGTCTTCTCACTGTTGTCAAACACAAAAGTAGCAAAATATTGCCCTCAACTGACGACTGTTATGAATCTGAATATGCCGTTAAAACTGAATGAACCGCTTCAACTACTACACTATGGGAATGTGCAAAATGGTTGACAGGCAGACATCACATCAAAGTCTTCTCAATGGCTGATCAAAGAATGTGACAACAGACACATTTTTTTGTTTGCTGTTTACACAGTCTAGTACTGACACAAAGACCAGTTAGTTATCTCGGGACATTTATTTCAGAGATATCTTTCAGGTAGAAGGAACATTTTCTGCATACCATTCCTTTAAAAAGCACCTTTAATTTAGCAAAATAGGCTATTTATCAAAGATTTCTGAAATAAGCCTTGCAGTTTTTATCATGTGTTCATCTCGTGTTCATCCCTCAGGCTGCTGCAAATTCTTGAATTTGGTATGGCTTCTGTAGAACCAGAGGATCCATTCCAAACATATGGTAGGCTGGAAGTAGCTGCCTTTAACCTACAGGGGGAGCTAATCACTGTACAAGAGGCACTGGATGGGGCCAGACGAGAGCAGGCCTACACTGGAGCTCGATTAGAAAATGACCGAGATGTACTTGACCAAGTGGCATACTCCGATATTGTGCAGCCTCTTCTGAGGCCGCAGGTATGTGCTACAGCCACATCTGCACTGGAGCTCTTCCCTCATGCACAGGTATGTCTTTCTTGTCTTTCTACTCTTTATTCTTGCTGCCATATTCTTCATCATCCCTTGTGAAACCAAGAAACGTGAGCAGATTCATTTATCATCAAAGTTTATGACTTGTAAAAAGCACCTTTCAGTGGTTGATCATAATTTTCTGGGTGGTGGGTTGTCTGCAATAATTTTGTTTTGGATCTGCTGTTTTAAGGCTTCATGTTTCCACTCTAGGTGAAAAGGCACAAAATTGTTTTCTTTTTGTCTTGACTATCATTTAATGAAAAACAGATCTCTGTTTTGTTTTATTGCAATCTCTTGTCTGTTCAATGTAAATCAGTTATATTCACAAGGTGTAAAGACCAAAGTATACTTTGGTTTTGACATGAACGCTTAAGTTGGGGTCACATTTACCTTTACACAGGCAAATTCCATGGACGAAGAAGGCATGGGTGGATGTTGAGCACGTGTGAATCCAGCAAAAAACGAATGACCAAGCAGCCTCTTTTTAATGCTGCACTTTAATCTCTGAGAGAGTAAAATTAAAAAGAATCTCACCGCTAAAATTATATCCTTGTCCATTGTGAATATTTTGTGTAGCTGTGTATGAAGCACTGGCCACAGAGGTCTCTGCCAAACCAAACAACTTTCTATTGGTCAACGCAGCAAATTTGCCTGTTAAAATTCACTAAAGTCCATGTGAATCCACGAGGGGAAATTCTTCACCACCGAAAGTCATCGTTTTTCATCGTTCTGGATTGCCTCACACACAAGCAAGCGCTCAGCCTTTCAAAGTATACTCTTTTGACCGTGAGTGCTCGAGCACTCTGCTGATTACGAAATTTGCGTTGTGCATCCTGTACACAGATGCCTAGCATTTCCATCCGTCCGAATTATACTTTGGGCTTATTTCACCTCTTTGTACCTGCATGCACAGAGCTACATGCATGAACAGTTCATAAGTATGATGACTGGGATTTTACTGTCCTTTCCCACACTTTCCCCATTGTCTGTCTGCCCGTCTGTCCTGTCAACTCCTCTTGTCCTCACTATCTCAATCTCTCTGTTTAGGAGCTCACAATAGTTCTTGATGATTTGGAGGTCAAGCAGAAGACTCTGTACAAGCTTCTTCAGGACATAGTTGATGACTTGAAGGCCAAACGAGCCAAGCTTGAACGCAGTGCCACTTTAAGGAGAGAAAGGGAACTGTATATCTACTTCCAGCTAGATCCCAGACTGCTCACCAAAGCAGTGAGAGATATGGAGGCTAGAGTGGCGGTTATGTAGGATAAGAATTTAGGATCTACTTTGATTTAGATTCACCTTGTTTTCGTCAGCACAAATGTACTGAAGTCCATGCTGCAAAAGACATAGTTGACTTTTATGGACCAATATTGCTTCTATGCTGTGCTTCTTAGAGCTGTTATACTCATGTATTCGTTCTTTTTCCTGCAAAAAGATGTTCTTTAAGACAAACTTTACACTAATTATCATCAGATTGACATTCATTTGTTTCTGTAACTTAACAAATGTGTCAAACATTGTTACTTAAATAGTTTTTTGTTGATTAACGGTTCTTGTAAGTTTGTGAATAAAAAAATATTTGTAATCTCAGTGTTTGAATTTTTTGCGGCAAAACTTGTAGTACTTGAGTACATTTAAGTACTTAAGATATTTGACTCATTTTAAAGATTAGCCAAAAAAACTCCCGCCAATTGTGTGTGTTATTCTTTGTTAGTTCTGAAATCAGATGTTTTACCTCTGTGTGGCTTTACTAGCAAGGGCAGCCCCCAAGCTAAACCAGGTATTATGACAGAACCAGAGAGACATAGACTGACAAAGGGGATTCAACCACCAAGCCCAATGGTTGGTTATCAACATGATGCTCCTCCCTTGAAAAAGTCTAGCTTTGGACAGCTTACACTGCCACTAAACAGCTGTCATAAGACATCAGGAGAAGACAGATGTTGGATGGATATTGTGGACAAGCAGAGAAAGGACAGGTAGCCTAATTTTGGAGCTCTAGATTGAATTCAGAAGATGATTTGAAAAGTCAGGGGTTGATAGAGATAACATTAATTCTTCTTGTGAAGGCATCTCAAAAGAGGCAAAATGTGACCACAATTGGATAGGTAAGGTAGCTGAAGTGCATCCCACTAATACTGGACCTGATGTAGAGGAAACAAAATACAAGTTACAATGTCTAGAAACCAGCTTTTCCTGCCACGACAGCAGAAACTCTGAATTGTGTCTTACTTTGGAAAGCCGTCCACATGCCAAAGATGTGACGGCATCACCGTCTCAAACACAGACTCGTCAGCCTTCATTGACCTTGAGCATGACTTGGATGCACCTGTTTGTACAGGTAAATCACTGGACTGAGTAATGGAAAAAGAAGACAGTGGATCAGAGAGGATAAAGTTTATCGAGGGTAGAACTAGTAAGTGCAGTGCTTGATACATCTATTACACTAAAAATATTGTATAAAATACTTTGTATTGCCGCCTTTCCTGATATCCCAACACTTAAATGTACTGTAGGTATAAAATAAGCATCTTAAGCCAAATTTTCCTAGTGTCCTTGCATTATGTAGGCTAGTGATGTCCGATATTCAGCATTAAGATTTCTCAGTTAAATTTTTTTTTTGAGTGGTCTTGTCTATTCAGTTATAATTTTCCTGAAATGAGGCAACTTGGCTAAGCTGACCTCTAATGAGTGTTAATGTAACAACTAGATTTACAAGCTTGATGACATATGCATACCTTGCAGCCAGTGAAAATACTGAGCCTCTTATTATCAATTTAGGTTTTCCCCAGCCGGATGAGAGTGCGGTCTTGATGCCTGTTGAAGAGATAGGTGGTGAGCTGGAGCCCACAGTGCCTCTCATCACTGAAAGAGTGCAGCACAGCATCCAGTCTCTCTCTAAAGTGTGGTTCTCGAACAGAGAAGACAATCTTGGCAGTTTTGTGTCATTAAACTGCAGAGAGGTAGTCTCGTTTTCTAGATCCAACATTACCTCTGAAGACATTATATTATTAAATCATATTATATCAAATTGACAAGTGTAAGGTTATACAGTTATACCCAGTAAAGAAACCAGTATGAACAATGAAGACCAGGAGTCAAAGTTGAATTTTCAATCAGTTGAGAGAGAGAGTTTACTGAAGACAAAGTTCTCCACATTTCCAAAGATAAAAGACAGAAACAGAAAATAAGTTACAATACAAAAACGGCTAACAATTATAGGAAAATGCATATGAGTTGATGTCATCTTTACAGGCTTCTGATAGGTTAACCATACAAACATTTATGGAAACTATCCAAATACAGTGAACTGTTGATCTATGCAGAAGATGTTAAAAAAATAACACTGATTAGTTGGAACCACAAAGTCTCAGTTGGTCAGCAGATAATTGTAAAAGGGTCAAATGTAATCGTAAAACCAACAGGACTCTTCTGGTGCAAGAGGGTGACTTTCGAACATCCAGTCACTCCAACAATTCCTGTAATAGATTTAGAGAGACTATAGAAGAGATAGAAAGATAAAAATGAAAATTAAAGACTGCATTCCAAGAGAAATTACAGACTGTATCTTCTAAAATGCTGAATGTCATTGAAACCCAGGCTGAATGTTTTCCTTTTCTTCTTGAACAAAACACTGATAACTCACAGCTTGCACGTACACACTTTTAGGGTCTGAATATTTCGAGATGAAAGGGTACAGAACTTGTCATCCATGTAAGCACCATGAGACAATGTGATGTAACATGCAGTAAGTGCTAAACCCTTGCTCTGACTCCTCTTTAGACCTCTAAATCCAGTTTCTGATAAGCAGTTGTTGTCCCGTTTTTTACCAATACCAAAGTCATTGCCTTCCTGATCTTTCTAAGTTACAGGTACAATACACTGTATTCTAATACAATGCTGGCATTATGAGTTGGTCTGTGGTGTATTCTGTCTGAAACTGCAGTTAGAATATTTTCAGCTCAGGTAAAAAAAAAAAGAAGAAAAGAAAAGTGGTCTTTAATGGATCAGTTAAAGTTTTAAAGATTAACTGTGGGGCTCTCTGTGTACTGAAATGAGTGGTGCTGCCCTTAGCAGCTCAACAATACACTGTGGGAATGTAGATAAAGCGTCAGCCTGAAAATAAGAAATACGTTTCAGTTTTTGAGAGAAGAAAATAGGAAGACTTCCTGAGGGTTTTGGATTGCAGATTATTAGAGTGGTGATGACAAGTAGCTACTGAGAATAAACTAAACACGCAGTCACGCGAACAAACAAAATGACTGCATTTTCTCTGACATACTTCCACACAAGCTCATCTAGTCAAAGAATACATTAAACTCTAGGCATTCTATGAATAAAACAAGTTCACAAACTCAGAATTACCTAGGGATCAATTATCTAGTGTGCAGAAATTTTGTGACCCTGAGTGCCCATGTTGCTGTTTACAGTTCCATAGAAACTTTCAAAGTGATGCAGCCTTCTAATGAATAATGGAAATTACTTACTGCAAACATCTATTACATAAAGAAACACGAGTCATTCAGAGGTTGAGAAGTACAGGACGAAGACTTATGCTTTCTATGATAAACGTATGAGTGCATCAGCTTGAAAAACTCCTTTGAAGAGCTTTATTAGTGACAGCATTGGGACTGTAATCTTCTCTCATCATGCGTTCTTAAGCTGATTTGTCTGGTGCTGACAGCCACATTATGAATATGAGTGTTTTCTTTTGCTGCAACTAGTGCTGACTGAGCTTAGAGTAATGACATTGACTTTATTTACATTACATTTGTGAATATGAGCTAGGGTGATGCCAGTCTATTTAACTAAATTTTCCTCTGTCTCACTGCTGCTCTCTATTTCTTTCTGTCTTTCCCTGTATACATATGTGCTTTCTTGATACATACAAGCTGGTAAGGTGATCACAAGGAAGGCGATGTTAACTTGTCCAAAGCACTTCGAGAAATGGAAACACCACAGACCTTCACAGGAACTCGTAAGATCATTTCATCCCAGGAGAGTTGCAGAAAGACATTCAGAAACTTGAGGTTCTCCACCACCTCCACTAACACAACTAACACAGAACACAGCTCTCCCACCAAACAACATTAAGAAGCCAACCAAAAAAGTCAGAATTTAATAGGCATAGACATAGCCTCAGACCCCAGAGAGAATCAAAGAATCAAGAATGCGATGAACCAATCCACTCGAAAACCCCTAAGAATACTGAACCAAGTCAGTCACGATCCAGTACAAGCAATCAAATGGCTTCAGAAACTTCTTTAGTTTGACCTGTCCAGGGTGTGTGACACTGGCCGTCTCTCACAGGAGGCGAGAGAGTGTGGGTTAGAGGAGGCTGGAAAAGCAAAAGCATTAATTGTTACCATGGTATACCAGGATGGCACCATACAGCTTGACCCATAACAGGTATGTTAACAGAGCCACTAGATAGTCTTCCGTTTAGTTTGACATAAAACAAGTTGAAGGGTATGTATAGAAAGTATTGCACATGGGCATTAGTAGCTAAACTATTAAGCTTTGTTTACATACAGCAAATCTTTGCAAATATACTAGGCCTTTGGGGTATCACAAATGATCCTAAAATTTACCCACTGTGCTCACAACATACAGTAAATAAGACATGCCTGTACTGAAATAAGGAGTGTCTGCTAAGGCAAGTGTTACTGTTACTTAGGGTTATTGGTTTGTTTTCAAATGAAACTTCGGTGTGAATTTTGTCCTGTGCTGTTTGTAATATGGACATAAAAATCAGAACACAATGTTAGCAACCGTGTAGCAACACTCTGAATACCACCCAGAACACCCTAGCATAATGGGAATGAGTTTTGCATGGTTAAGCACAACTCACATTTTCTCAAGAAAATGTAAAAAATGTAGTTCAAATGTAGTACAAGTGGTTTTTGATGTATACTGTTTCAAATGCAGACCAAAACTGAGTAATAAAAGTTCTCTTCTCTCTAAGTCAGTGTTTCTCAACTGATGGGTCGCAGGTCTGTTCTTGCCTTTACATAACCACTCATGCCAATGATCTGCTCTGCTATCTCTGAAGCACCCATATGTCAGCCCTACTTCCCTCGATATTGCAGTGCAGACCATGAAACCCATTTGAAATCTAGTGAGAATTTTCAAGTTTAGAGTGCTGTGAAATAAGTCAAAGTTCTGTAACAGCTAGACAGCCCTGACATTATAAACAGCACTCACAAGGAAAGGAAACAACACCAAAATAAAGGTTTTTCAAATTACACATCATCACCCTTACTAAATTAATCACAATTTTACAATAGTAACAGTAACTGTGGTATTTTGACAAAAATGTTATAGTTAATAATATATGAGTTTAAATCTACTGTGGCAGTTGTAGTTAAAGTTTATAAATGTGTTTAGGCTACTGTTTTTGTAACTATATATATATATATATATATATATATATATATATATATATACACATACACACACACTACCGGTCAAAAGTTTTGAAACACTCATTCTTTATTATACATTTTTTTCACATTTTAGAATAATAGTAAAGTCATTAAAACTATGGAATAACATAAATGGAACTATGGGAATTATGTTGTGACTAAACAAAATCCAAAATAAATCAAAACTGTGTTATATTTTAGCATCTTCAAAGTAGTCACCTTTTGCTGAGAATTTGCAGACATGTACTCTTGACATTTTCTCAACCAACTTCTTGAGGTATCACCCTGGGATGCTTTTTAAACAGTATTGAAGGAGTTCCCATCTATGTTGGGCACTTATTGGCTGCTTTATTATTTGGTCCAAGTCATCAATTTCAAAAACTAAAATTTAGATTTATAATGAAAGAAATTAATATGGTGGCACAATTATATTTTTATCTACAAAACTAATTTCAAACATTTAAGCATACGCCTTCAGATCAAAAGATTTTTAAGATCATGAGAAACATATATATATATATATACTATAATTTTTTTTTTTTTTTTTTAAGAAAGACTAGCTACATGAATCTAACCACAGTATTGAGGAGCCATCTATGGTCTTACCTTTGTTTATATGAAATTGCATTGTAAATATAAGGGCAAGTTCATAAAGGGCTTTAAAATCTGAACCTTCAAGACTTATGGATAAATTACGTACTAGGTTTTCCTCCATTGTAATGTTCTGTTTGAATGATGTTTGATATTAGGAAATAAACTGGACAATAAATAGAACTGGCTCGTATACTTTCAATGATTAGCCGTGTTAACTCTTAAAAGGGGGGAGAGAAAACGAACTGTATCTAATTGTTGAGATCAACAACAAAAATAATATCAATTGATACATACCTTTATTCTTAAACCATGAACAAAACTATGCAAGATAAGAGAAAATGCCACCCAGGCTACATTAAATAGAGGTTACGTTTTTTACTGTATTGGGTTGCCACTTGATGTCCAATGTAAAATCTGGGTCCCG
This sequence comes from Myxocyprinus asiaticus, assembly GCF_019703515.2. Classification (NCBI taxonomy): domain Eukaryota; kingdom Metazoa; phylum Chordata; class Actinopteri; order Cypriniformes; family Catostomidae; genus Myxocyprinus; species Myxocyprinus asiaticus. Next base: position 24,351,470 of record NC_059345.1, read on the forward strand.
AAGCAAAACCAGTTGAGAACCACTGCTTTTAAGTAAACTCTGACCTTGTTTAAAACAGTTTACTGATGTAAGTGCATTTTAAATTGCTGTGTGTGTACTGTATTTTGTCTTTCCTAAAGAGGTCGTGCCCTGGAGTGTGTGGACTGCTGGTGTTGCATAAGAGGGATTTGGAATCAGATGGTCTTGAGGACAGACCACCGTAAAGAGTGCTTTATCTTAGACTACAGCAGACACCAGCCTAGGCCCAACAAGACAATAAACACTTGAAGGATGTCATTACCAGGTGTGTGTGTTTCTGGGAGAGGAAACGAAACTGAGACGTGTTTGCATTAGTCCTCTCTCCTTTTAAAGCCTTATCATTTCTTTGCTGTTTTTTCTGTCACAGATGGTTTGTGACATTCATTACTAGCTTTTCTATAAAGAAATGCTGGTACAGTATGTGTTATTTTGAGATGTTTTTGTAGATGGCAGGTTGTGTTCAGTGTGTGTTTGTGTGCATCTATATATCTCTGTCTTTTGATTGATGCTGTTGCAGATGGTGAACAGCATGAAGCAATTTGCATGTTTTAAAGCTAAAGACCTGCTCCGCACAGTACTGAGACACTTCAGCAGGGACCTTAGCTGGCAACAAGGTGATAAAAATGTGCTCACTTAAATACTTAGATCCTTTTCTCTGATTATTTCAACAGCTTCCATTTAATATACATTCCCAACTGAGGGAAACACTCTTTAAATACAAACGTTCCCCTGTATTCGGGAACAGTGGCTTTGTCGGTAATATTTTAGTGATTTTGAATAGCATTGCTGGTTCTGTTCAGTGTTGGGATGTCAGGTGATGGATACTCATATTGATGCATGGTTATTAGACTCTGCCTACTCCACATCCTGCTTTCAGACCCTGCTTGCCAAACATTACACACATCCAGTTACAAGCACACCACCACAACCTGTGCCCGGGCACACCAAGGTCAGAATTCACAGGCTAGTTTCTGCAACAGGGTGCTCAGAAAAAGCACCCAGCAGGTGTATCTGGATATGATCCAGCAAGTTCACCTTGGCACTTTCACAATTACACAAACTAGAGAACCTTTTCTCTTGTAATATTAGTTTTATTAAATTTGTCCATTCATCATTCAAGGCATTCTCTCTCTTTCTTGTCTCCCCACTGCTTTATCAGGTGACACAAGTGATCTTGAATGTATCTGTGCTACACGGACTAATGGCAGAACTGCAGAAAAAGCTTCAGGTAGTTTCACCTAGAATATTTTCTTAATAACTCATTATGCACAGTCTCTCTCTTCCTGTTTCACTCCATCAGTCTCTCCTCTATCTGTCTCTCTGCAGACTCATGGACTATGGCAGCTCTATTCTGGCACTGAACAGAAGATGATTCCAGTTCTGGCAGGTATGAGTAAACAAATCTAAGAGACAAAAAAAAAAAAAAAGAATGATTTAAGCATTGTCAAATTAACAGCATTGTCAAATTCAGAATCTCACCATACTGCATTTCCCTCCATTTCATGAAAAAATCATACTGATGCAGCACATTTGTATTCAAGCAATTCCTCTTTCATGTAATTTCATAGACATCCCTTTTGAGACATGTCGTGTTATTTTGGCATTTATAGTCACTGAGCACTTTATTAGGAACACTATGGTCCTAATAAATTGCCTGACGTGGTCTTCTGCTGTTTTAGCCCATCCGCCTTAAGGTTCGATGTGTTGTGCATTCTGAGATGCTGTTCTTCTCACCACAATTGTACAAAGTGGTTATCTCAGTTACCATAGACTTTGTTAGTTCAAACCAGTCTGGCCATTCTCCGTTGACCTCTCTCATCAACAAGACATTTCCGTATGCAGAGCCGCCACTCACTGGATGCTTTTTATTTTTAGCACCATTCTGAGTAAACTCTAATCTACTGTTGTGCGTGAAAATACTAAAACCAGCCCGTTTGGCACCAACAATCATTCCACAGTCGAAATCACTGAGATCACATTTTTCCCCATTCTGATGGTTGATGTGAACATTAACTGAAGCTCCTGACCTGTATCTGCATGATTTTATGCATTGCACTACTGCCTCAGGATTGGCTGTAGACTACTTCTTTATACTGTAGAACAGGACAGTAATATCTTAAAATCGACACTTAAGACACAATTTGATTTTAATTTAATCCGTTTTTTCAAACTCTGTCACATAGTATTTGTAAAAATGAATTCTCTATAATCAAGCATGTAACGTGAAATAAATTTTTTTAATACATAAATATAAAATCCATACATACATACTGTACACACACACACACACATTTTAAGAATATATAAATCTTTAGCTCCTGAATCTATTTTTCTCTGCTCACCTCAGGATGTGCAGGTGTAGGGCTATTAAATTATTATCTCAGATTTTTAATCTTCAGTCTAGCACATTTATTCTTTACATCTTTAAATTTAAATGAAGCATTATTGAAGAAGGGAGCCATATAAAAATGCTCTAATGACTCAATTCATTCATTCAATTACTATGAAGCAGTATTTAAGTCAGTACTTTTTTTGAGTGCTGCTTCAATATGGTTCTCGTTTTCTCTCTCTCTCTCTCTCTCTCTCTCTCTCAGGAATGGAAATCTATAAAATGCACGTCTACAAGGGGGCCTTGAAAAGGACTTCAGAGATGCTGGGAGTAAGAGTGTGTGTGATTCAATAAAAGAGTTAACACTAACCAGTGAAAAAATCACTGACAGGCAAGCAAACGTATGCATCCGGTTTTCTGTAAATATGAATGATTTTCTCAGGCTCTTTTCTCATTCCTCTCTGTCCTGAGGGGGTGGGCACTCTGCTGTGGGACTCTAGTTAATATTAATGACTAGACCTGATACAGCTGGCACCTGTTCTCTCAAAAAGAACATTACCATCTCTCCGTCAACTCCTCTCATCAGATGAAAGGAAAGGATGCATTAAATACTGCTAGATTATTCACTGTGTATGTGTTAGGGGCTGTTCCCACAGGGTGTGTTCTTGTGTTTAAAAACAGCACAGCGAAAGGGAATAAAATGCACGAGTGTGGTCAGGGGCGCAACTACCCATTTTCGAGGGTGTATGAGGATGACCTACGTTTGTGCCCACCTTTTGATCTCCGGGGGTGGTCCCAATTGTGACCTGTTGGTGTGCAGCGGGTGCCCCCTTTAATATGGCGCCCCTATGCGTTTGCATATATGGTTTTTGCGCCTCTGGATGTAGTGATGCATTTTTAATAGATTTACATCTTTTAACTTGACATGGCATCTTTACAACGTAGTGCTTATGACGTGAGACACTAAAAAAACAGTCAAAGACATCTGTCTAGCGCATGTTTCTATATAACAATAATTAAAATTAGTGCAGCGGGCAGAGTATGTAAGCAGTGCGCAATGGAAGAAGAGCTGTTTTTGCTTTTTTTATTGCAGAGGTGGCTTCAACAGCACTCCATCTCGAGCATTGTATGCATGTTAATGGCCCAAAATGCAATTGCATGTCAGCAAGAGTTCACCATGTATTCAAAAGTGTTAATAGACTGTTAGCAGTCAGAATAAAAGAGAGATGGAATTATGAAATTATCAGAACAATGTAAAAAAAAAAAAAAAATGAATGACGCATAGGGAAAAAGATTCAATCCCAGAGTTGGGTTGGAGCAGAGGTGATTACACAATGCTTTGAGCAGGGAGGGAACTAGCTGTCGCTGTACTCCACTCACATACTCTGTGCAGACGAATATAAGAATGCATTCTGTGTGGATGCCCCCTTATTTTATCCTCTTGGTTTTGTTAATGTCAGAATGTGCAAGAGATTTTTCCTATAATATTTACTGTGAGGACTAGAATGAGAAGGTTATATATTTCTCCCTCTTTCTCTCAGTCTAAACTGAAACAGTTGGAGCAGGAAGCTCTCCGGGCTGCAGGTCAACAATTATTAGTGTCCAGCAGTACTTACCTCAGACTGGTCAGTGTGTTCATGGCTGTGCTTCCAAACCTAGGGAGCTGCCTACCTAGACTGCATTTTTGGGCATCATAATGTTCAAACATGCCTATAATGCCCAGAAATGGCTTCATGAGACATTTCAGCATCCTGCACCATATTTAGTATTCAGTCTGTTAATAGTTGGCAGGATCCTATATAGTGTGAGTTTATATAATAAACCTCTCCCCTCTCTCTCTCTCTCTCTCTCTCTCTCTCTCTCTCTCTCTCTCTCTCAGATCCTGTTTGAGATGCTGCATTTGCATGAGCTTTGTGAAAATAAGAAGCTTCCCAGAACAATCAAACAGCAGCAGTCCACATCAGAAACAGCAGTGAGCACACACATTTAATTTCCTAATTTTGAATGCAGATAAAAACTAGTCTCAAGGGTGTTAATATTTGTATTTAATCATGACCATCACCAGCCATAATGCTTTTTTTGTAATTGTAAATAACTGCATATCAAGTTGCTCAATATACAACTTTGTATGTATTGTATTGTATTGAATTGTAATGTAGTATAGATAATATTGTAGATAAGTAGCCTAAATCAAATTGCTCACAGGGTGATAAAGTTTGATATTTTACAGTTAACACTACGTGTGTACACACCAACAGCCATCACTTTTCATTCTTGAGCTGTTATTCTCTAGCACTCCTTTTGGCCCATCACCTCTGGTTTTCTCACACCTAAAATCAAATTTCAAAATTCTTCTTAATACTCCACCTTCTTATTGTCTCTCTCACCCTCTCTTTTATCGTAGCTGTTTCAAGTCTGCATTCATAGATGGAATTTTGTCATGTACAAACAAGGTGAGAAATACCAGTTTCACTGACAGAAAATTTCAGAAGCAATATATATATATATATATATAAATGAATTATTATGGGAGAGAAGGAAATAAAAACACTAGATGGCAGTGCAAGGGTGTCATAACTGGTTGATTCACTTCACAGTGTTTCTGTGCTTTTGCAATGAAATTGAGCTGCAGAATGGTTTGTGTTTGAATATGCTGTATTTATACTGCTACAGTATGTTTGTGCAAATGAAGTATAGTAGTATATAGCTGTGTAACACACAGCTAATAGAAAGTCAGTGTTTTGTTTAATTTTCTCTCTGTCTCTCTGCTTCTCAGACATTCATTTCTTCCACATGGAATCAGATGAGTACAGTGAGTGGCAGACTGTCTGCTAAACATCCTGTAAGTGTTCTCCTTCTCTTCCTCTTTCATCACTCCATTAAGTGCTCGGTTCCTATTGATCCATGTCCTCCTCCTCCTTTTCTCCCTCTTTCCCTTCTGCACTTTGTTTTTGAGTATTTTGCCATGAACTGTTTCTATATTTTTCTCTCTCTCTCTCTCACACACACACACACACACACACAGCCACTATTTGCTAAGTCTAATGCATTGTACCTGACAAGCTGGTATTTTTGGTACTGGGTTACAATTTCACCCCAGTAAGATATGAAACACAATCCTTGCTGCCCAGTTGTATTGTACCATCCCTGCTCTCTCTCATTCTGTATTGTAGCCTGTAAAAAGCACCATGTTGGTAGAATGACCGATAAAAGCTTGCATATGGCTAGTGAAATATTTATTTCATTTTCGAAATTAGGGTGTGTGTGTGTGTGTGTGTGTGTGTGTGTGTGTGTGTGTGTGTGTGTGAGACTGTTGGGACAGGTTGATGGCTCATCTCATGGTCTGTGTCAGGGTCCAGCAGGTGCATGCTCAAGGAGTTCCACTGTTACCACACAAACACAGACACGGAATGTTCTCCTCTAATAATCACTGTTTCCTCCAACCAAGCTTTCAATCCATCATTTTGGTTATTTTTTCTCACTCTCTCTCTCTCTCTCTCTCTCTCTCTCGCTCTCTCTCTCTCTCTCTCTCTCTCTCTCTCTCATATAACTGAATTTATCTTCTTTTTTTTTTCTTTTTTTTTGGCTCTAGGAAATCCCTCAGACCTCACGCCTGCCAAACACATTTATGAATTTTCTGTTTCTCCTGCAAACTGAATTCAATAAATTCACCTCTGGAGTTTATTCACCTGAGTGTTGTACAATAAGCAGTGCACTTAAAATTAATTTGCGCTGATGAGGTAGTACAACAAAGATCTTCATTAGCTGCTGGGACTAATTTGGAAAGATCATTATCCATTAATTGCAATCTAGGGTGTGATTGCAAGCGTCCTGTGAGTGGCAATAGAGTGGTAATAAGAGGATGTGTTTATAAAGTATGATGCTGAATCATGAGATATCAAAGCTGAAATTCTCCTGCAATTCCCTGTTCAACTCAACTTTTTAATACTTTTGTCTCTGTTCCAGTGATTGAGTTTAGTTTTATATTATACCATAAACCCAGCAAACATGCCAATGCACTTCTGCCTGTCATACTTTTTTCTTTTGTTCTCTTCTCTTCCTCTTTCAGAACCCTTCGTAAGCAATTCTAAGCCAAAAGCTTTCAGACTGTGCAGCTTTAAGAAGGATTAAATTCAACATTTTTCATCAGAACTGATTTTTGTGTAATTTTTCCATCCTTTGTGCTCCAAATGTGTGCTTTAATCGCAAAGTGTTAGTGAAGCATTTTGCCTTTTTATATCTTTTTTTTTATTTAATGGATATAAATTCTTTTTTTTTTTTTTTTTTTTTTTTTTTTTGACTTCCAGGATGACTTTATTTAGAGTCCTTCAATAAGTTAGGTTAGTCTTAATGTCTTACATCACATCTAATTTTCACAACTGATGTTTGGGATTAAATACAAGGTGCACTAAGGTGCAGCTTATTGAACGTCTATCCCTCAAAGTCTCTTTCACATTTGGATAATTTTAAATATAGTGTCTACCCTGACTGAGGTTTGTATGTGTGTAATATGGATTGTACCCCATTCTCTTTGAGAAACTTGAATGCTGTGTCTGCTCTACTGCAGAGGGGACGGCTGCCTCGTGCTAATGTGTTTCTATTACACGCACACACACACTTTCTCCCCCTTACTCTCTCTTTCTTCTCTCTTCTACTTTGTCTTTCAATATGCACATACAGATCTTCATAAATACAAATGAAACAGGATGCTAGCAGCTTTTTCTGCTTTTATATGGGTCAAGTTAAGGCAACTCTTCTACAGTCTTCAGAGGCAGTTAGATAACCAAAAAATGAGCCACCTTTGGATCAGAATCCCCCAAGTTTTCTGTTTGTAACAAAAAGGCAGGACATCACTCATCCTTCCAGAGACATGCACAGACACTCTTGAAAATTACACCAAGAACAGTAGAATGAGGCCAGACATCTTTCTCTTCATCTTCAATTCTCTTTGTCTTTCTTTCTTTGCACTGTTCAAATCAGCCTCTGTTTTGGGTGGGTTTTAATGTACTGCTAAAATCAACGGCATCGCTTGTACTGTATCTTTTACATACAGTAATTGTCCCACACCTGCTAGCCTGCAATTTATACCAGAGAGCTGATCTGCTTCCATTCAAGAAATGCCACATTCAGGAATAATGGCTCTGAGCAATGTGTGATCTTCATTATACAGTATATTTGCTCTTTGCTAACATTTGCATAAGTCATTAATTAGTAAGTCATTTAAACACTCTTGTGAGGTGTTTTCAAAGTGCAATTAGACCAACTCAAATAAACATGAGAAACAAATTGTATCCATATGTTAAGTGTCTTCAGCTTCAGTTGGATGAGTCATTCTTGTGGTGGGGGCTCCATCTAAGTGATGCATGGCTTTCCTTTAGTCATTTGAAGTCGGCTGCACCCAAGCATCACAGAGCTGTGTATAATAACACTGCTGCAGGGTGTGTGACTCATTGTTTCACTCTGTGTATGTGTGTGTGTGAGCTGATTAATTAAATTCTACTGACACAGAGAGCTGACAGGATTATGTTTGTGTGTTAGAGAAGAGAGAGTATTAGAATCTCATAAACTTCTCATCTGTTTGTGTGTGCGTTGGTAAATATATATATACAGTACTGTGCAAAAATGTTTTTTTTTTTAAATAAAATAAAATTATATGTGTTGTGACTACCCTATGCCTTCAAAACAGCACCAATTTTCCTAGGTACTCTTGCGCACAGTTTTTCAAGGTTGTTGGCAGATAGGTTGTTCCAAGCATCTTGGAGAACTTAACACAATTATGTGTGTTTAGGCTCTCAATTGTCTCTTCATGTAATTCCAGACTGACTCAATGATGTTGAGATCCAGGCTCTGTGGGGGCCATACCATCTGTTGCAGGGCTCCTTGTTCTACTTCTATTCTATTTTCAAAAGGAATGTTTGGAAATCTAAAATTGATATTTTATTCAAATTTACTTATAAATGAAGAATATAGAACAAGTTATTCATCCTTATAAGGCAATAAGAAGTGCTGCAATACAAAAGTTTGAAAATTGCAAAGAGTAGTACAAGCTGGAGGAGAGTGAGAGACAATAGTGAAAGAATTTATTATTATTATTTTGTTTGTTTATTTATTCATTTTGTCATAGTGCATTAGAAGGATTGAGTTAAGTGCTTACAAAAGAGATGCGACTTTAGACACAGGGAATCGACTGTTTGGATGGAGATGAAACATGAGTGAACCACGAGGTGGCATGATCTAACATGGCATGAATAATGACTCTTTAAAAACTACTTCATTTCATGATGCACCCAGTGCTTTAATCCACAGAGTTGAATGTTTTAATCTTTGTTCTGCTTTTAGAGTCTCTATTGTGTATAATTCAGGCCCGGTTTCAGCTCTAAAATCTAAGGTGGACCACAGGTCTCTTAGGATGGACTGTTCAGTTGGCACTAACAAAAATAACCTTGGTATTAGCCAGTTTTTATTTTTTTTATATGGTACCTTGGTAATACCATGGTATTCTTTAAAACATCTTGGAGTACGAAGTTATTATCATGGTACATGAATCATTCAATAGCTTGATATATACTAGAGCTATTCAACAAGTTCCAAAATGTCTGGTCTCTACATTTTCTTCCCAGCAAAGTTTCGAACAATCATAACTTACATGGTTTCAGTACCCAAAATGGGTTGTATGGCTATGAAATTATATAAGCAATGTGTTTTTTTTTTTTGTTGTTGTTGTTGTTTTTTGTTTTGTTTTTTTTCTTCTTGTCAGAAGTAGTTCTTTGTAAAACACTAGTTCTTTGCTGAGTGACTCCAGCCAGATCTCCTAAGCAACCAAATTGGCCCGGTTGCTAGGGAGGGTAGAGTCACATGGGGTAACCTCCTCGTGGTCGCGATTAGTGGTTCTCACTCTCAATGGGGCGCGTGGTAAGTAGTGCGTGGATCTCGGAGAATAGCATGAGCCTCCCGTGCTGTGAGTCTCCGTGGTGTCATGCACAATGAGCCACGTGATAAGATGCACGGATTGACGGTCTCAGAAGTGGAGGCAACTGAGACTTGTCCTCCACCACCCGGATTGAGGTGAGTAACCGTGCCACCACGAGGGCCTACTAAGTAGTGGGAATTGGGCATTCCAAATTGGGAGAAATTACAAATTGATTTTTTTTTTATCATAAATAGTCTCTCCAGAACTACTGCTTTGTTCTGTATATACCAGGGCCCAGTTGCAAGAAATCCCCTAAAGGAATATTCTGGGTTCAATAGAAGTTAAGGTCAAATGACAGCATTTGTGGCATAATGTTGATTACCACAAAAATTAATTTTGACTTGCTCCTCATTTGAGGTTACAGTGAGGCACTTACAATGGAAGTGAATGGTTTTTGGAGGGTTTAAAGACAGAAATGTGAAGCTTATACATTTATTTAAGCACTTACATTAATTCTTCAGTTAAAACCCATGTATTTTTGTGAGTTATAAAGTTGTTTAAATCTTAATTTTTACAGCCGTTGTAGGATTTGTTGACAGTTAGTCGTCATGGCAACGAAGTTGTAAAATTGGCTATAACTTTACACTGAAAGGGTTAGTAACCGATTGTATCACACATCAGCATGTTCACACACACGTTGTTTATATCTTTTGGCTACACTTTTGAAACAGTGAGTATTTTAATTCTTATGGATTGGCCCCCATTCACTTCCATTGTAAGTGCCTCAGTGGAACAGATTTTTGCTTTTTTTATGAGAAGGAGGGGCAAGTCAAAATAATTTTTTGTGGTAATCAGTATTGTGCCACAAATGTTTTCGACTGAGCTTAACTTGTATTGAACACTAAATATTCCTTTAAAGGTGCTGTAAGCAATTTATTTATGGAATGGTATGCAGAAAATGTTCCTACTCCATGAAAGATATCAGTGAAATAAGTGTCCTGAGATATCTCACTGGTCTCTGTGACAGCACTAGACAAAAATGTGTCTGCAGTCTTTGACACTTTTCCCCGTCAATCAATTTATGCATTCTCAAAGTGTGGTAGTTGAAGTGGATCATTGAGGCTAATGTGTCCTTTAAGTGGAGTCAGACATATTATACGTACGAGTTCCGAGCACATGAAAGATCAAGCAAAGTTGTACGAAGTTGAGTGGGAAACTCGGAATTCTAGATGATACACGAGTTGCTGAGATGGGATGTTGGATGGGGCGACAGGAAAGATGATAGAAACGAATGATTTTGCAAAAATATTTCAACTTCTGTACTTTATTTTAATAATATTAATTTGGTATATATGACAGTCTACTAATGACTCACCTTTCACAGCTTGTTTTAACAAATTAATTAATTATTTTACCATGCATTTTTAAATCTTACATGTCGTGAATAAGTGATGCAAGTGTATTAATTTATGTTTATTCACTAGTACAACAGAAAAATAGCTTTTGCCATCGTTCATTGTGTATTTGTTTGAGTTTAGCTTCTTCCGTATTTTGTTTCCCACTTGAATGCGTGATGTAGTAACGAATGCCTGACTCGGAGGTACGAGCTTCCCAGGTCCTCTTGAAGGCAGCGTTAACCCGATCGCGCGCAACTCGATTTTTCTAAATCCCAAAGTACACTTCGCCTGTCCGCGTTCCACGACCGTGTCCGTGTGCAGCCAGATTTTACGCGCATGCGCAAGGTTGACTGTTGAGATAGAGGAGTACACTAGGTGGCAATATGCACAGTTGGGCTGTACTGACAAGCAGTAGTCGAAGAACATAACCTTCTTCATCGTATTGTTGTTGTTGTTCTTGCTTCCTCTAATGGCGGATCCTCAGTTTTTCTTCTTCTTTATCCTTCAGAGCGGATGTCCTGGAAATGACACGACTCGGTGCTGCCCTCTAACGTCTGGTAGTGTATAACAAAGCAATTGTACTGCGCATGTGTCGAACGCGTCCATTCACGTTCATCCACGTGAGGTATACTTTCAAAGCTGTGCGCACACAACTGTGCGCGAGACGAAATGGAACGCACAAAGTGAAGTATACCTGGGCCTTAACTGAGTCTTTAAACGTGCACATGCGCCTGGAGTTAGTGGCACTAATTAGTTGGTCCACAAGGTGGCAAGAGAGACACATTTAAGCCATTGCTGTTATGAAGAAGTGCTAGAAAAAGATGTAATCGCCTCTTCAAAATTCAGAATAGGGTGCTATTTTGCTACTGTTGTGTTTGACAACCATGGCAACACGCACTTATACTGCTTTTATGATTGGTGTTGGTCACAACAGTATCTTTGATGTGCAGGGTTTTGGAAAAAGGGGGCATGGCTAATTCAGTGGCTGGTCTCATGGTAGTAGAACGGCTAAAATTGCTTACAGCACCTTTAAGTTAAAGCTAGGGTGTGTAATCCAGAGAGGCTAGCAGTTAGCGACTAGCTTTGAAAACATAGAGCCCGCCCTCGGTTCAGAGGTGTCTCCAAAGCCACGCCTCCTCTATCACACATGAACGCACAAAGAGCAGAGTCTAAGCGTTGTAGAAGTTTCTAACACTGTCTTTCTTTTCTTGTTTCCTTTTACAGGTGGTTCAGGAGGAACATAAGTTTACTTCCATTCTCGTGCTCACTCTGCACAGTGTCAAGGAACCCGCGCTGATAACGTGTGATTGTCTGCGCGAACAAGTTGCGCGGCGGTATGCAAATATAGATTGACAGACAGGAAGGACATCCTATCATTACATTCGGACCGAATGCAAAGATTGGTCGATCATTTTTTAGTCCTGTCCCTTCCACAGAATATATATATATATTTTTTACATTTAGACCACTTAAATTATTGATTGCTATCAGGATGTGAAGAGACTTTCAACCAGTATAACAAAAAAAAAATCTGGAAAAGTTTGCACACCCTAGCTTTAAAGGGGCATTCGGTAGTTCTCTAGCTAGCATTAGCATTGCTGTTCTTCGTGTACTTTAAGTACCGATACGAAAGTGGTGTTAAACGCTGTTCTGCCAACTATCGATGTGGATCAGCATGATCGTCTCTGCTGCCCCCTCCAGCTCTGGAATATCATTTGCACCTGGAAAATGTCAAAGTTTGAGGTAATTTATTAAGTTATTTATTACTATTATAATATAATTGCTTTGCCTAAAATCAAATGTCAGAATTCAAGCAAACAGACTTCTACAGTTAAGGACAGATTATTATTGTCCCTCATGTCAATAATCTTTGGAGACTGTCTACGTTTCACGTTATTTCTAAAGACAGTTATTACCTTTATCAGAGAACTGCTTAGCGTAAAATGAGCCTCATTTTTGACTAATTAGTTTTGTTTCCAAGCAACCAAAGTCATGGTTTACACAAAATCCACAACAATTGTTGTGCCAAGGTACTTTGCACTAAACTAATGAAGACGTAGATGCCTTACTGTTACCGATGTTTATTCTAGTTTTTTTTGCCTTTGCCGGTCTTTCTGTCTTCTTGCTTCAGACATTTTTTGTTTCTTCGGCAGTACAGCTACTGGATCTCCCGTTGTCTCTGCTGCTAAAGCACGATAAATAAGTATGTTCCATTGTGTTCTTTTCACTCTTCGCATAACCAAACAACAAAACTGTGTACTACATAAGCATAGCCAAGCATATCTACATAGGCGGCAGCAATGAGCGTGAGGATTTTCTTCTTCGTCATTTAGTGAAACACCACGGGTCATGTGATTTCAACAAGGCGAAACACATTGAAGGGGGTGACCCGCACCATGTATAATTAAAAACACTTTTTATAGAAAACTATTATGAGTAAATTTTTCATCTCATGTGAGTGTATACCGTTTGCATTAAACATCACAAAAACACAATTAATTCATTAATGTGTAAAACTTTTTAAACTGGCTCTAAACTACTGAATGCACCTTTAAGAAAACTGTTAGTTATAATTCTATGTACAGTGTATTGTCATTAAGGGTTCGTTTAGACTCACATTATATTTTTCTTATTGTAACAATGTACCAACAACAAACAAAAGCGCAATTTACACCACAACAGTGCAGCATATGGTTTGCTATAGTTAAATGGGCTCACTGTCAAATAATGGAAGCATTTGTTCTCATTATAAACAACTACTCTATACAACTCTATAAGCCTTTTATAAGTGTTGTGTTTCCATATCATGCCAGAGAAGATGCCATCTCTTAATACATTTGACAAAATATTGCAAACTTTCTGTTTGTTTGTTTTGTGAAAGGCTGGTAACATGCTGCTTAATAATGCTAAATTATAAATTGATAAAATTATTATATTAGTCTAAAGGCGCTCTGGCACCATGTTAAAGTCCTTTCACAAATCTTGTTTTCTTGGCTCAGGCACAATGCTGTCAGTTCTCCTTACTGACTGCTTTTTGCATCAGGGAGATCTTTCTGAAGTGCTCTGTCAATATTTCATTAACGCTTTACTTCGTAATGCAAGGCTAACTGGATTCAGCATCTCTGTTTGATAAATGTCCTGTTTAAATGAATTCATTGAACACCAAACCACTGAGAATAATAATGTAGGATCTGGTTCTGCCAAAACTCCATGTGCTCTGGCCTTTAAATGATGAGGAGAGAGTTTGTGATATGTGATTGCTTCATTTTTATGCAATAAATGCTCAATTATAGTTACATACAGAAAAGTTATATTCTCTGTATAGGCTGTGCATTTTCTCACATGTCTAGAGTAAAGTTTTTCTAGCAGCTCTATTAAGGTGCCTAATGGAAAGGACTGACATTATACATTGGCACTAATTATAATTTTTCATTTTGTTTTCCCAGTGTTTTCTTAAAGTTTGTTTGTTTATTTCATGCAATCACTGACCTCAAGGTAAACTGACCTCAATTCTTAGTTAATTTTAAAGTTAATTGTTGTTAATTTGTTTATTTTTTTATTGGTTTCTGCCCAATACTGGCGAAAATGCTATTTAAACATTATGTATTCCATTAGTATTCAAATATCACCTACCTAAATTATAGATGCATATCTTTGTCTTTTTACAAATAATAAGTATTTCATTTGAGTTGGTGTAAGATCAAGGGCCCTATTTTAAGCATGCAAGTGCTAAGCGCAGCTCATAAGCGCAAAGTCAATGCGAAGTTTTGGTATTTTCATGTAAGTATGCACTAAGTGTAGGCGCAATTGGGTTTGGCGAAATCGCCTGTGCAAGGCACTAATCGGGTCAATGGAGGTTCTTTTCCGGCACTGTCTCCGTTCTATTATACAGTCCATTCCCTGTCAAGCACCAGCGATATAAACAAAGACATTCATAAGTTGGAAGTATAAATGGACTGTATGCAATGAATTGGAAGAAAATATGCATTAACTTTTTTTATTTTTAAATTCAAATTACGAAGTGGTCAAAAATCATATCAAATCCAAACATTTTACTCTCTCCTTCCACCGGCCCCTTTTGCAGTGACTTGAACATAACAATAAAAATAATAATAATTGAAAAAATAAACCATGACTTCCAGACAAATCTCAAAAATTGGCTTCAACAGCGATCGTCAAGGACATTATTTGATGTTCTGTACTTTCAGAATTTGGACATTAACTTTATTACCACCTGCTGGTGACATCTCCAAACTGCAAATGCAGGAACAGAATTTGGACTTTGCCATGAGTTAAGAGGTAGTATTGAAACGTCTTAGTGCAATGACCAAATTCTTCGGAAAATAGTAAATTGCGCTTTGCACCACTACATTTACATACAATACACTCACAGTTTTGCGTCTACACCTACAGTAGTGCAAACACTCCAACCCACGCCCATTTGCGCTTTGCACTGGCACAAAAATTGCACTTAGAATTTGCACTCGAAAATAAGACGTTGCGCACGGTTGTTGCGCGTTGCGCTGCGCTTTGCGCACTCACGAAAATAGAGCCCAGAATATCCATTGCCTATGAAACAATTCCTAAAGCCCTATTCGGGCGGGACTAGCTTTCCCTGAGGAAGGTTAGGGAAATTCGTCTTTCACAGATGTACTTCATGATTTTAATCCCGTCCGAATCTGAAAAATCAGTTTTTCTCACACAATCTCTGTAAAAATGCCTATTTACCTAGAGAGAGTCCTCTTGAGAAATCAAATCCCGTCCGAATACAAATGTCTGTGATTGCTGATATTGAATTTTCACAGCACTTATACTCATGTATTTTGACCTACATGAACTACCATTAAGATAGTGTTTGTGCATGGCAATGCCTGCTGCATGGCTTTTTAATTCGGATGTAGAAAAATAATAAGGAGAGCCAAAACATGTAAACTGCTAAGACTGGCCACTGTAATATTAGGTAAGATACTCACCTTAATTTCTCTGCTCAATTACATAATGTTATAATTATATAATTCACAGATACATATTGTTTATTTCAGTGGGTTTATTATAAGCAGCCACTTCTAAAAACTCATGCGAATTTAATTTTAATAGGCTTTTTTTTTTTTAAATAAGTAGTTTATAATGTAGCCTGTAATTATTAAATTGCAATGGAATCAATAAATTAAATAATTAATATAATTCACAGATACGTATTATTTCAGTTGTTTTATTATAAGCAGCCACTTCTATAAACTCATGCAAACTGTATTTTAATAGGCTTTAAAAAATAAATAAAAGATAAATAAAAAGTAATTTATAATGTAGCATATAATTAATAAATTACAATTAAATCAATAAATTAAATAATAAAAATTTTTTTTTTAATGATGAGTAATTTTAAGTTTAAAAGATATGTTCATTTTATCACCTAAATTACGTGTTCAACCTTCTGTAACGCCCACATCTAGAAAACAGACACTCCCATCTCTGTAAACACAGAAATCTTCGTCCGAATCAGTACATTTAACCTCAGACATCGGGTGATGCTAATTGTAACTCAAACGTCGTTTAGAAAACTAATCCCGTCCGAATAGGGCTTAAGTTACATAATCATTTCTTTAGCATAAAAAGTTTAGCTGAAAAGTCCACCCACTTTTGGTAGACCTGAAGGTCCCATGTGCATAGCGATTTTCACATTCTTAAATCTGCAGCTAGATCTGTGTCTGTATACTCAATGTGAAAAATGGGTCACAAGTGGTGGCATTTATGCATCCATGCCAGTGTGTGTGTGTGTGTGTGTGTGTGTGTGTGTGCGCGCGCGCACAATGATTTGCTTTTTTTTTTTTTTGCTCCCCTTTTCTCCCCAATTTGGAATGCCCAATACCCAATGCGCTGACTCGCCTCAATCCGGGTGGCTGAGGACGAATTTCAATTGCCTCCCTCTGAGACTGTCAATCCGTGCATTTTATCACGTGGCTTGTTGAGTGCATTACCGCAGAGACATAGTGCGTGTGGAGGCCCACACTTTTCTCCACGGCATCCGCACAACTCACCACTCGCCCCACCGAGAGCGAGAACCACATTATAGCGACCACGAGGAGGTTACCCCATGTGACTCTACCCTCCCTAGCAACCTGGACAACTTGGTTGCTTAGGAGACCTGGCTGGAGTCACTTAGCACGCCCTGGATTCGAACGGGACTCCAGGCATGGTAGTCAGCGTCAATACTCGCTGAGCTTCCCAGGCCCCTACATTGATTTGCTTTAACACTTAACACATGTTTGTTTATCCATTTACCTTCATGTGCAACAGTGAATCTCATCAAAGCCTGACTGACTGCCCAAACAAAGCAGTTATTGTTTTAATCCACTACAAAAAAAAAGTGCACATTCACTGAGCACAGAGCAGAAACAAAGACATCACACAGCAAACCGAGCTCTACTAGCTTAAGTAACCCATTAAGAGTCAAAGAGATGTTTATCTGTGTTGTTATATTCACAGTGTCTGGTTTGATGTGCTCTGAAACAACAGCCACCTCTATTCATTTTTTTTTCTTTTTTTCTGCATTGCGCTCCTTTCTGTGTTTATTGAGCTTTTGAAACACAACACAAACAGTGGCAGATGAGTAACAGCAGAGAGGAGAGGCCATGCGGCAACAGCATGCTAATGAGCGAGAGAGAGATCTTACTGTGGGTTCTGTTGTCATGCAGGCTTCAGAAACATCTGTGCCATCACCTCAAAGAATCGTCAATACGTTTCGCTGTAGTTCTCCTAAGGATGAGCAGCAGGGGAAACCATTTATCTTTCAGTAATTTGCCAAAGACTGTGGCAAATCATTGTAAAGCACTCATAACAATGACTCACATGTGTTATGAATTCCATTTCAGTTTCTGTAAGAGTGTGAGTTCCAGTCTATGGTGTTAATAAATTCATGTTTTTTGTTTTTTTGTTTTTTTTTACAGGGCAGTAGCAGTTTAGAGGATTTAGTGACATTCTCCCACTTGCAAAATATTTGCAGTAGCTTTTGGTGTGTATTGTACAGCACTTGAGTGTGTGAGCGTTTGTTGAGCGTCTGCAGATCGACAGAGGCCTCTACTGTATCTCTTACTCAGCCTCAGAAACAGCAGAGGCAGCATGTTTCAGTGTTGTCATGCCGACAGGGTGCCGCTGTGGGATGGCGATGGATTTCGCCCATCGCCTAAATGACTGAGGGGTGTGTTGCCAAGGTAACTGTGCAGAAACACAGGGAGGGTGTATAGGGGGTAATTTCAGTTGAAATTGGACTGAAAGTGTGATGAAACACTAACATCAGAGATGCTTTTGCCCCTATGAAGCAGCAAATCTTTTGTCTTTCTGCTTTTGTGGCTTGTTTAAAGAAGACATTGCTGGAGTTGAATGAATATCATTATCATGCGCTAATATAAAGGGCTGAGGTCACCATTTCAGATGTTTGCATCCTTGTGAAATGATGTGTAGTGTATAAACTATAGTGCTTCTGGATTCTGTGTTCTGCTGGTGGTTGTGAGGGACTAATTGGTGAATTCTACAGTTGCATTGCTCAATTAATTAACCGACCAAACCTCTTTAATCTCAAAATCATTATAGCAGATTCTCCAACCGTTACTGGCTGATGTTGCCACCCCAACTCACACTTTAAAAAAAAGTAAATATGAGCGCGCACACAGACTCTCTCACTATATTTCTCTTCTTTCAGCTGTAACCCCCTGTTGTGTTGGTTAATGAACATCCAACACCCCTGTGTGTAATAATGATCTTGTATGTGGGCGTTGGTGTGTACTGCAGTAAAGATGAGGTAGTTGCAGTTATAGTAAGCTTCCAGTTGATGGCAGCAGCCCTGAGCAATAGAACCATTACATGAGCTGTTCACAGAGAAGTATTACATGTGATTTACTTATGGCTGTTGGATGGAATCGTGGATTGCCCTTTGTGCATTTCACTTGGGTCAGTTCTGCCCTGAAGATTTGTAGGGTTTCTATCAAGCTCCCAGACTGTATGCTGCAAACTCATCATGAACACTAGTTCTCTTAATTCTTCTGTGATTTGATCAAACCCCTAACTCTGAGTTTTAAACTTCAGCATGTATCTTGTCCCACACATTTATGCTATGGACATCGATAGCCGCTTTTCACCATCGAGAAATGAGGGCGTGCTAGTGCGTGCCATGGCCAGTTGTGTTCCCACTGTCACTTCCGGGGCTTCATTGTGCCTCCTTGTTCCCAAAGGCCAAGCGCCTTTGGCCAGGCAATTACCCTTGTGCCAAAGAAGACGGGGTCAGTGTCAAGGGCAGAGTTTAGCTGAGTCAGGTCATCAGCCCCAAGATAATCATTTCCCAGTTTTTCATATCTAGCTACCAGCTTGCCTCAACAGATGAATGGAGAATGCAGAATCATCAGTATTGGTCAGTAGATGATACAGGTTTGTGAGTCGGCACCAGGGCGGCATATTATGGGCGGGTTTGAGGGCAAAGCTGCAGGGCTATAAGCCCAATTGTGGGAATGCAGATCAAGTTTGGTCTTGAGGTCCGAGGCTATTGGCCCTGGCTTACCAGTTGATAGCCCTGGGAAACCTTGGCCGTTGTTGGAAAAGCATCTATGATACCACAAATTGCAAGGCGATCGGAGTTCATCTGTCAGATGATAATACATCTCATAGACTTACATTGAAGGAGGGACTCGAGCCATATCCAGGGACCAGAATATCTCATGAAAATTATGTGACTGTGGCGACATTTTTGCAAAATGTTATTACATTGTTCATGACACGTATCACGGCAGTTCTGAGGTGTTGCTTTAAAACTCGCTTTTAGCACCACATAGTGAAAATGTATGGTGCTAAAAGTGAGTTGTAAAGCAATAAAACTTACCTCCCTACTCTAAACCTAAAACCTAAACAATAGTGTCATAAAAAGCAAATGTGAGAAGAAAAACAAATGATACTTTTAATGTTAATGCTGTATTGAGTTTTAAACCAACAAAACTGACCTCCCTAACTTAAACTTTACACTTAAACCTAGCCATTAGTGTCATAAAAGTAAATGTGAAATGAAAAACACAATTGCTGAAGCAATCACATCATTTTTTGTTGCTTAAATGACACTTTTGACTCGTGTCGACTCACGTGCTCTTTAGGACTGTGGTCATCTTCAGTCCTAACGCTACCGTGCAATTTGATTGCATCGAAACAAACGTTTTAATGTAGTTGATTGTATAATGTAAACCTTAAAATATATCACCTTACAAGTCATGTGCTATAGTAAATGTGTTTAGATATCATAAGATAGCATTGAGCAAGGAACAGGGCAAAAAGTATGTTTTTACGAACTTATGATCTGCTGTTTTACTCGTGATTTCTGTGAAAGTTAATACAGTTAATTTTTGATGTTGTAGAGCCTCTAGTGTTCATTTCACCAGTAAACTGCCACAATATGTACAACCAGCCTCGTAAATTTCATTTTGCAAAAATGTAGGTATAGTTACATGACTATGAGACCAGATTGCGACTTGGTGGTGGGCTCTTTTGACTTGGACTAGCAACTACCAGGAACTCATTCGCAAATGCATAGCAACATGCTAACAGCAACTCAGGACACCTTAGCAACTGCATAGCAATATCCTTGCAACTACCTAGAACACCCTAGCATCATAGTAGTTTTGCAGGGGCAAGGGCAACCAACACTCGCATTTTCTTCTGAAAGTTAAAAATGTAGTCGTTTTTGGAGTGTAAAGAAATATTCTGGGTTCGATACAAGTTAAGCTCAGCCGAAATCATTTGTGACATAATGGTGATTACAACAAAAATTTATTTGGAGTTTTTTTTTTTAAACCTATGTTCCAGTGAGGCACTTAAAATGGAAGTGAATAGGGCCAATCCGTAACCGTTTAAATTCTGTTTTAAAAGTATAGCCACAAAACGTAAACAATATGTGTGTTAACATGATTTTAGTTTGATAAAATCGCTTACTAATCTTTTCTGTGTAATGTTATATCCAGTTTTAAAACTTTGTTACCATGATGACATAATGCCATCAACTCTAAAACAACTGTAAAAACTAAAAGTTTACAGCTCAAATAATACACAAGTTTTAACAGAAGAACTAATGTAAGTGCTTTTATAAAATTATAAGCTTCACATGTTTGCCTTTATTATAATCCCTCCAAAAATTGGCCCATTCACTTCCAGTGTAAGGGCCTTTCTGTAACTGTGATTTTTGTGAAGGGACAAGTTATAATTATTTTTGTGGTAATCAACATTATGCCACAAATACTGTCGATTGAGCTTAACTTGCACTGAATCTGGAAAATTCCTTTAAAAACATTACAACTGACATCAGTTTGCATTTTAACTGATCAGCTGTCCTGCAATTACCATTCTGTCTGAATGTCACATTAATGAGGTGAGACTGAACCAGTAAGCTAACACTGCCAGTACTGTTATAAATTCTAGCACACATTCAAACATGAATAAATTCAGACCTTGTCATGACTTTACGCACAAACACACACTTCCTCTCCTGCTTACTATACTACTTTGATAACTGAGGAGAACCTGACTCAACAGCTGCAGGGAAACTGAAGGGCGGCTTCCATGTGAGTGATGCGTATTGATTGTGTGTGTGAGTCAGCAGTAACAGAAGGAGCTGAACCAAGCTGCGGGTTTTTTTTTTTCTGCCTTGTCATCTGTCTTTGTGACCAGAGTGATGCAAACCTTGTCACTTAAACCCCCAGACAAGCATAGGACACAGTCGCACAGTGTGACACACTTTAATTAAAAGCTACTGTGATGATTGACGGAGAGAAGGGTAGAGATGGAGAATGATAAACTGAGGATGGACATAAAGCCTGAACAAACAGGGCAGGCAGTGTGTGCACATGGATGCATGTGTGTGTTTGGGAATAATTACTCAGAGTGTTTGGAGTGAGTGACAGACTAATACCACCGCTGTCACCATGTGTGTGTGTTAGAGAGAGACAGAGATCACATATCTCTTGTAGTGTGAGTATATGTGTGTGTAATCCTGGTGCAGCATATGTTCAGGAGGGGAAAGGCAGCGTGGAGACCAGCCTTCTGTCACCCTGGCAACACTCCTGCAGTGCCATCATTGTCAATGTATAAATGTGTGCATGTTCGTGAGTTTGAGAGATTAAGGTAAAAAATAAAGGGAAGTCCTCTGCTGTGGGTGAGCTAGAATCAGAGAGGAGCAAAGAGTGGGTTTGTTGCACCATTGAGGCTGCGCGTATTGCGGTATACTGAAGGCTGGTGATATTGCTCCCTGTTGTCCAAACCTTTAGTGTCACACCCCAGTGATGCTTGTTGGTAGAGCTGAGCAGGTGGATCTGACATCATAAATCAACCAGCCTACACTCACACTTTCTCAGATGCAGGCCTGCACAGAGTCTGTGCCAGTTCTACAAAAAGATATGCGGATTTGCACAAATTTGGAATGACCATCATTGTATTTGTATTTGTTTCAGCAGATTCAGTATGCTAAAAGGTAAATGCTAACACAAAAAGGTTCTAACATCTAGAGGGCCTTACAACACTTCCTAATATACATTTTGAATGAAGGTTCTTGAATTTTACCCTAAATGCTGTTTGAAGTGACAAATGGGGACATACCACAAACTTCTATGCTTATAATTACTATTCAGTTAATTGAACTGTACAAAAATGCTTAATTATGCTGCTTTATATTGCAAAATGAATATGGCAATGTTTGTTTTTGTAATATTATTATTAATTATTATTACTTGTGGCCAAGTGCTATGGGTTTTTAATGGCCAGTGCCAATACCAATATGGATATTTTTATGACCAGTGCCAATATACCGATATATCTAAACAGCAGGATGACAGATATAGCCTAATACCAAAATAATAGGGGTGTAAAAAGTATTGTACAATATGATGCTCACGATTTTATATCATATGTATTGTATGATACATAAAAAAAATACATAAGTCTGATTAAAACCAAGCAATGCAACATTGAGAGCTGCAAAACAGTCTCCTCCCCGGAGAGGTAGCGCTGAATGCTCACAGGAAAACTAGTCTGCATAGGAGAGTTGGGAGCTCAAAGATTGATGGCAAACGGCAAGTAGATTGTAACGTTACAGCTTGTCGAATTTGCCAAACAAAGGTGTCATGTCCCGGTGCTACATTACTGTACATCAAACCTGTCATTTTATTTATGCGACATCACTGCGAAAATCTGAGTATTTGTGAGGCAGAAAGAGCAGCAGCAAGTTGCAATTAACAGCCAGCCTCTCCCAGCCGACGCTGAGTGTGATCATATGCACAGCAAGACGCTTATAACTATAAAAAACAGCTTATTAAATAAACCGACAACGTAAGAAACCTGCTATTAGATAAGACTTATTATTCTCTGCTTTTGACGTCGCAAACGGCTTTGAGCACAAACTTGCGTGCACTGGATAAGCTGGTAAGACTGCTAAAGTTTACATGTAAAGCAAAACCGGGGGAAGAAGGCAAAATTACATGTGCCGAAAGGTTTTTGATCAAACCACTAAATAATATTGTATTATGTACATATAACGTAAAGCCAGAGGTCAGGTTCCTCTCAAGGTATTTTTTTCTTTGCCACGGTCACCTTTAAGGGCCAAACATACTTCACGCAAGTACGCAGACGCACCTTGCTACGCAAGCTCGATTCCATGCGTCGTTGCGTAGTGAAATGTGTCAGCGCTCTATTCATAACCTAACACAAGTATGCACTGTATTCTCAGCGTTGCCGCAAGGGGTGCTAGAGCGGATTTTCTGTTTTCAGTCAACAGCTCTCATGGCGAAGCAGCAATTAGAGGAGAGTCTTGCCGAACAAGTTAGATTATACAAACATATTTATGACCCCTCGTCCCCTCTCCATTCGAATAAAAAATGCTTGGCAAGAAATTGCAGCTTCCCTAAATTCTGATAACGACAATGTAAAGAGAAAATGGAAACAACTACGGGACTGATTTGTCCGAGCCTGGAAGAAATGGAAAGGCGTCCACAGTGGAGATGCCGCAACTAGCTATGGAAATCCAGTCATTTTGGACATGCTGGGATGACTTTTTGACTTCATAAAACACCGGACCACAGAGTCAAATTTTCGTGAGTCGGTTTCGTGGCGCCTTAAAAAATGTTATTGCCCCCTTGTGGTGTGAGGTTTGTAACCACCAGAGCAACACAAGAGTGCAGGTACAGTATGTACAACGAGACCTCGCGTAGGCCATGTATTGGCCAAGCGCTTGAGTCTGCATTCGCGTACTTGCGTGAAGTTTGTTTCGCCCTTTAGCTTGCTCACTGGGGGCTTTGAAACAGTGTGCATTGTGAAACGTGCTATTCAAATTAAAATGACTTGAATGCAGTCAAACTAATTTTTCTCAAGAAAAACATGAAAGTTGTGAGTTTTTCTCATAACAATCTGCTGATAACTGCAGTGCTGTTGTTTATGCTGTTGTTTAAAAATATTCAATATCCTAGGCTGTTGGTGGATTTTGGCACTGTTAATCGGTCATCTATCAATAATGATTTATTATTATCGGAAACACACTGGTTCACTCTGCATATAGTTTTACCTTGTTCTGCACTTTGCGGCTGTGTAAATTGCAGCAGATTCTTTACACGCCTGTGCACCAGCAGACAATTGTTTAGACTGTTGGGATAATGAATGATAGAGCAAGACACTGAAACTGACAGTCCTCAAAAGCCACATTTGAGGCAGACACCAGTATATGACTTCTCTTTGTGTCTCTCTTTCTCATGGCATCCACAAAGCAGCTCACAGACTTACTTTTATTGCATCAACCTTCACTGCAGCAAACTGCAGTTTTATCTTGGCAAAATAATAAACACAATATTCTCTTTTTTCCTCTAAGTCAGAACATTTCATTCTTTCTTTACAGGTGTATAGTGCATAGACATGTAGATCTCACATTTAGCGCTGCTTATTAAACTTAGCCTTTGGAAATAAATGAATAAATAAATAACTGTATCATTGGGGTTATGCAGATAAATATGAATGGAGGTTTACACTGAAGACATTCTATTGCATCACCACTTTCTCCTTTACTTTTACAGTAAGAAAGTGTATTTTATGCTTTAACACCATAGAGGCTCTAAAGTTTCTGCACAAAACTATAACATGACAACAAGTAAATGATCTAATTACTTCATTACTGTATCCTAATTGTAGTTGTTAGAAAACCATACTATATTTAGATTAATATTACAATGTTATGTTAATTGTTTTGTTGTGTGATAGATTCGAACCCCATACCACCTACTGTAAGTATTATTCTCCTTCTAGTTATTTACCTAGCAGCTACTGAAATGGAACATTTACTTGCTAATGAGCACATCCCATAGACTTTTTATATATAGCTAATTATAAACACTTTTACCCCTAAAATAAAAATTTGTACTTTTTTAGAATTTGAAAAACAATATTTGCTTTATAAGTCGATGTCCCAAAAGTAGGATTTGTCAGATTCAGCTCACTTTTGGGGACAGTTTTGTCCACCAAACTGTAGTGAAGTGCATACACACACACCCACCCACACTATTTTAAACCACTTCATCAACCTTCACTCTCTCAGTTGTCCTCTTTCTCTTTATGTCTCTTTTTCTCTTTTGTTTGTTCTCTGTTTTCTTTTGCTTTCTCTCTCTCTCTCTCTCTCTCTCTCTCTCTCTCTATTGATCTAATTGATCAGTTGAGTTCTGGATGAGCAGTGGTGTGTTCTTCACTCTGAATTCCACTAGCTTTGCAAAATCACCTGCCACAAGAATGAGGCATGTGTGCAAGAGTGAGGGAACTGAAGAGAGCAAGAACGAGGGTCAAAGAGAGGAAATGTATGAGGAAAATCACCCAATGCCCTCAAGCCGCTTGACTTTCAGTGTGTGTGTGTTTGTTCAGTGCCTGTGTTTGAGTGTAAATATGCCCTTGTGTGTGTTTGTGTGAGAAAAGCGTGGTGAGCAGCAGTATTGTCTTGTCTAGATTAAGTTGGATAAGATTCAGAGCGAATCGCTGAGTCCAGCCTGATCCTCAAATCAATACTACACCGCTCATCCCTCTCGCTCTCCTCCATTTCTATCATCTCTTTCTCACTCTGTTTCTTCCTCTTTCTCTATCCCTCTCCCCCTCTCTTTGAGTTTGTCTCCCTCATTTTTTCTTAATTTTTCAGTGTGCTTTATTGGTAAGACAGTAGTAATGATACTGAACAGCCTAAAATAAGTGGTTGTGGGTGACTGCCAGGGCGTTCAGTGTTTTTTAGCACATTGCTATGCAGTTGCTAGGGCATTCTGAGTAGTTCTATGGTTTGGGTCTGTCATTTAATGCAGTGGTACTCAAATGGTTTTGCTTCAAGACACAGATTTTACTTTGGACATCAAGTGGTGGCACAGAACTGTACCAAAATTGACCCTTCGCTAAGCCCCGCCTTAAGAGCATTTTTGACCAATCCTGTCTTAGCAACTGTTGCCGTCTGCCATTTTACTTACCAGTGTTTGCCCTTTTCCAATGATAGTCTACGAGGGTAACTTGTGTTTGAGTAGTTTTAACTGGAATTTTATAGAAATGTTCTATGAAATAGTGACACAAGGTACTTAGAGATGATAAACACAGTGTTTTATCTTTCTTTTTTTAACATCTTTAAATAAATCTCGAGAAGCACATGTTGTGGATTAAACTGCCCTCATTCACAAATGAACGTATAACATCAGACAAGACACCAACATTTGCTCCAAGGTAAATTAAAGTTAATAACGGTAATTAATTTATGTATTGATTTAGGTCTTAGTAAAGATGATGGTAAATAAAGAGCTCACAGCATCATAGTGAGTGTGTTATGAGATGTTATTGAACAAACACTGTGTCAATTATTGTATTAGTATTAACCATATTACCAAGTGACAGATGAACCCAATATGATATGGCAGAATTTGATTGAACGTGCAGCCTTTAATATCAACAACAAAAGATATGGGAAGCGTATTCTTCACCTTTTTGAAAGTTGATAAGCCTATTTATTTATTTTACAATCCAAACTATGCATAACCTGTGACCCATATTTGCGTCGTGACCCACCAGTTGAGAACCACTGCATTAATGTAAATCTAATGGTTTCCTTTTTTAACCCAATTTATCGTCTGCCAGGAAAAATTGTCTGATCACTTAGAAAAGAAATTGCTCAACAAAGCACACTATTTGAAGTGTGTCTGGTGTTTTAGGTTAAGTCATACTGTACCTGTAGCACAAATGGAGATGGGTGAGTTACATGGTGACATTTAATACCTAGATTTAGGGGTTTGTTAACTAATAATAATAATGTACAGAATCGGAACAGTCTTTCACGCTTCCATTATCTCTCTCTCTCTCTCTCTCTCTCTCTTATATTGCTGTAGATCGATAGAGAACAGAAGCAGGGAGCCTCAGCTGCTATTATAAGCTCTTCCTCTCTCCCAGACTAGCAGCATTTATCACATCCAGATTTACTGTGCACAATAACCTGAGATCAACTGATATCATACATGCTGAAATAGCAAAAAAACGCTAATCTCAGAACAGTTCTAAAAGGATCATGTCACAAATACTGTTACAAATACTATACTGCTGTACTAACAGAGATGTAGACAATCAGTCAATCTTCTGAGAGTGAGAAAGCTGATCTAGGATCAGTTGAGTTAGCACTGTTCACATGAAATCAAAAACTATTAATCGATTGCATTGCTATTTAAATGTATTTGACAACATGAAGCATTTTGTTACCCTCTAGTCACCATTAACAACACAACACTGTAAATACATTCAATTAGAAACATGCAGTAACATATTGTACTCTACACACAAGCAGGCACACACATGACTGCACAATCATACTGAGAAATCACTGTTTATGCAAGTGCAAGATAAAGATTGCCTTGGAGTGTGTGTGTGTGTGTGTGTGTGTGTGTGTTTGTAAAATGCCAGCACACACATGACTGCACAGTCATACTGAGAAATCACTGTTTGTGCAAGTGCAAGATAAAGATTGCTTTGGAGTGTGTGTGTGTGTGTGTGTGTGTGTGTGTGTGTGTGTGTGTGTGTGTGTAAAACGCCAGCTTTGAAGCTGTATATCTCCCATCTCTCTCAGCATTAGCAGATTTAGGGTAAAGCTGTAATGAAACACTGGAAGGAGAGCAGAGCTGACCCTCTGACAAGTACTCACCTTTCATTCAGACGTAAAAACAGACAAATACAAATAATTATTTTACCTGGAAACTCTTTTCTGTCACACACATTTCTGTGAGCTATCATATGCAAAACACACACCCTTTTATGACTAGCATCTCTCTCTCTCTCTCTCTCTCTCTCTCTCTCTCTCTTTCTCTCTTTCTCCTTAGAATCTGGGATCTCAATTTATTCTTTAAAGAACATTAAAGTTGCCTTCACAAGTTTTGTCCTCTAGAGGAAAAATACAGTAAAGATGGCTTTATTTCTGACAACTCACGTCACCTACAGTATCTCCCCTTTAAGAGCGCAAGGCCAAGGTTTGATTTCAGATCCAGAGTCTGGAGACCACCGTCTGTCAGCCAATCGGTTCAGAAAACAGCTGTCAAGCCTTTTACCAGATTAATACTTTATTTTTCTCCTCTCATTTCTCCTTTCAGTTTTATTCTCCAGAAGACAGATAGAGGGCAACACATAAAATACTCGGGGACCAATCTCTGTCAGTTACTGATTGGACTTCTTCCATCATGCCATAGCAACTCCGTTTGACATTTTATAAGCACTCTGAAGTCTGAATATTTATCTAAACTGGGGCTAAATTTAACCTGCTCTTTGTGGTGTTGTATTGGACTTAAAAATAACAGCACCATGCTTTTCATTGTGACTGAATCAGGCAGTTTCAAGTGAATAATAACTGGTTCTATTCTCCTCCTGCAGAATTTTCAAGCTCTTCTGAAGCAGCCGCTGCAGATCTCTAAGAAGCAGTATGTCCACGGTAGCGTACACCTCAAAGGATTTTACACTCTGGAAAAGCTAGTGTCATTATTCACCCTCCCCGCCCTTCCAACACACACACTCACACACACTCACACACATACATCAGCAGTGTCTATAGCTCTTTGGAGGAGATATTGGGTCCTATCGAAAGAGGTCTTTTTTTTTAATTAATATCACAGTATTTCACATTGCTGTAGCTTGCAGTGTGCAAATTTTTTTTTTTATGTTTTATGGATTAAGAATGGGCCCAATTAGCACCTGTAAGATGTCAGTCTGTTTAAACTATTTGGAGATTTTTTTTTATTTGTCAGCTTCTACAATTTGAGCATTTTAGCCAATGTTGTTAACCTTCCACATTTTAAGTTACTGTTTTTCTCGGCATTACTGACAGCTGGCAGTCAAATCACATTGGGGAGGGGCTACCACAAGTTTAGCCAGGAGTGAAAGGGCCCTTCTGTTGACAAGATATACATGAAAATAAATCTGAATTTAATTTGATGTTTCTATTACACATTATACAGTTATTAGTTCTGGTCCTCTAATCTGATTGGACAAGTGGTGTTTCAAGAGAGCCGATATTTAGTGTAACAGCACTGGGATGCTTCACTGTTTGTATCTGTGTTCACGGCGTTCCTGACAGGCTGTCAGTCAGTCTGTGCATTGCTCAGTGACACAATGGCTGATTATGCTCTGGCTTGTTTGGAACTGTTTTAGTTAGCAGAGCAAAAATAGACAAAATAACTGTCCATATTGTGTCTAAAATGTAAGTTACATGATATTAATTTCATGTTTATAGAATTTGTGTATAAAGCAATCACACTTGCAATCATGCTGTTGTACTGAAATCTGTTGATATGTTGAGATCCAGTATAACAGCAATCTTGCTTGGTTGATACTGCTAATATTTAATACATTGTATTCAAGTGCCGAGCTTTCCATATTATTCAGGCATTGAGTTTTGTAATGCATTTTACATTACAAATGTAAAATGCATTTGACTCTTCAACCCCCCACATCTCTATCTCAGATTAGTTGTTACCAGGCTCTTTTACATCTTAAAAAGCGTATCGCTAAAGTTTCATTTATCTTTGTCTAGTTATTCATGTCTTGTATTTAACCCTAATTTTCAGCTATATCACCTTTCCTCATACTCTCCATGTCCTTTCATGTGGTTCTTCTCAACGCTCTCAGTGACTCCGTACATTATATTATTTTATTATATTGTATTCTATGGATCTGAATTTGTATTTACAATGTTTCAACCAGTGTTTCAAGTGAATGTGTGTGCCGATCATGTGTTAAACTGATGTAAAATGTAAAAATGCAGAAAGTTTTCTGTGAGGGTTGGGTTAAGGGTTAGGGGATAGAATATAAAGTTTGTACAGTATAAAAACCATTATGTCTATGGAGAGTCCTCATAAAACATGAAAACCCAACATGTGTGTGTGTGTGTGTGGGCAGGTTTCAGTGGTTTACAAGGACATTTTTTTAGGTTACAGACTGGTAATTGCAAGGGTATTATGCTATGAATGTGGTTTATGAGGACATTTCGAGTGTCCCCATAATTCAAATTGCTTAAAAATCATACTAAACAATGTTTTATTGAAAATGTAAAAATGCAAAAAGGTTTCTGTGAGGGTTAGGTTTAGGGGTAGGGTTAGGGGATAGAATCTATAGCTCATACAGTATACAAATCATTATGTCTATGGAGAGTCCTCATAATGATAGCTGCACCAACGTGTGTGTGTGTGGGAAAGAATGCAGAAAGAGTGACTGTGTACCCACGTACCATGTTCATTCCACGAGAAGTTTGGACTTTTCTATCCGCAGGTGGGTCAGCATGAAGTGTGTGTTTTAAAAAAAAAAATCATACCAGTCCTTCCATAACCTCCAACTGACGTGTGAGATGTCTTATTTTATTTGTATGGGATTGTGCTGTGATGCACATAGTGGTTTTTGTGTATCTGTACTTCAGGAAAGGTGTGTGTGAATGTGTTCTGACAGCACTGAGTGTGTGTGTGAGAGGTGTGTCAGTGTGTTGTTATGTAACAGTGTCACAGTAAGGACAGCGTAACCTGCAGCAGAAGAAACCAGCCATCAGACACCATGCCAGCAGCATAACCATAACCTGGAAAACAGCCTGTTCTGGCCCACAATCTCATCAGCTGGCCTGACAACAG
This sequence comes from Myxocyprinus asiaticus, assembly GCF_019703515.2. Classification (NCBI taxonomy): domain Eukaryota; kingdom Metazoa; phylum Chordata; class Actinopteri; order Cypriniformes; family Catostomidae; genus Myxocyprinus; species Myxocyprinus asiaticus. Next base: position 24,382,289 of record NC_059345.1, read on the forward strand.
TCTAATACACAAAGGCCCTAAAACTGTGTGTGTGTGTGTGTGTGTGTGTGTGTGTGTGTGTGTGTTTGTGAGTGAGAGAGAGAGAGAGAGAGAGAGAGACACAGGAGAGTGAAGAGGGACTGGCTAATTGGTTTTTCTCTGATATTTTTAAGCATTAAAAGTACTTATACATATATGTTAGCTGAGATGGGCAAAAAATATGTATGAGGAACAGTGCGAGTTGCTGTCCCTGGGATGTCCTTGTCACATCCAACTGAGTGATGCGTCTTGCCGTTTCCAGAAAGAGAACAGAGAGAGACTAGAATTAGGACAAAGTCATCCCACGTTCCCTGCTTGTCTGGTGGTATCAAGCACAGGCTAAACTGTGCTTTTTTTTTTTTTTTTTTGCATAGGGCCCCCAGAGTCCCTAGAATTGCCTCTGCTCACCTGTACTCTCCCCTGAGCCCTCAGATCACCTCACAATCATTCACTCTATCATTCCCCATCAACTTTTATAGGTAGGCTGCTCCAGCATTGGAACTAAAAAAAGAATCAACCAACAACCCACAATGCAACCTCTTAATAGCTCCACCAGTCAATAGCCTCTATGAATAAATATATTTTCCTGGAAGCCCTCCTGCCACTTCTTGAGTTGAGGTGCACGAACACTGAAATAGATAGGGGATTATACTTCAAATCGTGAGGCTTGTTGAGGATAGGTGTGTTCAAATACCTTTGAAAGCATTCAGACTTTTGCCTGACAGACAATAAAACAGGCTAAAAAGTCTAATAGACTGCATAACATAAAGTAAAACATTTTTGTAATGTTCTCTGGCCAACAAGGTGTAATATAGATACTTTGTTAAGAGGTGTGTCAGAGATAGGCAGTGAAGAATGCTGGGTGTATTAGGCATATTAGATTCATGGCCGTCATGCCACTGCAAAAGGTCAACAGTTGCTCATTTAGAGAAAAAGGTTTGCTCCAATATGGCCATCTGGCCCTCATCCAAGCATCTGTAACCCCAAAATGATTAATGCTGTCCACTGTTTATTTATTAAAATCTGGCCTTAAGAAATGTTTCAGCATTTGAAGTTTAATCCGTCATTTACAGAAGGCTCACTACTAACATTCTCGTAATATTATACGTAATATTCTCTATATTGTTCTATCCATCAAAAGAAAGAATTAAAAACAGGGATTGACACACAGACTGCCTCAAGTCAGATTAGTCAGGAATTCCATGAACTGGCAAAGGTTTTATTAAATTCTATTTATAAGAAACGGGGTGTGGAATATGAGATGATGTATTGCACTGTGATTCTGCTGTCACATGGTGACAGAGAGAAAGTAACATTGAATCTTGACTGGATTTTCTTTGACTGACACATGACCCCTGGCCTGCCAGCACGCTGCTCATTAATAATGAGATTTACCCTGTGTTTATCTCTGTGTGTACATTTGCTGTAAATATATTGATTAATCTATCTGTCGATTTTAAGAATGGGAAAACTTTGTTTCTTACTTTTGCACCACAAGGATTATGCATATCTTTGCACAACATATACTCCCAGACTACCTCATTATCTGTATTTGTATATGCAGGCATGCATGAAAAGATGCTAATATATTTTTAATTAATTAATTTGCCCTTTCTTCTATTTCTCTTTTTTTTAAATCTTTTCTAAAATCATTTGTATATGTCCTGCTCAGCATCTGGAAGCATGAAGTAAGATTTCACTGTACATGAAACCTATTTGTGTACATGAAAAAAAAAAGGACCTGATTTAACAATACAGTTTATACTGTATACTGTACAACGCAATTACTGAACACATTTTATTTCACAGTTTTCAGAAAGGATTGGGGAATGTTGGAGAATGGCAGTGGATATGTTGGGTTCCAGAGTGTTGGTGTGTGTATGTGTTGGGGGGTGAGTCAGCACTCTGGCAGTCAAAGCAGTAAACACACTCACACACAGAGCTGGTGTGCTTATCCTCTCACACATTCTCTTTTATCTGACAGAGAAGCTGCTGGGTGGATTAATGTTCCTGCTGACACAGAGGGGAGAGATGCCAACACACACACACACTAATCACTGTCATCTTCCCCTTTCCATGTCTTTCCGTGAGAGAGAGTTATGGCATCATTTTGGATGAAGATGAAGTTTGAAGGAGGACATCATTATGCTTGTGTATGTTTGTTTGTGTAGATTTCTGTCAGGTGGAGTTGCGTCTCTTGGCTCACTTATCATCTGAACTGCAGTTGCTGAGAATCTTTCAGAACTCTGAAGCAGAGGTCTTTACCATGCTAGTGGCCCAGTGGTGGGTACGCACTCACACATTCTCATATAGTTTGGTATACATCATAACTATCTCGCTCCCAAACACAAATGTGTGGGGTAAAACAATTCTCTATACAATGATTTTTAAAAATCCCTGTTACTTATTTAACCACAAGCAACTGAAAAAGTCACTGAAAAGCAATAGAAATTAATTGATCAAAAGATGTTTACTTTTTGGTCAAAAGTACTTTGTGCCCAGGTAGCATCATTACTTCAAAACACACCTGCTGCCCTTGTAGGTATCATTAGTGTTTTGTTTTGTCATGTCTGTCACAAGCACTAATGAGTCTGCTTTTGGTGTGTGTGTGTGTGTGGGTGGGTTTGGGTGGCTTACGAGGACTTTTTTTTTTAGGTTACAAACTGGTCATTACAAGGGTGTAATGCTATAAATGTGGTTTATGATGACATTTCTAGTGTCCCCATAATTCAAATCGCTTAATAAACATACTAAACTGTGTTTTTTGGAAAATGTAAAAATGCAGAAAGTTTTTTGTGAGGGTTAGGTTTAGGGTTAGGGGGTAGAATCTATAGTTCATACAGTATAAAAATCATTATGTCTATGGAGAGCCGCAGCACTCTGTGTGTGTGTGTGTGTGTGTGTGTGTGTGTGTGTGTGTGTGTGTGTATTGCATAGTACTTGAATTCATTATTGGTTGCTAAAAATTCACATTCTAAACAGGAATGGGAATATGAAATGATGTTGACACCTGTGAATGATTTTCTCGTAAAAATGATTGTAGGCCTATCTCTATCTCTTATTCAGCCCATTATCGCATGACAAGATTTTTAAGCCCATTGCCACATGACTTATTTAAACATTTTAAATTAAAAAATTAATCTCTATGAACTCCACACCCAGTCCAAAATATTTTCCTATGATGATCACCCAAAATTTGTAAACACTAGCTGGGTTTCTATCCACATATTTCTATGAAAATTTTGGGATATTGCAAAAGTGCTCAATAGAAACACCTAAATGTGAATAAAGTTTTCAAAATGTGCATAAAAAACATATTCGGCCACTTAAGATGGATAATTATCATTTCATTAATTATTCATTAAGACGTGCATAAACTACGATGAAACACATTTACCAGATATATTCCTTTAGAATTTATATAGGAACATAAATGCATATCAATAAAGTCACTTGACTTTGCCTCAACAAGCCATGTGTATACAAAATTCGCTCCGAAAATATCAGCAATATTATCTCGTCTCAAATTTTTCTCTGGTTATTCTGAAATGCTAGAGCCAAAGCATGTCATAACGATTGGCTAATATTACCTCCATGAACTGTTTGACACACTTTTTCTCCCAGACACAAGTCATCTGCTACCAAACACTAGCAAACATGACGTTTTTCCGAGTGTTATGTCTGCACTCTCTAAATAGCAACTACATTTAATAATGAGCCACAGTGGCTTCAACTTCCAATTTTCCCAGAGCTGATTTTGTACTCTTAAACACAAGGGATGGAAACGCTGCTTTATTTGCAAATTGTTTTGTTGATATTCTGATTTTTCTAATAAATTAAATACAACATGGATGGAAACATAGTTACTGTGGCCCTGTGGTGCTTTAAATTTACTCGGTTTGTTTAAGCAACCAGACATTGGCTCAGTCAATGGTGTAAGTTTGGTGTGGGACTACCTGTTTTTTGACAGATGGCAGACAAGTGTTCGGGAAACTGTTAGAAAACATTTTTTTTTTTTGCAGTTTCATTTGGTGTCATTGAAGGTACAGAAATCACACACAGTGACTTTAATAAAGTGAAAGCATTTTTATAATGTTCCCTGGACAACAAAGTGAAATGTAGTTGTTTTGGTAAGAGGTCACAGAGAGGCAACCCAAAAGTTTGCAAAGAATTTAGAATGCGCCATTTCACACAAACACACAAAAAGAAATAAACGGACTGACAAGAGGGCAAATCGTCCTGCGGTACCATTCTGTGTCTTTCTCCTTGAAGTTGTGTGCAATGGACAATACAGAGAGTCTGACAAAGAAGAGAGTGAGTGAGATCAGTCTGATGCTCACATCTCCAGAGTTACTGTTCCATACGCTGACATACCTGTCGAGAAAAAGTGTGATTTGATTGCTGACACAGTTCCACTGTGTGAGTATGTGTTTGAGGGTAGATGTGTGCCCTCACTCTGTTGTGATGATGAGGTCTGTGAACCCATCAGGCTGTTGAGATCATCACAGCATCTCTGTTAGCATATTCCTGCATGTATGAGTGTGTATGTGTGTATTGCTCACCTCAATGAGCTTAAAATTTGATATAATACAGCGTGAGTGCTGACCTAACACTGACCTCTGCTCTAATGCAGTAAGACATCTGCAGGGCAGCCTATGATTCCCTGTCACTCTACGAACACTGATGCCTCCAGTCTACCAGTGTTGCTGACAGTTATTATATAAATCTCTCTTTCTCCCTCTCTCTGGCTGTCTTTAGGAAGGGTGCGAGTGAGGACCGAGTTAGTCTGGAGGACAGAGAGCATGCCAAGCGTATTGTCTACTCTGTAGTTTATGGAGCTGGTAAGACCATACAGCAGGCAAACTGTCACTTTAATCTACAGGAAGTAAACAACAGTATTGTTGTCAATATTCATAAACTTGGTTAGAATTCAACTCTAGTTCAAGCATATTTATCCAGTTCTCTTATTTTAAAGGAATAGTTTACCCAAAAATGTGCATTCTGTCATCATCTAATGTAATAAAAACACTAAATAAACCGCACATATTCTGATTTGTATTTAGCCAGACAGCAGAGATTGAGAGATAAATGCAACCTGGTCTCATAGAATCACGATACTATAAATAAATGTTTGCATTTTTGAGTTTTACGTGTTTTGTTCAACGTTTTGCAAAAGTTTTCTGGTAAAATAAACACGGAAGCTCAACTGAAAGAGCTTTGGACTTTGTACGCAAAAGACAGGGTACGAGTGTAGCAAATCGACACATGAGGGGAAAAAGTGACATAGAAGCGCTTTGAAATGACATGGTTGCTTCAGCAATTGCATTTTTCTTCTCACATTTTCTTTTATGACACTATCAGGTTTAGGGGCAGGATTTAGAGTAGGGACATTGTTTTTTTATTATTTAAAATTGGAAAAACAAATGAGGTTTTAAAGGTTAATGCTGTATCATCTCACATTTACATTTTACAGTATGTTATTATTGGTTAGGCTTAAGTTAAATGTTCGGGTTAGGGAGGAAGGTTTTGTACATATAAAACTCCATAGAGGATTATCCTTATGCCTCATTTTCACTGTCTCTGACAATCACATACAACTGTCGTATTTCTCCCCCTAGCTGCAGTCATGATTTTGCTCGCAATGCATTTTATTAATTAAGGGAGAAGCTACCAAAGGTTTGCTACCTTGAGCAAATTCAATAAATGGATGAATTCAATAAAATTCAAGATTTATATTCACTCAGTATTTATTATTTTTATCATTAGTACTGTTTTTATAATTATTAAAATGCTAATTAACAACAACCATAATCCAGCAAATAAGAAGTAGAAATTCGTAGATGTCATTTTAAATATGCAGGTTTTGCGTGTGCAGAAATAAATGACACATGAACATATTTAATCACACATTTACCATTATTACAAAAACCTGTTGTGATATATTTGCAACATGAATTATTATTTCTGACTTATACAATCATAAGCGTTCAATATTATGATTAGAATAAGTTAAGGACAAAATTAATTGATATTTCTCACTTCACACTCATTTTTTGAATGAATACGTCACATCTGGTTGGGCGGTCGCATACGTTCTAATCGCACAAGGTGAAATATTTCAGCGCAGCTGAAGCTCAAATCGGATCTGAAAATGTCACATCTGGAGATGGTCTGAACCCCACGCAGCCCTCCTGCGACTCTACATTGGAAATGTATGACATCCAGTCTGTCGTTTTTTGAATGTAGTGAAAAAACACCTTTAAAAACCTAATCTTTTTGGGAGAAAGTTTAACTTGCTTATAGCGCCCTTCAGAGGACATTTCACCTCGAAACTGCAGCGATACATGTAATGAACTACGTCATTTCATTTTCCAAAAATGTTGCCACAGTCACATCATTTTCATGAGATCAGGCTGGATAAATGAATTTTCAGAATAAAGAAGACAAATACATTGATATCAGGGGCATAAATTCACCTTTACTGGATTTATGCAATATCAAAGTTGGTGGCCCTTTGAAGGTTTTGCCATCCAACCACCCTTTGGGTGGCACCCCATGCCTTGCATATATTGCATATATGGTTTTTGCACCCCTGATTGCTTTGGATGTAGAGAAAGACCCAGTCTGGAGGGATTTGCCTTTATAACTCAAGTGTAGAGACACTTATTGTTCAGAGTGGCTGCTAACCAAGAGACCTTTCAGAATGTTACTTCCATGACTACAACCTTATTAGCAAGGAATGTTATTGTTGTGTGTGTGTGTGTGTGTAAGGGAGAGAGAGGTAAAGAAGGAGGGTGTCACTGTTCTACTTTGCTTTAACTGGGTCAGCTTAAATGTATTTTTTTTTTCTCTCTCTCATTTATGTTGTTCTGTCCAGTAGTATTTCAAGTGTGTGTTGCTGGATACAGAGAAAGACAGAATTATTGTGCCATCCCAAAGGCACAAGGCATGATATGATGGAAACATTTTAATTTCTACTGTATTGCCATCTCAGGAAAATTGAAAAAAGAGTGTGAAAAAAGAGATGGAGGGAGGGAATGTTGAATGAGTGAGTTCTGGTTGAATGAGAAACTGAGTGAGAGAAGAGGGGGAGAGAAAACCACAGTGTCAGCATATGTTGATAATCTTGCAGAAAAGCAGGATTACCATGGTTACCGAATACTAATAGGAGGCCTAGCACAGAAGACGATCAAGCACACATATATTGGAGAGGGGGAGGGGGGGGATACACACATGGAAGGAGTGGGCACTGGACAAACACACACAACTGGGTCAGAATATAAGAAGCTAACTATTGAGTATCCCGGAGAGAGGGATGATTTAGAGGAGACATGAAGAGGTTGGAATAATTAGGCAAAAGAAGGGGCACCAGAGAGCAAATGACCTTACCCAAAAAGAATGCACAGCAGGGGCTGCCCTCCTCGCATTAAAGGGATAGTTAACCCAAAATTAATAATACTGTTATGATTAACTAATCCTCATGTCGTTCTTTCTTATGTGGAACACTAAAGTAGATGTTTTAATGGATATCATAGGTTGTCTTTTCAATGCAATAATAGTGGAAAGTGCTTCACTTCAAAGCTTAAAACGGGACCCAGAAGTATCATAAAAGTAGTCCATGGAACTCTTACTGTATGTCATATTAAAATCTTCTAAAGGTATAGGTTTGAAGAAATGAAAGCAAAGGTAATTTTTCAGTCAAAATCTTGACGTTTGTTGAGCGCTATGAGAGAAGCTACAGTATGAGAGAAGCTAGTGCATGTGAGAATTTGAGTTTTTTTTAGCGCTAAACAACGGAAAAATTGGAATGAATGCGCCACTGTGAACAAGCTTCTCACATAGTGCTCATGAACATGCAACAGATGTCAGTATTTTCACTGATACAGTAAATTACTTAAATTCTGGGATGATTCTCAGGGAAACCTGGCCTTTTTACTTTTTAGTCGCATGGACTACATTTATGAAAACTTTTTTTGTAACTTTCAAGGGGTCATGACATACATTTTTTAAATTATTATTTTAATATGTTCTTTGAAGTTCACTTATAATATTAGTAAAGTTTTTTGCACAAAAGAAACAGTCATATATTTGTAAAACATGATAATTTTGTCAGAAACGCTAGGTTTTGGTGCTGCTTCTCCTTTAAGAATTGACATTAAACACCCACTTTTCAGTGACTGCATCAGAGAGAAAGTCATTTGGGTTTGGAACAGCATGATGGTAAGTTATATTAGAATATTTTATTTTTGGATGGACTATTCCTTTCATGAGCTCAGCCTTCTCCATGTAGTGACGTCACAAACTCACCCATCTTGGCTTTCACCACTCTAAAACTCATTCTGGTGTCATTGATGCACAGTGACAGACTCTTCATCACTTCTGCCTGCCTCTTCATCTTCATCTCCCTGCTCACATGCTTGATATGTATTAATTTCTCTCTCTCTCTCTCTCTCTCTCTCTCTCTCTCTAATTACAGGCAGTCAAAAGGTCAGAGAAAATGAGCCTTAGTCTCGGTGGTAGCAAGTAGCGTAGTTTTAAGCAATGTAAAATGCAGCTACCTGTTATAACCAGACTGATGATTGGACAGTCACACATTCCTTGTATTTTTAATGTTTAGAAGATTGATACAGTATTGCACACTTTATGTATGTAGATGCTGTACATCTGATCAACTGGAAATCATAATTACCCCTTTTTATTTTATTTGTTAAAAAGTTTGTCTTCGTTGTCTTTCACCAAAATGTAATGACTTGCTCCGCCTCTGTGACAACTTTCTTATTTGACTGATGTCACCTAGGCCATGCAGGCTATTGGTCAATGTTAAACAATAGCCAAATAGCTATTTAGGCATTGTTTGTAGGCTACTATTGTAGGTGATGCAGTCTTTCTTAAATCCTGCCAATAGTTGATTTTCTCGAGGGCGAACTTGACCCTCAGCTTCCATGTCTAGTTTAGAAAACCTAAAAAAAATGGGAGCCAGTGGTGTTTGAGGAGGAGAGTACTGCTCCATTCTTGTATGGAATCCCACTTTTCACAATTCAATCAGTTCACGATGGATAGAATAAAGTCCCGTTCTACATTTTTTTCCCCATTGAATATCCTCTTTCACTTGGAAATATCTTACATTACGAAAGTACAATGGGATGCGAAAACTGTTTCATGTTGACTTTAAACTTGTGAATTTTCATTCAACATGTGCTTGTTATAGTACAGTCGAAATGTAGATTGTAGAGGTGAAAGTCAGAGCTCTCCAATAATAGCATGTTTATCACACACTTGTTATTAAGGTAGCTGTTGTCATGGCAACAAGGGAAGATGGGTCGCTCATTTTAACATTTTAATCTCCTCACCATTGTTCTGTTCCTCATCTCATCTTTTCTTTTTTTGTCTTACCTTGTTTTTGTTTTTTTCAGCTTGGACTATTTCTGTTCCGTCCTGTTAAAGTTCACTTACTGACTCTCTCTCTCTTTCTCTCACAGGAAGAGAGCGGTTGTCTGGTGTTCAGAGGAGGGCAGTTGTTTTCATGACTCTTTCCTGCAGACCTATAAAGAAGTGCAGACTTTCATCCAACACACCATCCAGCACTGCCACAAACACGGTGTGTGTGATACAGAGAGAATTGAGTTTAAGAAACTTGTAAGGTACAGAGTTTCATGAGACAGGTACAATGAAAACATTAATGTATATCTGTGTGTTAGAAAGTGCTTTTGCACATGTTTTATAGAGTTTGTACAGGCTGAATTGAAAGAAACTATTGATGTTTGCAGCACACCTACTATAATCACCAAAACACCAACAGCAGACTGCAGCACTGTAACTGAGATTCAGTACACACACACACACAAAACACACTCACTTGACAGTTAAGTGTATTTAGCGCTCCTATTAGGACACATTTTTAGTTATATTACACACTTCATGCTTTCACACCACGGTGTGAATTTTACAGCCACTTTCACTCATTTTGACATACATTAACTTCTCTTCCTGTGACTCACACAATTTGGTTTGCTTCTTTCTACATTATATAGACATTAGAAGCTTTTTCATCTCAATGTTTCTAAAAAGATCCAGTGTGTGGTTAACTGCAAAATTTAACTATATATATGCTGTGGGGATCAAACCAGCAACCTTTTACTTACCAGTTCTGTGCTTTAGCCCACCACACCATCACCACTGTACTTAACAATAAGTAACAGTCAGCATGGTAAAACCCACTGCAAAAAGTTTAGTCTCTTTAATGCTTTAGAATTTGTCTTTTTATATGCTGCTCTTACAGCAATCAAAGCGCCAAATCAACAATTAATTTAAATACAAATTCCTCTGCTTTAAGGAATATTTCCATATTTGTAAGGTGCTTTGAAGAGATTAAAACCTTGCTGATTCTGTCTGACGCTGCTTAACTAAATAGTTTCAGTAAAAAAGGTTTAAACTGCTTGATGTCTTAAACTATATATGTACCCACAATATTATCTTGTAGTTCTGCACTTTTGAATGTGCAGCGAGGATCAACCTGAAGCACTTTTTTTTAAACTTTCAAGGGGTCATGACATGCATTTTTTAATAATTATTTTTTATATGTTCTTTGAAGTTCACTTATAATATTAGTAAAGTTTTTTACACAAAAGAAACAGTCATATATTTGTAAAACATGATCATTTTCCACTCTCATTCTGACCCTCTGTCAGAAATGCTAGGTTTTGGTGCTGCTTCTTCTTTAAGACTTGACAGGAAACACCCACTTTTCAGTGACTGCATCAGAGAGAAAGTCATTTGGGTTTGGAACAGCATGATGGTAAGTTATATTAGAATATTTTATTTTTGGATGGACTATTCCTTTCATGAGCTCAGCCTTCTCCATGTAGTGACGTCACAAACTCACCCATCTTGGCTTTCACCACTCTAAAACTCATTCTGGTGTCATTGATGCACAGTGACAGACTCTTCATCACTTCTGCCTGCCTCTTCATCTTCATCTCCCTGCTCACATGCTTGATATGTATTAATTTCTCTCTCTCTCTCTCTCTCTCTCTCTCTCTAATTACAGGCAGTCAAAAGGTCAGAGAAAATGAGCCTTAGTCTCGGTGGTAGCAAGTAGCGTAGTTTTAAGCAATGTAAAATGCAGCTACCTGTTATAACCAGACTGATGATTGGACAGTCACACATTCCTTGTATTTTTAATGTTTAGAAGATTGATACAGTATTGCACACTTTATGTATGTAGATGCTGTACATCTGATCAACTGGAAATCATAATTGCCTCTTTTTATTTTATTTGTTAAAAAGTTTGTCTTCGTTGTCTTTCACCAAAATGTAATGACTTGCTCCGCCTCTGTGACAACTTTCTTATTTGACTGATGTCACCTAGGCCATGCAGGCTATTGGTCAATGTTAAACAATAGCCAAATAGCTATTTAGGCATTGTTTGTAGGCTACTATTGTAGGTGATGCAGTCTTTCTTAAATCCTGCCAATAGTTGATTCTCTTGAGGGCGAACTTGACCCTCAGCTTCCATGTCTAGTTTAGAAAACCTAAAAAAAATGGGAGCCAGTGGTGTTTGAGGAGGAGAGTACTGCTCCATTCTTGTATGGAATCCCACTTTTCACAATTCAATCAGTTCACGATGGATAGAATAAAGTCCCGTTCTACATTTTTTTCCCCATTGAATATCCTCTTTCACTTGGAAATATCTTACATTACGAAAGTACAATGGGATGCGAAAACTGTTTCATGTTGACTTTAAACTTGTGAATTTTCATTCAACATGTGCTTGTTATAGTACAGTCGAAATGTAGATTGTAGAGGTGAAAGTCAGAGCTCTCCAATAATAGCATGTTTATCACACACTTGTTATTGTGGTAGGCAGGGTTGGGCGGGTTACTTTTGAAATGTATTCCACTACAGATTACAGAATACATGCTGTAAAATGTCATTTGTAATGTATTTCATTAGATTACTCAAGGTCAGTAATGTATTCTAAATACTTTGGATTACTTCTTCAGCACTGGTGATTTTTTCACTTGTTTTGAGTATAAAAACTCTGCCAGTACAGTCAGACAAAATACAAATGTTAAAAATACATTCTCTGAAAAACCTAAATATCTTATGCAGTGTTGTTTCTAAAACAAGATCAATCAAATTGATCTTGTTTTAAGGATTTTTAGATATTTTAAAAGAAAAAATAATATCAAGAATATGATTTTTGCCCTAATATCATAAGGTCTTACAAGAAATAGCATTTTAGCTTAGCGTAAAGCTGACAATTTACACAAGGTTTATTTCTATTTCTTCTGCTCCAAACTTACTTCAAACTTACTTCTCTGTCTGCTCGTATGAATGTAACGCATCATAAGAAAGTGTTTCACTGCTGTTCAAATGCACTTTGGATCGCATCATTTATACGTATAAATGTTTTTCATCTGAAAGGACTAAATATTAAATGAAACAAATGACAATAAAATGCAAAGTAATCTCTTCAGTAATCAAAATACTTTTTGAATGTAACTGTATTCTAATTACCAATTATTTAAATTGTAACTGTAGTGGAATACAGTTACTTATATTTTATATTTTAAATACATAATCCCGTTACATGTATTTCGTTACTCCCCAACCCTGGTGGTAGTTGTTGTCATGGCAACAAGGGAAGATGGGTCGCTCATTTTAACATTTGAATCTCCTCACCATTGTTCTGTTCCTCATCTCATCTCATCTCATCTTTTCTTTTTTTTTTTTTTGTCTTACCTTGTTTTTTTTGTTGTTTTTTTTTTCAGCTTGGACTATTTCTGTTCTGTCCTGTTAAAGTTCACTTACTGACTCTCTCTCTCTTTCTCTCACAGGAAGAGAGCGGTTGTCTGGTGTTCAGAGGAGGGCAGTTGTTTTCATGACTCTTTCCTGCAGACCTATAAAGAAGTGCAGACTTTCATCCAACACACCATCCAGCACTGCCACAAACACGGTGTGTGTTATACAGAGAGAATTGAGTTTAAGAAACTTGTAAGGTACAGAGTTTCATAAGACAGGTACAATGAAAACATTAATGTATATCTGTGTGTGTTAGAAAGTGCTTTTGCACATGTTTTATAGAGTTTGAATATGCAGCGAGGATCACCCTGAAGCACTCTGGTTACATTGAAGCATGTCATTGTGTATTCAGGATGCACATAAGCAGTTTTGTGCCGCTCTGTATTGGATTTCTTACTTTTCGTACTTTTATAGTTTTCTGCAAAAAGATGTTATAGTTATTTATTTGTTGAATATTCTGTACATTTGTCACCGTGTTGAAGTGCTGCAGTTAGCATCCATATATTCCTCCGAAACTCTGATTGGGGTCACGTGAACATCATCTTCTTTCGGCTGCACCCGTTAGAGGTCGCCACAGCGGGCCATCCGTGATCTGCATTTAGACTTGGCACAGGTTTTATGCCAGATGCCCTTCCTGAAGCAACCCCCAGTGGCTTGGGGACTTATGGGGGCAATTTAGAGTCTCCAATTCACTTAACCTGCATGTTTTGCATGACTTGTGGGGGAGGAAACCCATGAGAACACATGGAGAACATGCATACTCTATGCAGAAAGGCCCAGTTGAGCCGGGACTCGAAACCAGGACCTTCTTGCTAACCACTGAGCCACTAGGGGGTCACTTAAACAACCTACCAACTTAACGATTATAAAAGAAATGGGTAGTTTTGCAAATCCCTAATCCTGGCATAGGCCAGATCCTCAGTTACCATTTAGACGTCACACATACACACACCAGCAGATACAGAGGTTACTCCATACCTCATGTGAAATGTATTGTTAGAATCATTTAGATCCGTCAATGGAAACTGTGAATGTATCAGACTTTTCATGGATTTCTCTGTATTTTATTACCTTCAACTAGAAAATCAATCAGCATAACTAAAAGAAACACTGCTTTGTCAGTGTTCCTAGTCTAATGGCTGAAGTTCTCATATAGTGCATACTAGATTCACAAATAGGCCAGAAGATGTGGCCGATCATATCTTGAGGGTATGCTGAAACTTTCAAAATTCAGAGTTACTTGTCTAAGAGGAGCCTCAAAATCTTAGACAAGTTCGAGGGCTGTGAGTTCCCAACACAATCAATACTGGAGCTATTGACATGCCCGTACAGCCTATCACCGCAAGCAACAAAATTCCTGCTATCATTTTTGCTGGAAAATTTATCAGACTGTGAGAGAGAGAAAAGTGATTGAAGAAAGTGAAATGGAGAATGGCTGTAAAGACTGAGCTCTCTATCTCTCAGTAATCTGTTCTAGAACGGAAAGTTCCAATAAGAGTGTGATAGTGTCTAATCCTTCTGTGTGGTAAAGAGACTCCCTCAGGGAGACTCATTGTGCTGCCTTTGATTTAGAGAGATGCTTATACATAGATTAGAGTGAGAGAGAAAAGAATGAGAGAACCTTTCACAGAGGTGAAAAAAGAGAATATCAAATTCTCAGCTGGCTCATCCTGTGATGGACGGCCTAGACTACATTATTAGACACACAGTTTGAAATCTAACATGCGCACTGACAATGTATTTAAGCAATATCACACGAGCAAGAGTGCTGTGGCACTGAATATCAGCACAGCGGTGAATTGGCCATAGGCACAAGGCTACAGGTAATGACAGCCTTGCAAAAACAACAGCAGGATTGCTTGTGTTATATTGCTTTTAGATAACAGTTCTATAAAAAATCAAATCAAGCAAATCAAGGCTGGATTATACTACACAAATTTTAAAAATAGATTTTAAACAAATGACAAATGACTGAGGATCACACTACCCGACCCTCAAATCCATCCGATCTGATCACAAACTCACGTGGAAACACGACCCTCTGTTCTAGGAGAAGTGTGACAGATATAAACAGACATGCGCATATAGAAGCACTTTCGTTGTTGTTGCTGCTACTCTGTGACCTTGTTTACACCTGGTATTGAGATGTGTCCCGGGCTGTTTCTCCCAGATGCATCTGAAATGTAATCTAAGCTCAAACGAAACATTTCGAGAAGAATTATCCGTTATTTTAGTGGATTTCCTGTATTAACCTGAGCTTCAGATGTTTATGCTTATTATCTGTCTCGCTGCATGTTGATTTCAGATACACTGAAGAAGATCTGTGAAGTTCTCGTGCTTGTGTATGTGTCCGCTTATGCAAAGTTTTGGACGGTTATTTCCTTTTAAAGCCCCTAGTAACCGACAAAGTTTAAAATCTTATTGTAGCTCAGCGGTTGATTGACAGGTCAGGGGTGGTGCTTCACTGCTGTCTGGGATGCATCCAGAATGAAATGCGATGTGATCACATGCGTTTTTGACCACATTTGTATTTGGTTTTTGTGATCTGATCGCAGAACATTTTAGACCCCGTTTAGACCTGTATTTAGGGCTGACCACATGTGATCGGATCACCCGAAATGCATCTTAATACCAGGTGGAAACAGGGTCTGTGTTCCGATTCATGAAAGAAATTGGCCAAGCACATTTGGGTACAGCCTTGGCTGTGAAGAGGCATCGGTATGCCCTCTAGAGACTGTAACATGAGTTAGAGAGGTGAGTGACATTAAAAGTTAAGCTCCACTTTAACGCCGGATTCACACATCCTCCGTGAGCGGGGCGTGAGCAGTACGTTTTCGTTTCGAAACCCATATTAACAGATGACACCGTTTACACTGCAAGCGTAAGTCATGAGGTGATGCGTCCCAGAAGCGTCCCAGACACAGCAGTAAGCAGATTGTTTCAGCGTTGAGCCTCAGCGACTCACGCTGAGATCAGTGGCTCTGGGTGCAGTACAACACTAAAATAATCAGGAGATTATTGAAAAGACACAAAAACAAATCAAAATTATTCAAACCGAACCTATAGTACACTACAATTTATATGTCTGCATGCAAGTAAACTCAATAAAATAACTTAATAAAGGAAAAAATGTAGAAACTGCTGGACCTTTGCCATTCTGTGTATATAGGTGTACAGTATAGACACAACATTAACCAATCACAACCAAGTGTGCTGATAAAGATGAAGTGTACGTGACTGCCCGCTGTTGTTCTTGAAGCAGCAATAACCTCAGCTTATTATGACCTTATTAAAGAAATGTGGACCCCATAGATAACAATTTATTTTCTGCTGCTGTTTCTCATGGCAAGAGGCCAATGTGAACGTCCAGCGCAACTCCCACTCGCGCCAGGCTCACGGAGGATGTGTGAACCTGCCGTAAGTGCTTGTTCGTCATCTCCATTGCTTCAGCTTTATGACCCCATATGCTCGATTTCCATTGGCTGCTCACTGATTGACTTCGGATTTGAGTCGTAGAGTATCATACACTGTGAGATTTCCTCTGTAGTTGGTTTCAAACATGTGTCCATCTAGATTTCATCTAGTCGGAAGGAAAGAAATCAGATTAGAGAACCAGATTTTACTGTTGTATTAATGCTATTATACACACGTTTCTATATGGATACACCAAAGACAAACACACAAATGTATTGCATTGCTAGCAAAAAATAGACCTTTTTCACAGACGCGTTTTCACCTTATTTAGCAGCTTAAATCTAGCAAACTTTTTTTAGATTTTCAGTTTTTTATTTATCTTGTGTAAATTTTAGGGCTGTCAAGCAATTAACATTTTTAATCTAATTAATTTCATGATGTGCCAATTAATTAATCGAAATTAATTGCATATCAATATTCACTGTGAAAGGCCCTCAAATAAAGGTAATTTAAAATATAATAATTTATAATAATTGCTCCAATAGTAGGAACATTCTTTATTACAATCCTTAATTGTTTTAACATGTTATTTTTGCAGACAAGTAATTGCACTAAATTAACGCATTAAATTGACAGCCCTAGTAAATGTATAATATTATGCTTTGTTATATTAAACTTAAAACAGTTGCAGTGGTGTTTCTAACACAGCTGCTTAGGGAGTGACATTTTCTCTCTTCTGACTGCTGTAATCCGCCGCTCTATATTTTTGTCCTCTTGTGGAGAGTAATGTAAACATAATAGTGAATTTTTGTTTTTCTTTTGGAGCAAATGGGTAAGCAACAATAATATTTATTGTGGTCTCCCATTCACTGCTACAGAAGTTTACCCTGCAATCAATTACTTCCACATTCCAAAACCTGAAAGTGCTCGTACATACTCACAGGAAAATCTGCAACAGCAGAAAAAACAGCACATTCCTGTGACACGTCATCTGTGTTATCCATACATATGACATGCCTACACTGAGCCACGCACATTCCAGAACACGGTCACACGTATGCATGCGCTGGTCTCTCTTTGTGCCCCATAACTCCTGGCGTCTCTGTGCTTCTGGGAAAAAGATATTCTGACCACCAGGCTGACCTCACTCTTTTCCAACAGGGGTTTAAGCACAAAGCTCAAACTATTGTCTGACTTACCCTGGAATGCACTGGCAAGAGTGATTTGTTCAGAGTTTGTGATGGGAAGGTGCCGTTCCCTCCCTCACATCCACTCTGCTGACTGGAGCCTTCGAAACCAGGCAGAGAGGCAGGCCGTCAACTTTGTACTATGGGGTATTGTGTGCTTTTTTTGTCTGTTTGTAATATCTGGTGCATCTATGGACATCACAATAAAGGTAGTTTTTGTGTATATGTGACCATAAGGCTCAGCTGCAGATCTGACCAAAATGGCCATGATTAAAATCTGCTCCCAAGTGTCTTCTTCCTCCTCTCTCACTGCCAGGTACATCCATCCATCTGTCTGTCTATCTATCTATTTAGCTGTCTGTCCGCACATCCTAACCATTCCCTCTCTCATAATCCCATGTGTACCTGAATGCTTGACAAATATTTTGTATGGGAGATCATTCTGGGTTTGTTTTTATGTAGAGAACTCGTGTTTCTTTGATTTCCTTGTTCTCCTTAAAAAAAATTACTACATGCCTTCTCTCTATCTCTCATTCTCCATCAACCCATCTGTGTGAATCACTCCAGCTGTATATATTATGGCAATTTATCTTTGTTAGCATCCCTCTATCCCTCCCTCATCTCTCTTTCACTCCCCTTCCCTTCCTGCCTTGCTATATGTCCCCTTCCATCCCTTTCAGTGAGAATTAGAAGATACAGTATATCTGCAGTAGATGGCTTTACAGACCTCACCAATGTAGTGTGCTAAGAGCTTTTACCTCAAACATCTAATGTAATAATGCCGACACACTCCTGAAATGAAACACATCATGGATTGGTGGTCACAGTCTGGTTATTACATCTCGGTGTATGATTGATTGTTCTGTTCTATTCCCTGTGCATCTGTATCTTTTCAGGCTGGTGTCTCAAATCTATGATGAGCTGCTGTTTGAAGTGGAGTTCTCACAAGTGGACGAATTTGCTGGTGAGGGAGTCCCTACACTTCCAGTTATATGAACATGAAAGAAATATCAAGTTCATTAAAAATGTTCCATCAGTTTGTAAAAAAAAATGCAACAGTAACAGGAAAACAAAAGTGTGTACAGAAATTCACTTACAATGGAAGTCTTTGAGGGAACCATCGTGCACTTAACCGTCAACCCATTTTTTGTTTATTCTTACAAACTGGGGTATGAGTCAGTACTTTTTTTTTTCCAGTGGTAATTGACAGCATGCTGTCAATAAAGCTTAAATGTGCTGTTAGCGATGTTAGCCATTCTAGGACTTCTGTTAGTTTTAGCCGCTGAATTAGACATGCCCCTTCTTTCTTCATTGTGTCATGACAGTGTTGTTAAAGTCATCAAAAGCAACAGTAGTAAAACAGCATTCTCTCACAATAAAATGACAACTGTTTATGAAGCTGAACATGCCGTTAAATTTGAATGATCCACTTCAGCTACCACGCTCTCAGCTTCCTGCTGCTTTGAGAACTTGCAAAATGATTGACAGGCAGAAAGAATCTTGAAGTCTTCAGAAAGAACCTCAAAGTGTTAAACAAAGAATCTGACAGCGACATTTTTTTGTTTGTTTGTTTTGTTTGTTTCTGTTTTTTAGAGCCTAGAGCTGTCATGGAGACAGGTGTTATATTTCAGGAAACCTAATTCACTGATATCTATATTTATGTGTTCTATTAAAAAAAAAAAAAAAAAAAAAAATACCAAGAACAAAACTTTGAACTCTTCATCATGTTCTTCAGAGTTACTTGTCTAAGAGGAGCCTCAAAATCTGAGACACATTGTTCCTGAACAATGTGTGCAGTGTGGCAGGGCGCATCCTTCTGCTGAAAGAGGCCACTGCCATCAAGGAAGACCATTGCCATGAAGGGGTGTACCTGTTCTGCAACGATGTTTAGGTAGGTGGGACGTGTCAAATCGACGTCCATATAAATGGACGGACCCAGGTTTTCCCAGCAGAACATTGCCCAGAGCATCACACTCTACTTGTCATCTTCCCAGAGTGCATCCTGGTGCCATCACTTCCCCAGGTAAACGGTGCACACATACATGGCCATCCATGTGATTTAAATGAAAACGGGACTCTTCGGACCAGGCGACTTTCTTCCACTGCTCCAAGGTCCAGCTATCACACTTGCGTGCCCATTGTAGGCACTTTAGACGGTGGACAGGGATCATTATGGGCACTCTGACCAGTCTGCAGCCACACAGCCCCATACGCAGCAGGGTGCGATGCACTGTGTGCTGTGACACATTCCTATCGTAACCATCATTCAAATTTTGTGTGACTTGTGCCACAGTAGCCCTTCTGTCGGATCGGACCAAATGGGATAGCCTTCGTTGCCCTCATGCATCAATGAGCCTTGGGCACCCAACACTCTGTCTCCGGTTTTGATGTTTGTCCCTCCTCGGACAACTGTTGGTAGGTACTCACCACTGCTGATCAGGAGCACCCCACAAGCCTTGCCGTTTCAGAGATGCTCTGACCCAGTCATCTGGCCATAACAATTTGGCCCTTGTCGAAGTCGCTCAGGTCTTTACTCCTGCCCATTTCTCCTGCATTCAACATGTAGACTACGAGAACTGATTGTTCGCTTACCATCTAATCTACCCAGACCTTGACATGTGGCCTTGTTGGAAGATGATCAAAGTTATTTGCGTCAACTGTGAGTGGTCATAATATTTTGACTCTGTGTATATATACTCACTGAGAACTTTATTAGTAGCACTATGATCCTAATAAAGTGCCTGACATGGTATGGTTATCTGAGTTACCGTTGCCATTCTGTCTGCTCAAACCAGTCTGGCTATTCTCCTTTGACCTCTCCCATCAATAAGGCATTTCCATCCGCAGAACTGCTGCCCACTGGATGTTTTTTGTTTTTGCCACCATTCTGAGTAAACTCTAGAGACTGATGTGTGTGAAAATCCCAGGAGATCAGCAGTAACAGAAATACTCAAACCAGCCGAAATTACAGAGATTCCCCATTCTGATGGTTGATATGAACATTAACTGAAATTCCTGACCTATATCTGCTTGATTTTATGCATTGTACTGCTGCCACACGATTGGCTGATTAAATAATCACATGAATATGTAGGTGTACATGTGTTCATAACAAAGTGCTCAGTGAGTGTACACTGTATATATGTTACATTTGTTTTATTTTATGTTCTGTTCAGTAAAAAAAAAAAAAAAGATCACTTACAGCACCCTTAACTTGTATTTAACCTTTAAGTACAAAATACCCAGTGTTAGAATTGATGGTCACACTTTATATTAGGTGGCCTTAACTACTATGTACTAACATTAAATACATACAAGACTATGTATTTACTGTGTAACTACATGTTGTTCTGCAAAAACTGTTACTGAGTTGAGGTACGGGTAGGTTTAGGAGTAAGGGTAGGTTTAGGATTAGGGGTTAGAGTTAGGTTTTGGGGTAAGGGTTGGGTTGGGTGTAAAGTTAACAGTGTAACTACAAATGTAATTAAATGCAAGTACTTTAAATGTAACTAAAATGCAACAACATGTATGTACATAATAAGTACATTATATCAAATGGTTAAGTACATATCAGTTAAGGCCAACTGATATAAACTGGGTTCGAATTGATTAAATTAAAATGTGGTTTTCCACTAAAAATGCTTTACAACTTGCAAAATGTATAAGAAATCAGTATTTAGATTGTGAATATATTGGTGAACAGGATTGGTAAAGAAGACTATGGAATCTCTCTGGCACATTGAAAGTTTGGGAGTGAATCTTTCAGTAAGTGAGCACACACTTATTTGCATGTCACTTTCTCTATATCTTCATGCCCCTATTCATTCTGGCTTCTTCTGAAAAGTCTGCCTTGTTGCTTCAGACATACTTTATTGCTCTAATAAAAACCTTATTCATATCAGACGGACTATCAAACAGATCTGTCCAGAAGACATAAAGGCTATTCACTTTGTCAGTGTTTGATTGGTAACCTAATTAAGCTGCACTGCATTTGGTGGAGGCCTCCCTCTTAAAGCCTGACTGATTTACTGTTAGACTGTGAGTGATGCAATGGATGAAGGTCATCAGATCAAAGGGATCTACTGACCCCAGTTTATTTCCTTCTTTCACTCAGGTGCCCCTCAAAGTCTCACTATCCACAGGACAGTCATGGGGCTCCATGCATGAGAGAAGCCATCCTCACACCACTACTGCTTCTCCCTGTGTCTCTGGCTCTCGCTCTTTCTCGCCATCCCATCACTATGGTAACCAGGCAGCTGCAGCTTCCTCATTGATGTATCAGAGGGCAATGGTAGGAGCAGACTGGATCACACCAGTTTTCTTTTTAAGGGGCTTTTTTGTCTTATCTTCCCCTGATTCATTTTTATCACTGTTGGTTTATATTTTTCATCTCGAGGCTAGTATCATTTTGAATGACTATAGACCAACTTCTAGAAGTAGCCATTAAATGTTTTAGTTAAATTCTTCATTGATCTATAATTGCCATGCGCTCTTCATTCTATCTTTTCTACCTCTATGCCCCTTATTAATGACCTCTCTCAATACAAACACACACCACTGAAAAACATTCCACAGTCACTGTGCTTGTTGCCATTTTTTCAGAGGCTGTAACAGCACAGATGGCTGTAACCTCTCTGAATATCATGATATCCCTGAAAGCCTGTTAACAGTCTGGCATTGGCCATACCATCTTTTACCCTGCCAGGTCATGATCTGTTTGTTCTCACCAAGTCATTAATTAATGCTTCATTTGGAGTAAATATCCCATCACATTATGTTGCCCTAATGTGTGTGTGGTCGCTTTCATAACTTGTCCAGACAAATTTGTACAAGCTTTATGCATCATTCCTTTAATCGATACAGTATGTACATCCTTTCCTTTCATAAATCAGGAAAACTTTTCTTTATATCTTTACAAAGTTCCTGTGTTAAAAAAAAAAAAAAAAAAAAAAAATGAAAGAAAAAGAAGGGGGCAAAGTATACAGCAAATAAAATAGAAATACTACAAAAGGACATCTAAAGAAACCAAGGCAGTACAATTATTTCAAACTAATTGAACCAGGTGATCACTGCGACCAAACAGGTAAAGCAAGGTCAGATTTGCCATGCCAAAACCTCCAAACCTCCTCTTTCCTTCCCTAAACTGCATTCTCCACTACCCAGAACTTTCAACCTCATTATCATATAATTTCCAACCCTATATTAGACCCACCCCAATGTGTGGCAACTGACCCCGCCCCTGTGTGTGGCTGCATATAATTTTCCTGCTGTGCTTTGTGTGGCCTTGTTTCCATAGTTACAGGCAGACAACAACTGAAATGTATTCAGCTCGCTGACATGAATGGCACAAATGAAGCCAACTTACTCCAGAAACTGTAAACATGAGTTTATCTTGAGAAACGAAAATAAGTATTACAAACTTCTGAAGTTACCTCATAAGTGCCTTACATTTCCAAAGTATTCCCAATGATTTACCCATAAACTAGAGTAATTTGCTATCATTTGTAACCCACCTGCAGTTTGCAATGCTTCTAAGAGCCGCTAATAAGTTCAGTGCTAAGAGGATGGCAGGGAATCTGAAAGTTGTGTTTGCTCTGATTGGCACAGATGTGAGCTGATTGTATAAATTAAAATTGTGTCTCAGTTTGCAGTAGTTTTCCAAAGTGTGTCATTTTTTTGTAAACATCTTAAAATAAGTACAGTAATTATATTCATATAGTTTCTGTTACAAAATTATCATAAAACGTCCCCAAATGCTATTTACAGGAAATTACATTTTACAACTTTACCATTAAAATGTTAATAAAAAAGGATCATTCTTTTTGTCTTCAAGAAAAATCTTAAAAGCTTGAAATTTTGTAGTGTTGACTTCTCTGTTGTGATAAATGCAACAGGAGCAGATTGCTTTAGACTGCACTCCCTGTGAATTAGGAGACTTTGGATATTCGAAACTTACCAATCACGGTTCAGAGCTAGGCACAACTTTCAAAGGCCCGACATCAGTTAGTCACAAAGTTTTCACTTATTTTTGGGGAATCAGTACACACAAACACAATAATAAGCCACCGTAAACTAAAGAATTCATCTTCAAGTTACAAGTAAACATGTTAGTTGCCATTAGAAACACTGAAATATAAAATAATGAAAATAAGATATACAAAAAAAAAAAAAATTGCATTCACTTCTTCTCAGGCCTTTGCTTGTCTGTGGCAACGTTGCTGTGCCAATACTAATAACATCTTAGTGAATGCCACCAGTAAAGTATGATGGATTGAACATGAATGCAACATTTTATCACTTTTATAATCTCATGTTTTTTTTTACTGTGATACTTTGTATTATTGCTTAATCAAATGGCACATTGGGCTTGAGTTCCAAATGAATCCTATAAATATGGAGTTGTGGCAATAACTGTACATCTAAAAGACAAACAGCAAAATAACAAAATACAGCAAACATCCCAACTTTGGCAAATTTAACCTTTAAAAATAGTAATAATGATACATTATAGTGGATCATACATAAGCATGTTAGACAAACTCTTAGTAAAAAGAGATAACTTAAAAATTAACCAATAAAAGAAAATAATTGTACAATGGGAGCAGCTCCACACTTTGGTTTGTTAGCTTGTACCATATATCACCTAAAGAGTGACAGTGATGAAACAAGTTTTTCTACCATTGTGGATCTTCCCTGACATCCCTATCTTCTGTAAAGTGAAACATTGTAGCAGCCATCTCTATGCAGGTTACCAAGGTCAATCTAAATGCCTTATATTATTATCGTCATCGATAACTCTTCTTATAACACACTAGAAATTTATATAAAAAGGATGCACTTTAATTCTGTGGGACTTTTGACATATGAGTAGAACTCTGTCAAAAAACAAAAACAAAAATTACTTTCAGAGAAATCCATTAGCCAATCACAACCTAGTGACCTTTAAACCCCATTAATGTTTCTTTTAGCTGCTTCTGAATCACTAGTTTAAACCCTTAACCTAGCACATATCACACTAACTGTATACATACATCCAATTTAATTCAGCCTTCAGCATGTGCAAAAGTTTTAGCATGTGCAAAACTAGTAGCATGATCAGGGACTGGTCAACAGATTAGTTAAACACAAGCAGTGATCATGGTATTCTTGCAATACAACAATCTAACATTACAGTAAAGGCCAAAGTATACTTCGGTTTTCTGTGTTGCTGAGAAGGATATAGCTGCAGGCAGTGTTCCAAAAAGGGCTAGGAACCCCAATCTGCCAGCAAATAAATAGAAGTCCCTCACCTAACCTTAACCATGTGTGGAAGTGACACCCCCATTTGGAGTTACCCCACCCCCTTCTGGAGTAATCCCACCCTCTTTTGGAGATTCCGCCCCCCATTTGGAGATCTCCGGACTGCAGCTATACCTACTTGGATTTTCTCAACACGTGGACAGTCCTTGTCTGTGCGCATCGTCGGCACATGCACCTGCCGTTGACTGTAGCAAAAGAGTATCTCAAAGCAGTTGTAGTGGGCATGTGTCGAATGCGTTCTTATTCGCTTGTGGTCAGTAGAGTATACTTTCAAAAGCAACACGGTCGACCGGGCATGATCCAATCTAGACCGCACAAAAACGAAGTATACCGGGCCTCAAGGCTCTCTTTAATCTGGCAACAATACATGCACCTTATACCTGTAATCCCCAATCCCATGCTAACTGCATTCAGAATAATAATATAAGGATTTTTAAGTCAAGGCAGATGAACTACAGAAGAATATTAACACTCATAGCAAAAGACCCCAAGTTCTTCAAACACTGTTCAAATCTAAATCTTTGAAAAACGTACTACATTTCTGATTGACATGTACATTCACATCTGACAGCACTGTGGTTAATCCCATTCAAAATAATGAGATGCAGACATTTGTGTGTTTTTACTGTTGATTGGACAATAACCATGGATAATTTGATCCCAAAAGTGGAATAGAGTAAAGCCTGTATCTGAGGAACTCCTGATAGTAGAAAATATTTTTATACTACATATGAGGTTTGTTTTTTAGTATTGTCTCACATAAGAGTACTAGGCTTTTCACAATTTAGAACACATGTTTCAGAAGACCTTACGTAATGCTCTATACAAGTGGGATCTTTAGCTTGTTGGCTTTGGGTTTACACAGGCAGTATTCAAGTCGATAGTTTAAACAGCATATCACAGATTTTATCCCCCCAGAACCTTCCTCTTAAGGATGTCAATGCATTTTAATACAGCTTAACTGGCCATTAAATAAGAAGTCAATTTTAAGGGAGACAGGTGAGACAAATTAGATGTCTAATTTGACTGGCACACGCAACTGGCAAAGTTGTGTCAAAGAGAACTGCTTTCTAGTAGGGACACCCTCACAAATAAAGTGAGAAGCATCACCAAACTTATCTGTAATTAAAACAGCGCATTCAGATAAATCAAGGCCTTCTTAAGACAAAAAAGACATCTCACAATACCCTAAAATGAGATGATATCCAGCCTAAAAATGTTTAAACAAACTGAAATTACATTAAAAAAAAAAAAAAGAAAAAAAAAAAGAAACAGTTTCACTTTTAAGACTTGCCATGTGAAAGATGGTATTTTCTTGCTCATTTTTCATTCAAAGACGTTTCATGCAACAAATTCTTTGAACAATGAAACACACGTTTTTGTTATATGTTCAGTTAAAAAAGAAGCTTGTTTTACATATTTTAAATATAGTTTACTTCTCCATGGCAGGCACTGTATGCACAAACCAGGTACAGAGGCATGCCACACATTTGCATTGCTCTTGCATTCTACTATTGAAAGCTGTGATGTCATTGAAGCAGCAAGCTTTTAGGTAGTCCTAGTATTTGGCCGACCCTGCCCATCTCACATTCTAAGCGATTTCCACACTGCTACTGTGACATCAAAGACGGAAGTATGGGGATAGTACAAGCTAGAATGGAAAGAGGCAGCACAACAAGACTCAGTGGTGCATGCAGATATGGGGATGGGGTTGAAGGGTGGGCATGTAAGGGAGGGAGGGGTCTGGCCCAGGGTTGCAGTCAGATTTTTTAAAGGGGTTGGGGTTAAAGTCAAGTCAAGGAAAACTAACGAGGTTCATGTTTTTTGCACTACAAGTTACTTCTATGTATTTTTAATCACATTTAGTTGCTTAACTTTATACAACAGTATGTCACAGATGAGGCTCATTGTGGTTTATATCTCTCCCTCTGCTGGTACTGTGATAGAAGAATGGAAACGGCGAGAGATTATGGGTGTCATTAATACGTATTCAAACATTTTATGTATACATTGATTAGTTGCAGAATATGAAGCCTTCTATATTGAATACTTGTAAAGTCAATTTTTTATATTTATCCAAATTTAGATTTGTGCTCAGTTTAATTTACATTCCATCATCAGACTGCAGCTATTATGCCACCCAAGTTTAATTTGAATACTGTTGGAGTCATATTTGATTGCATCTGTTTTTCTACATTTTAGTTTTTTTATAATCAGATTTTAGATATTGCAGTGAAGGAGCAATATCAGATGGGGAAACATGACTACAATTCAGAAATTTTGTTTTAAATGCTATTTTCTCCCCAAACTGAAGGGTGAAATTATCCACAAAGTTTACAAAATTTAAATCAAATGGCTATTAAAGCTTGATTAAATCAGTACAAAAATAGATACTGTATGTGCTCAAATTGGTTCCATGATGGCTATATATTAATTCAGATTTTTAAAGTATATGACAGGTGTTTATTTAAAATAAATTTAGATTTTAACAACAATTAATTACTTCTGTAAACTTATATTTCACTGACTGCAACTTTAATGTCAGCCAAAAGTGTAGATAAAGATTTTTCTTCAACATGAAAGAACTTTAATTTCTTTCTTGTGGTTTCTAAGATACTGTGGCTTAACACTGGGAACCTGCTCAACCAACACTAGGAGCTTTGGGATATAAATCACTGGCTTTTTAATACTCACCAGATTTTGAGCTTTCTTTTTTGTTTGTTAGATAGACACAGTTAAATGAGACATGCTGTGCTTCGGACTAAAAATTCAAATTTTATGGACTGTTTGATTCCACCAGACTGCTAATGTTGCCAAAAGAGGACTGTAGCATCAGAAAAGGTGGATCAAAGTTTACTTCCTCCATCCCTCTAGTCCCTGCGTCCACTGCTTGATGATCTTTAAGATTGGTCTGTGCTACTCTGTGGATCAGGGTCAGAGGCAGAATGTTTTTAGAGGGATATTTGTCACTGTAAACAAATTTCCAGTCATATCCTAACAACATAAAATAAAAAAAGAGCTATTTACTTGTTTATGGTGTTTTAAGGTGGCAAGATGACTATAAAAAGAAAGACTAAGTGTAGAAACTTCTAGTGTGATCAAAGGAATGAAACGTCCACTAAACCCCCTTAAAAATGTATATAACAATACAAATAAGAATCAAAATAAGAATTAATAAAAATAAAAGTTGTAGGAACAGATATGACTCTTTAAAAAAAAACAAAAAAAAAACATAAATAAACAGGTAGAAGAGGACCGGATCAGTGGGAGGTTCAGGGTCATTGCCAGCGACTTCGTTTATATTCTATCTTGCACGCTCAAGTTAACTCTCTGTCTCTCACTCTTCGTTAAGCTGTAATCTGTACCGGCTGTAGCGGATCTGGAAGAAGAGCCTCTCCAGCAGTGAACGGGTCATCCCTGGCAGCGTGTAGTCCTCATTCTCTCCCACTCGCCGGAAACCCAATGACTCGTACAGCTTGTGGGCGGCCATCTTGACTGCAGTCGTTCCCAGAACCACGGCCGAGTAGTTGTTTAACATGGCAAACTCTAGAACACGTCGACCCAGAGCCTTGGCAATGCCTTTACCACGAAAACGAGAGTCCACAGACATGCGACGAAGTTCAACTGTGTTGTCATCTTCTCTACCATGCGCTGCTACGATTCCCACCACCTGGCCTTGCAAAACTGCCACCCAGAAACAAGAGCCTGCAAGAATCAAAACAAAAAGATTATTCAGTTTGGTCTGCAGAGTAAACTATATGAAAAAATCTGCATCTAAAAGGAATCTGTTAACACAAATTGACTGTTTTGATGGAAAGTTTAAGAGTTTTTCCACCCTTTAGCATTTAGTTCAATACTAATTGAAATCCATTTATTTAACATTATAAAGCAAACCAATTATTCAGTGTTCTCTGAATAAGGCTCACTGAGATGTATGGCAAAGTAGGCAATGGAGAGGTTATTCAAGAAGCAACAACCAGATCTATGCTCTTATGGGTCTGATGGACTGAAATAGTCTGAATCAAAATCTTCCCAAATATAAGTTTATGCATGGAATTTTCCCACATAAGCGGTCCTATACAATTTTATTTCCATGATAAAGTTATTTTCACCTGGAGAGGCATGGAGATTACTAGTGTGAGTAGCATTCGTTGAGTGCAGCTTCAAATTGCTTGTGTGTGTTTTGAAATGTGAAAACTAGGGCTGTCAGAATTAATACGTTAACACATGCCATAAATTTAAAAAGTTGAACGCGTTAATTGTTCTTAATCGCGATTAACGTATTTACCATTAATACAGCATAAACACTTGTTGGGAGGGCGGAACATTTGGAATGTGTCTGCCCGGAGTCATTACACTGATGCACATTTCACAAGCACACAACAGCGCTTCCCTGTCAGTGATAAAATGATGGAGAAAGGACCTCTTAGCACTATTTAATGTACAGAACAAGCCCAGATGGGACTTGTGATAGAAATCAAGTTTTTCAGCCTATGTAAGGCACATTTTAATTACCACAGAAGCACACCAAATCTTAACTATGACCAAAACTCAGAATGAAATGTTTTTGTCTGCAAGCACTTTTCAAATGTAGTTCAAAGCGGCGCTGATGTGAATCATGAACGTGGCTTCACGATTGCTGTAACAAAGTGGATAGCCACAGTCTACCAGCAGATTTATATTGTGGAGGATGAGAGTTTAAGAGATTTAATGCCTGTTGCAATGAATATGCAACCTATGTGGGGACTAGCTCTTTCAATAAATCAAACTCCCACTTAGACTTTGTGAAATGTTTAATGTTTTGAATTGGTGCTATTTTAGTGTATTTCTATCTTTATACTGTGGAAATTTTAATAAAACATTACTGTATATTGTTAGACATTGTTTTGTTTTCTTTCTTAAGATGGTAATAAATGCATTTTGACAGGAAAAGAAGTATATATGGTGTCAAATTTCAGCATTTTCAAAATCTGCGATAGATCCCGATTAAGTACAAAAAATTATGCGATTAATCGTGATTATGAATTTTAATCGATTGACAGCTTTAGTAAACACATTTCAGCACTCTGTGTAGCAAATTGTGTTTATGGATCATTCATGTCAGAATTCTAGTTTTGATACAACTGCCTGAATTGCAGAACTGAATGTTCAAGATATAAACATGGGAAACATATTCAATGTAATTTTCTTGATATATTTAATATAATTTGTTGTTTAAAATTAAATACTTTGTTATAAATGAACAGTGTGTTATCACGTATGTTTAGAGCGGTGAGTCCCACTACTGGCATAACTATTAATCACATGTTTAGGTGCAAATTACATCACCACTCATGACTTTACTGTGATGCCCAGAACTCAGATGCTTGGGGGTATTTAAGTGTATTGGGAATGGCTGGATTAAGTTAAATTACTGGATTAATTATGATGGGTAAAACACCCACCGTCATTTGTAGGTTAATTCTGAATGGAGCACAGATTACGCTTTTTCCAATCCTTTACATTTTATTGACTTACCAGGCTCAGCTCAGCTCAGTCCTGTAGAACAAAGTTACTTACTGAGTAAAAGGACCAATGAGATAAATTCAACATGGGGCAAAATAAATATTTGGTCAGGCAAATTCATTTCCAAACATATTAGTGAATGGGTGTTATGTTTTATCTTTCAGTGAATCCAACAATTGGTGTATTAGCATTTTCTAGCAAGAAGAGTGGATAAACGTGAATAACATGGGGTCTGGTATTAACTTCTACTACACATCCTCTTTTTGTTTGACAAGATTAGCCATGATTAACTGTCTATTGTTAAATGAATGCTCTAGACACTGTGTGTGTGTGTGTGTGTGTGTGTGTGTGTGTGTGTGTGTGTGGAGTGTGATGTTTTCAGTTAGTTAAACATGAAATAGTCAGGTCATAATCTGTTATATCAGATACTGCATTTGTGTAATAATGGAGTTATTACATGATTATTAACAGCTATTCACATTCTACATAAAGACTGAAGCTCAGGGTATCTCATTTGTTCACTGTGCCATGTTGCTACGTTTTGCGTATCACACACACACACACATTCCCACTTAAGTGTGTGTGTCATGACTCCATTAGCTATAGGGCTGAGGAGTACTATTAATCACTTTGGGACTGAACGTCCTGCTGTACACCCATTAGTTTTACTGCTGCACACACACACAGCCTTACACACACAAGTCAGCTGAAACGCAGTGAGAGCTCTTGCTCGTCCACATCCTCATTTTTAAAACCATAACCCAACCTTTAGACATATCTCCTGATTTACAGACTCCCAAACCCTAGTTTTTAGAAACAGCTCCTATTTAGAAAACTACAGTATCACAATAATACTAATATAATACTAGTAATACTTTCTCTGCCTCTGAAACAATTATTCTTTTCTGCTTGTGTAACCAAGGCTGTGCAGGCGGAGGAAAATAAAATTTGCCAATAATTCAAAACACATGCTTTTTCATGATCCAATCAAATTTCATTGTTTAAAATCAAGTCCCGCCCTAACATTATTTCTCACTGAATATTCAGTTTCACTCAGAAATATATAACATTATGGAAGTTAAATGCGTTGTGAATGCTTTTTGAACTTTAAGAATAATCAGATCTATTTGTACGTGTATTTTAAGACAAAAATGTCTTATTTATTCCCAAATTAGCATGTAACAGGGTATTTCTCATCTCTCATCTCTTACCTCTGTAAGGATAAAAGCCAGTCAGAATAGACATTCAGTGCATTAAAGAAACATCTAGCCCGCCTTAATATATAATCCACATATTCTTGTACCATTCCCACCTCAGAGATGCAGGATGCCACATTAGCATAGCAAGAGAGAAAATCCCTTGGGCGAATCATTTGTCTGCATTCTGCCACTAAACAAAACTAGCATACATGCTCACAGCAGGGCTCTGGTTCACACTTTCCCACATTTTCTGACCCGAGTCCTCAATCCTCTCTTTCACCAAAAGCAGGGCTTCTAAATAAGAAGCCTGTACATGCAGAAACTGCCTGGAACAAGACCCTGCGAACGAATGTTTATAAAAATATGACTAAAAGGAACTACTGATTATAATTGCTCTTTGATTAACACTCATATAATAGGTTGTGAATTTAATTTAGCTACAAAATCTAAGCCCTTCCAAGAAAATTCACACTACTGATTTGGCATCCTTTGTTGTATTTCCAGTAATTAATCAGTAATAATTACCACCAAATGTGTATTTTTTGTGTCACACAGTGATTTTCGAGGCCATGTATGATCGACTCTGATCTATGAACTTGTTTCATTAACTCCTGTCACACAAACACTTAATCTCTGACAGGATTCACACAGCATGAGTGGGCAACTGCTCTATAGTTACAGAGGGGACAATTCTTTCATACACACTGACACACAAGCACACACACACCAGGGGAGATTAGAGTAATGATCAGTCAGATTGACCAAGATAGTAGACACAACTGTGGCTTTGGCTCTTGTCACTAAACTGGAAATGCATGTGCTTTTTAAAATAAGGACACATGTGGAAAGTTAGTTTTATTGTGGAGGGGGGAGGCATTAAAGATTATGGTGTGATTCTGAGTTTGCCGCATTACTATTTGTATCAGCATTTTTCCTGTGTGCAATCAATAGGGTCACATGACTCCGAACATTTATCCAGAAGAGCAGAGCTGAGTGACTTTTTGCATATTTAATGAGTCTTCAGCATTAAAGCTGCACATCAGCTATTTAACCCATTGTGGACTACTAAAGTGGAGTTTTAACCTAGAGATATAAATGTCTGATTGAGAAGGCTGGTATATTGTGGGAAGGTCAAACACTCCACTGATGTTTTCTATTTTGGAGTAAAGTTTGTATTTTAAGTATTTAATAACATGCTAAGCATGTTATAAGATTAGCATAATTACATTCAGTATGAAATGCCCAGATGCTACTGAATCTTAAAGGAATAGTTCGCCCAGAAATGAAAATTCTCTCATTATTTACTCACCCTCATGCCATCCTAGATGTGTATGACGTTCTTTCTTCGAAGATTTTTAGAAGAATATCTCAGCTCTGTAGGTCCATACTATGCAAGTGAATGGTGACCAGATCTTTGAAGCTCCAAAACTCACTTAAAGGCCACATTCAAATAATCCATACGAGTAATGTCACTTTCAAAATATAAAAGTGAAAGTGGAGATTAATAGTATAAAAAGAACTTAAATATTGATCTGTTTCTTACCCACACCAATCACATTGCTTTAGAAAACATGGATTTAACCACTGGAGTCTTATGGATTACTTTTATGTGGCATTTATGTGATTTTAGAGCTTCAAAGTTCTGGCCACCATTCACTTGCATTGTAAGGACCAACACAGCTGAAATATTCTTCTATAAATCATCATTTGAGTTCAGCAGATGAAAGAAAGTCATACACATCTGGGATGGCATGAGGGTGAGTAAATGATGAGAGAATGTTCATATCTGGATGAACTATCCCTTTAAGTGCTATTTGGGAAAGTCATATTTATACATAATTTATGATATGACAATATATTTATATTAGTAACATTTATATATTTGCAATATCTATCGCAATTATATCTATTATAGCGTATAATATCTGTTAAGTGTGTGTGAGAACGAAACTATCCCTTACCTGTGGGTTTCATGTAATATGCCTCTATGTCAGCCATATCAGTGTGCAGAGCGCAGTCCAGGTAGTTGAGTATGAAATTTCTGCTGTAGTAATAACGTGCACCCATGAGAATAAAGGGTGTGCAGAAGGTCAGTATGAAGGATTTGGTCATAACATAGCACATTACTATGGAGAAATGGAAAAAAAATAAACGACACCTGTCAGAAAAGAGAATCAAATGTTTGATTTCTGGCAGAAGAGAGACATACAGACATCAAATGCATTCACATTGGGAAAACAAACTCATTACACCGATAAAGCCATTTCCAGGTTCCAAAGTAACACTATGC
Organism: Myxocyprinus asiaticus; assembly: GCF_019703515.2. NCBI lineage: Eukaryota > Metazoa > Chordata > Actinopteri > Cypriniformes > Catostomidae > Myxocyprinus > Myxocyprinus asiaticus. The sequence goes on from NC_059345.1 coordinate 24,416,005, forward strand.
TTTTGTACTGCTTGGAATGGATAGGCAATGGAGGGCACAATAACAGGGTCTTCATTACTGTTGTTAAACCCAGAGAAGTGTGTGTGTGTGTGTGTGTGTATGTGTGTGTGTGTGTGGGTTTGGGAGGTTTAGGAGGACATTTTTCTAAGTTACAAACTGGTAATTACAAGGGTATTTATTATGCTATAAATTTGGTTTATGAGGACATTTCTACTGTCCCCATAAATCAAATCGCTTAAAAAACATACTTAACAGTGTTTTGTTTTTTTGTTTTTTTGTTTTTTGTTTTTTTTGGAAAATCTAAAAATGCAGAAAGTTTTTTGTGAGGGTTAGGTTTAGGGTTATGGGATAGAATCTATAGTTCATACAGTATAAAAATCATTATGTCTATGGAGAGTCCTCATAAGGATAGCCGCACCAACATGTGCGTGCGTGCGTGCGTGCGTGCGTTTCCTCAAAAGACGAAAGAGGGCACCCTTGAGTAAACGCTACTGACTTGCTGCGCCAATTTCCATGCTGCACCACGATGCGCACAGTTTACTGTCAACACAGAAATGTGTTTCCACTGACAAACTAAAAAAAATAAAAATGGGTTTTACAAATTCATTGATCCACTAAAGAAAAATGCACATTAACCTAGCCTATATGATTTATTTATCTGATTTCACAGAAGAACAATCACTGTTTACTAGGCTAACTGTATGCGGCGTACTCTGTACTTGACTGTAGTAACTGATGGAAGTTTTTCATTCATTTCATTCGTGTGGCGTAAACACATTTTCAATGTAATTTCAAGATTAACAAAACTGGCCTTGATGTTCGTAGAACATGGAATCTTAAATATTCCGCCTGTAGATTTAAACATAATTAGTAGAGAATAGAATAAATGTTATTTTAAACATAGATGAAAACAATTAACAAACAGCAAATGTAGTAAACTTACTGCCATTGGAGCACTCGCGCGGGATTCAGCGCGCGCACATATTCACCGGCAAAGCATGCTGCATGCTTTCATTTGCTGCTGTCTTTGTGCCTCATATTCTGATATTCAGTGGTATTTTATAATGAAACAATGCAATTATGTCATGCGCTTGGGAAAAAATGGTTGAATTTAATTGTGCTCCTCTGTTGGCCATATTGGTACTTTTTCTTTCATTGTCACTGTAACAGTTCAGAGCCGGTTTGTGTGACTTTATGTGATGTGCCGAGGAGTAGCGAGTACACCGTTACGCTCATCATTCACCACGAGTTGTGCCACCTACCTGTGAGAAAGGCGTAGATAAACTGGATTTTAGTTTGCTGTTTTAGACCCCGAAATGCCGAATTTGGTATGCGCTCCATGATTCCCTCGTTGAAGATCCGGCGCACCTCCTCATGGTCAGAATGTTCAAACTCGCGGATAAAAACCTGATTCCGTTTTTCATCCTTTCTCTCGTGCGCACTGGGAGAAGACGTCCACATTTGCGAGGAGGAAACGATCATTGAATCTTTTTTGCTCCCAGCTATGGCCTCGTGTTCGTCTGCAACGATTTTAGTTTCGCAAACCATTTTGGCAGACATACAATGCATGCAACTGGCCTGGAATGAACTAAAACTGGGAAGAGAAGAAAAGAAAGTATGGGTGCTGGTCTTTGTAATGGAAAGAAAATAATTGATGCACAATTGATGCACTGCTGCAACCCTGAGCTTCCTCGCGACCAATACTTGCCGGTGTATCACAAGTGGTATTTATATTGCGCCAAACCCGCATTCAGTTTCTGGAGAGTGGGTGTTCTCCTCATCTCGCTGATTGGATGGAGCGTCGTGCCACATGACATGGGTGGGAGGTGAGAGTACAAAAGAAACACCCTAACGTGTCATTTTAAATTAAAATATATTTTACACCCGTCAATACACCGGCGAAATTCCTCACATGTGTGTTTCGTGGGGAGGGAAACGGATACGGGGTAACTGCATATGATGCGCATCGTATCGCCATGAACCCCGAGAGCAACGTCATCAGACGCCATTGTCTTTCTCCTCATGAGACGATGCTGCGCAACATCAGTGTCCATTTTTAGACACGTTTTACAATGTGCTTGAATGACGGGGGTTTAATCTCTTCCACCGGCATCTAGTTTATAGTGAGTGACACCTCTGCTGCACTACTATGTTACGCTTCAGGGTTAAATTCATCCAACACACCCTTCTTGTGACCCCCGAGTGTCTGTCCCTCTAATTGCTTGTGATTTGACACATTTAGACAGTGTTTCGCGACGCGTTGTAATGCAATGTGACACGAGCAGCACTCATTCGGATCCCTTTATTTACATCACGGGGTGAATGTTCTATATAGCATATATACATATATATCACAAGCTTGAAAATCAATAGGCTACACCTGCTGCAGGTCATTTTCTGTGTTGCGGCATCATGGAGTTGTAAATGTTATGATGCATTGATCCGTTCTTAAGTAACTGATGCTATAAAGTAATAGCCTCGATTTTAATGTTACGTCGCATTCCAATCGTATTGTATAGAACTAGTTTAGACTGGATCTCGCCCTCCCACACCCTTTTCTCCTAGCCCCTCACCCCTTCACTGACGAAGAAGATAAGATTTTTCTGCGAATGTATGTGGATGTACTGTATATACACACTCCTATACGAAAGCGGCGTTTAAAACGACTTAAAACTAAAGGCGCGAGCATTATGGCTCGTGTGAAAGAGTCGGTGTTTTTCTCAGCCTCAGCAGCTGCGGTGCACGTGGGCAGAATGCTGGTGCCACCGGGCATGCGCGTGTATGCAGAAACTTGGCTAAAGCAGTGAGCACCATTCCACCTCAACTAGCCTCCTTCAAATGTTCTTATGCACAGCAACTGTAAAGATTATTATGTTTCAAGATTGGACGCTCGTGTATAGGATGTATTGATATTTTACAGGCATAAATTAGTGCATGAGGATTTAATAATTTATGCTTGTTTGAGGGCATGCAAACACAGAAGTAAGAACAATATGTTCTTGTGTGCAAGTCTGCACTTACATTTAAAAATTATGTCTTAAAATCAGGGTCCCCACAGTCATGGAAAACCTTGAAATATCGGAGTTTTAAAATTATCTTTTCCAGGCCTGAAAAAGTAATGGAAATAGTGTGTGTGTGTGTATGTGTGTGTGTGTGTGTGTGTATATATATATATATATATATATATATATATATATATATATACTGTATCAGTTTCTCTGGATTTACTATTTATAGGTAATGTGTTTGAGTAAAATGAACATTTTTGTTTTATTCTATAAAGTACTGACAACATTTCTCCCAAATTCCAAATAAAAATATTGTCATTTAGAGCATTTATTTGCACAAAATGACAACTGGTCAAAATAACAAAAAAGATGCTGTGTTTTCTGATCTCAAATAATGTAAAGAAAACAAGTTCATATTCATTTTTAAACAACACAATACTAATGTTTTAACTTAAGAAGAGTTCAGAAATCAGTATTTGGTGGAATAACTCTGATTTTCAATCACAGCTTTCATGCGTCTTGGCATGCTCTCTATCAGTCTTTCACATTGTTGTTGGGTGACTTTATTCCACTCCTGGCACAAATATTCAAGCAGCTCGGCTTTGTTTGATGGCTTTAACTGAATAGCATTCTGCGATGCTGTTCTTCTCACCACAGTTGTACAGAGCAGTTATCTGAGTTAACGTAGACTTTGTCAGTTCGAACCAGTCTGGCCATTCTCTGTTGACCTCTCTCATCAACAAGGCATTTCTGTCCACAGAACTGCTGCTCACTGGATGTTTTTGGCACCATTCTGAGTAAATTCTAGAGACTGTTGTGTGTGTAAATCCCATGAGATCAGCAGTTACAGAAATACCTTTTACTTGTTTATATTGTTTTTGTGGCTGAGCTCTGACATTCATGTTCAGTGTCTTGTCTAGTCTGTCTTGTGTGAGAATGCATGGCGTGCTTTATTGGCATTGTCTGTTATTGGCGTGAGTGCGTTGCTCTTTTTATCATCTTGGCGGCATGCACTCGCGTCAAAGGTTCGTGCCTGTCTCTCGCGACCTCGGGCGAGCTTCGCGTTGCGTTCGCTTTGCGCTGCTCGTCCGGGTCGCGGTCTGTCTTCACGTTGTGCTGAGGTTCGGTCACTTCAGTTTGAGATGTTTGAAATTTTTTTGTGGCCAATTCTCGCACAGGTGTCTTGTCTCGTTTGTCGCCTGTTGCGTGCGTCGCATGGCGGTTGTCTCGCGATGCACGCGCAGGTTTTGTCTAGTGTGAGAGTGCATGGCATCGCTTTGTTGGTGTTGCCGTGCATTCTCTTGTCTCGTCTGTCTTTTGACGTGAACGCGTGTTGCCTTGTAGTTTCTGGCAATATGCGCTCGTGTCATTTTGTGAGAGCATGTGTTTTGTTTCTGTTTTGCCACGTGTCTTACGTCGTACCCCGCCTCCTTTTTATGCCTATTATTAGATTATTTGCCCAACCTGGGGCCGGTTGCACCAGCTTGTGCGTAAATTAAAAATTAGCCTAGTTGTGGTGTAAATGGGCACTAAGTCACAATTTACGCACTACTAAATATTTGAGCGTTGCACCATTAAACTCAGGTAGGACGTAACCCTACGTATAAACTAAATATTTAAGGAAGCCTCCTACCAGGAACAATGGATGGAATAAAAAATCAGACTGATATTTTATGACATCAATGAGCTCATGTTTTTCGTGACAGGCATCAGTCCTTTCTACATATATGATGGTGTTGGCATTTACACTTGTTTACAGAGAGAAAAAAACATACTTTTAAGCGGCTCTTCAGCATGAAACCGATCTAATGGTGCAGATTTCAGGGTGCATCACTCGGTGTCAAGTTTCAACACATTCAGAATATATATATAGGATATTAAAATGAATACATTTTTCCAGCCTGTTGTATGAGTTTTTATTTATCACCCCTTATTTATTTTAGATACAGTTCCTATATATTATTATTTACACATGGGCAAATATACTATTTATTAAATCAATTTTTATTACGTATCGTATTTTAATGGGGACAGTTACGTGAGCAAACAAGGTTTGAACATCAATTGTAACAAGATCAAATTGAAGTTCATGGATTTTTAACACTTCTGTGTATAAATATGAAGGCTGTTTATTGGATAAATACAGGTAAATGTCATATTATGCGACTACGCATCACTTTACGGTAGCTTATGACCTACTAGTTAGTCTTACCTTAAGAACAGGTGGTGCAACCAAATTAAGCACTGACTTAGTTACAAACTAACAAACTAACTAGCCCTTAGTGTGAACTTTACCTCCTAACTTACGTGAGACCTTAGGCACAGCTGGTGCAACCCTACCCCGATCCAGTCTGTCCTGTTGGTTGTGTCTCCTGTGCTCCAGCCCGTATTTATTTAGTCACCCTGGGCTGTGTTGTTTTCTGCCCTTGTGGAGGCTTTGTTTTTTCTGTTTCATTTTTTGTTGTTACTTTTATTTGTTTAATAAATTCCCATTATCTGCATTTTGAGTCCTGCCCTCTTTTCCTTGTCTCAGGTGGTGCGTAAACCTTGGCGCACACACACACACACACACACATATATATATATATATATATAATTTCTATAATTTTATTTATCACACATTATACATTTGCACATATACAGTGAAATTCTTTTTTTCACATATCCCAGCTAAACTGGGGTCAGAGTGCAGGGTCAGCCATGTTACGGCGCCCCTGAGAAAGGCCCTTGACCCTACCAACAGTGGCATCTTGGCAGTGCTGGGGCTTGTAAAGTGCTGAGCAGTAACCCAGAGCCTTAACCGCTGAGCCATCACTGCCCATATTATTATTATTATTATTATTATTTATATATATATATATATATATATATATATATATATATATATATATATATATATATATATATATATATATGCTCAAAAGTTTGCATACCCTGGCAGAAATTGTGAAATTTTGGCATTGATTTTTAAAATATAACTGATCGTGCAAAAACACTGTCTTTTATTTAAGGATAGTGATCATATTAAGCCATTTATTATCACAGTTGTTTGGCTCCTTTTTTAATCATGATGATAACAGAAATCACCCAAATGGCCCTGATCAAAAGTTTACACACCCTTGAATGTTTGGCCTTGTTACAGACACACAAGGTGACACACACAGGTTTAAATGGCAATTAAAGGTTAATTTCCCACACCTGTGGCTTTTTAAATTGCAATTAGTGTCTGTGTATAAATAGTCAATGAGTTTGTTAGCTCTCACGTGGATGCACTGAGCAGACTTGATACTGAGCCATGGGGAGCAGAAAAGAACTGTCAAAAGACCTGCGTAACAAGGTAATGGAACTTTATAAAGATGGAAAAGGATATAAAAAGATATCCAAAGCCTTGAAAATGCCAGTCAGTACTGTTCAATCACTTATTAAGAAGTGGAAAATTTGGGGATCTCTTGATACCAAGCCAAGGTCAGGTAGACCAAGAAAGATTTCAGCCACAACTGCCAGAAGAATTGTTCGGGATACAAAGAAAAACCCACAGGTAACCTCAGGAGAAATACAGGCTGCTCTGGAAAAAGACGGTGTGGTTGTTTCAAGGAGCACAATACGACGATACTTGAACAAAAATGAGCTGCATGGTCGAGTTGCCAGAAAGAAGCCAGTGGTTACAGCAGAAAAAGGTGAAGGTTCTGGAGTGGCTATCACAGTTTCTTGACCTTAATATCATCGAGCCACTCTGGGGAGATCTCAAACGTGCAGTTCATGCAAGACGACCAAAGACTTTGCATGACCTGGAGGCATTTTGCCAAGACGAATGGGCAGCTATACCATCTGCAAGAATTTGGGGCCTCATAGACAACTATTACAAAAGACTGCACGCTGTCATTGATGCTAAAGGGGGCAATACACAGTATTAAGAACTAAGGGTATGCAGACTTTTGAACAGGGGTCATCTCTTTTTTTTCTGTATTGCCATGTTTTGTTTTATGATTGTGCCATTCTGTTATAATTTTAATAATTCTGTTATAAACATTTTTAGGTTACCTCACAAAACATTTCTACAGTGTACAAAATAAATCTTGATCACTGACAAAACTACATTGTTAATGCTGGTTGTCCACTCTTTGCTGTAAGACTTAACCAGACTTAATGAAACCAGTCCTAAATGTTTTAAATTTAAGGAAATATGAGGGGAAACCTTAAAGAGTAAGCACATAAATTTGGACAAACTTAAACCTTAATCTGTAATATTAGTAGATTATATCCATAATGATGTAAACTTATATACAGTGATATAACTTTTATATAAACTTATAAAACTTCCCTTTAGAGAAGTGTGTACAATGTGTGGTTGTGTAATGTGTGTATCTGAATTCATGAATCAGTGTATGTAATCCAATGTAAAGGGGGTTGCACACCGGACGCATCTGGTGGACGACATGGTGCGTCCTAAAATTAGAAACAACTGTTTTCAATGAAGGTACGCACACCGCTGCTGCCACTCCGCGTCTGTCGGCGGCGCCCAGCTATGACTTCGGAGGTTGCTCAAATTTCTGCCACGCCACAGAGAGCAGCTCGCATATTTTTCCATTAAATTCAACCCAAATCATTATCAAAGGACATAGATTATTTACTTTAGTGTTCTTCATTCTTGAACAAGGGAAAAACCTTGGTAACTTTTGTGTGTACTGTCTGCAACCTGAACCGCATCGATGTGCACCGTGTTTGATACCTGTGCAGTGTCCTAGCCACGACACGATGCGGTACTTCTTGTCCGGTGTGCGGCCGCCTTAAAAATCTAAAATTAGATTCATTACTAGCCATTTATTATCGATTTTTTTATTTTTATTATAATACATATTGTCAAGTTTTATGTCTGTTGCATGTCTTTAAGTTAACATCACTAGTGAATTGACTTACCTTTGTGCTTATCTTTGGCTGCAATCTTTAACAAGAAACTATGTTCTTAGAATGTAACTTTTGAAGTTACTTGATGAACCAGTTTGACTATGGGCTCAGGTCACTTACAGGTATCACAGGCTCGGTTAGACAAGTGGTCATGGGCTTAGCAGTTTCTGTTCTATTGTTACTTCCATTACATATACAAATTTATTTTCATCAAAATGATTGTTCTCACTACCATTTACAGACACACATTTGCGTGCTGAGGGAGAAGACAGCAAAAGAGCACACAAGCGAACGTATTGAGCACAGCCTCCTGTGTATCCTCACTCTCCAGTAGTATTGGGAAGTCTGTGAATAATTTTCCTTTTGAAAACATAAAAATTAAAAAATTCAGTACAATTTTTTAAACTTTCCAGCACTACTCATGAGAGCCAACATCCTAGTAAGGTGTGCTTGATACACTTGTGTGTCTGTATCTCTGTGCATTCTCAATGTGCCCTGTCTACTCCGCTTGCACAACAGCAGCTCTAGCAGGTGTATGTACGGAGCATCTTGGTTCTTGGTATAGGAGCATTTTAACATGTATAAGAGCACAATATTGGGCCCTATAACAGTCCTAGAACAAACACATTGTTCTTTTCGAATGGTGCTTTTATCAACAAGAGCAGATGGCCTGTGGACCATAGTTTGGATACTCTTGCTCTGAGGGTTGTTTTGGGCTGTGCACCTGTTGGGAGAGAGAGAGACTGAAAGAATGTTTAAAACAGTTAAAGTTCAAAAAATTCAAAAACTCAGTTGCACTTAGTTTGTCCCTCAACCCATGAAAGCATTGGGACAGAGGACACAGAGGTCTAGAGGGCATTGGGAGGGGTAGAGATTTGCAATGAAGTGTGAAATGACTTGAAGTATAGGTACGAGTCACACTGTGTATGTGAAAGACAGGTTGGGATTGCCTAATATGAGTAATGAGACTTTTCAACACAGTTAAACCATCAGTGTCTGACTAGAACTATATTGTCAAATATGTATTCCATTGAGATTCTATCTCCTCTATATTTTTGTTGTTGTTGTTGCTGTTGTCTTTCCTCATTTCCAAAGAGCACTGCTCCAATTTTAAAGTTAGACAAGGCAAAGTTGTCACGGCAAGTGCCATTTTTTTTTTAATTTTATTTTATTATTTTTTCCTGAATTTGCATTTCCTGAAGAACATACCAGTTATTGCAAGGCAAGAAAAGAACAGTGTTAAAGTTTGAAATACTGGTACGTTTTTAGACCTACTGTAGGTATTTAGGTTTTAGACTTGGGTTGTGGGTTAATGAAATTCTGCATCAGAGCTGCTTTTCTATTGCCATGACACTCAGCATGCATTTTGTTTTTTGTAAGCTGTCTATAGAACTTATTCACAGTAGCACATATTTAATTTTTGTGGCAGTGGTGGATTTGGCTTACCGTCTCTTCAATAACATGCACTGTATAAAGCTGAAAAATTGTCATAGATCTGGTGCAGGATCTGTTAAAGGCTTGAATGGGATGTCATGTCCTCTGATCATTCAAATACGCATGCACACACACTACCATAAATGGTGTTCATCCAGAACCGTGTTTGTCAACTGTGCTCTTATCTCCTCAGCTAAACCAAGCAGTCACCTTTTTGATTTACTGCATAAATCTGGTTTTGTTCTGTGTTCAAAATGTTATGAGAAAAAGTAAAGGGACATAACAGCATTAGGAATGGATTAAACTTGATTTGAACAGGTTGTGATATTTGGGGTCAAAGAAAAGGGCTTGTAGTAATAAGTGTTGTATAGTGAAGAGGTAGTAGTGTGCAGTTCTAGAAGAAGTCCTGAACACCTCGAATTTGATGCATGCAGCTACAGGTAGCCAGTGGAGCAAGACCAAGAGGTGTATGATGTGGTCGACTGATGAGCTTTTTGTTTATGTGACATTATAAACTACATTGTGTTTGAATGCATGAACTTGCATTATCAGCCTTATGTGATTTCTGATTCTAAAAATAATCCATCAGTATGTGGGTGTGTCCTAGGATGCCCACTGTCAGAACACTGTGTCCATTTTCCTCTGGGACTCATGTCTAGTGCCAGGAGCATGAACCACCCAGAGAGTACTATCACCATCGAGACACAGGGTCAGAAAGAGGGAAAGGAGGAGAATTAGAGAGAAAGTGAGTAGAAGTGAGGGAGAGAGCTAAAAAGACTGTAAGGGAGGGAGGGAGGGAGGGAGGGAGGGAGGGAGGGTAGGAGGAGAGAGAAACAGGAACAAACTGGATTCTCCACCGGAGGAGACAGATAGACAGACAGTTCTGGGAGGGAGTCTGGATGATTGGGGAGGCTGTGTTCTCCTTGAAAAACAGACAGCAACTCTGCTTTACTTTTTATGTTCAAGATCAGCAACAGATGCGGAGGTGTCAGCAGATGCATAATGCAACAGGGCGTCACCTTGTACCAAATCGTTACACAAGTACTGCACACACATTTACAGTGTGCATAATGGGGTGGTCTTTTGTTCTGCCTTCACCTGCCTCTTTACTTCAGAATGGTGTAGTATATTTCTCACAATCCTTCTTGCCTATTATGGCGAAAGTGAATATTTTATTAACAGAGATGGCTATGCTCAGACCTATTCATAGTTCAGCCTGCTAATGAGTAATTCATTTGAGGCTTCTGCAAAAATATGTATGCATTATTAATAGATTGTCATCTTTCAATATTCATGAGTCCCTCTCCACCATAGGTGGAACTCCCTCTTAGACCTTTAGTTGCTGATCTGAGATCAGTGTTGCCATTTTACTCCAGACTCAGATGTGCTAGTTTCATACTCAGGTTTTCTGTTTAGTGTACCATCTTAAATGATCAATACTTTGCTAGTATTGCTGATTTGCTGGACATCATGAGTGAATCTCAAGCCAAGACCAGTTTCTTCTGCCCATCCTCTGACCTCATCCATCATAACAGAAACTGCAACACAGGTCCATTTTCAACAGATTGATCAACTGATCATCAAATTTTCTGATCTTTCATCCCTCACATTTTTGTCTTATGAGCTAATTACAACAACAAAACAGACTCAATGCCAATTACTAAATTAATTTAATTCAAATTCAAAGTGACAAATATTCTGTATGTCCTATTCATATCTTTCTGGAGAAAGATTATGCAGTCACATTCATCTATTCGCCGCAGTTGACTGTGCACAAGCGCCTGGGTTCCGCTGCATGCTGTGGGATCATGCGTGTTGTCGTGTCAGGTTTTCTTGCAAGAGAGCAATTTCCTCTTTCCTCTGCACCAGAACCGTTGCAATGCATGAAAACGAGCCCTTTCCTTTTCACCCGAAGTTCTCCTTTTCTCTCCTTTGACTAAATTAAACTCACGTCCAGCCAAATACATGTTGATGCAAATTATGAGTATGGTATCTTCAGGGAAAATTGAGGGTTTTTGTATTTCGCACCATTGCCAGTTGTTCAAATGGCTTTGGGCTGCCTAAGCTAAAGCTAATCAGGACACTGCAGTTTTGTACTATAGAAGTGGGGGTCATGCCGGTCTCTGAACTTCTGGGTATACTAATGTTGTGTCTATTTATTCCTTTAAAACTTGCTTGCTCTGCAGACATGTTTTCACACCCCAATGGGAAGTGCTGCATTGATGCGACAGAGCTATAATTCTTCTTTATATATTTGCGCCCCCATCTGGTCCTTTGATGTGTTGCAAGCGAGATGTGTAGGGCACTAAAAAAATGCTGTTGAAGTAATTTGATTATCACAAGTCATAAGTTGTCAGCCAGAGTGCACAAAACTACACTTCTAAACCTGGATAGAAAAATGTAAGTTATTTTTGATTGCCAACTACCTTTTGTCCATAGGCAGAAGACATTTACTGGCGTCTCTTAAGAGTAAGCAAATGGGGATATATTTCATTAGATCATTATCAGACTTAAAATACGTGACTCCAAAGTGATAAAAACCAAGCAAATTATATTATATTATATATATATATATATATATATATATATATATATATATATATATTATTATTATTATTTTATTTTTATTTTTTTTGCCTGGAATGCTGAACACCAATTCACAATATTTTTCTCTTTATTTCCAGAGTGAACAAGCACAAACATATACAAGCTTTGGTTTGCATCACGCATTTACCATGACTGAGTTTGACAAAGCCACCAGAGGTTTCTGACACCAGAGGTTAATTTTTCTGTATAAACAGCAGCATCTCCTTTCAGAAATATGGTCCAATCTGGGAAAAAAAAAAAAAAACCTGCCTCACATATGGGCCAACAAAATCTGTAGATCTGCATTTAGGAGACAGATGTTTATTTGTAGCTGCCCTTAATGCTTGTACCACATGTATTTCACCAGCTTTTCTGAAAGTAACACGTTATTTAATGAATTATGAACTCAAGACTTTGTTACTGTTTCGCTTTAATTTCTTACAGAGCAAATATGACATCACAAATACTTTGTTAAATGCACTTTTTTCTACACACAAAAACATTTTTACAGCTGTTTACTTATCTAGGTTGCATATATATATATATATATATATATATATATATATATATATATATATATATATATATATATATATATATATATATATAAAACCATCTTTTTTTGTTTCCTTTTCAGAATCGTTTTATACCAACTACTATAATCATATTTTTTAAAGACACACATACATTTTGGATTTACAAACCTCCCCATATAAAAATGCTACACTATTATCACTTTAAATGCAGGGCCTTTTCTAATCACCCATGGTTATCTAATCATCTTGAAGCAAACCTTAAGACAACTCCTAAAGAGCTACATTTAAAAACTGATATTCCAGAAAGGTTCACATTCTCTTCTATCTAAATTAGTATTTGCTTAATTATTGTTTCAAGAAATATTTAATCTGGTGTAACTGTTAATCATATATTCCTATAACACATAAGAAATGCAATGTAAAGTGTGAAAAAATACATTCTACCGTGCAAATAAAGTCTGATGTATTTAATGTTTGCTGTATATTTAGCAGTGCATGGTGCCTGGAGAGGAAACATTCACCCATCTTCACACATGCAACATTCATTGTATTAGAGCTGCTGCTCTAATATGAATGTACTTCTCAATATTGGCTTTGTAATTTATTTATTTTTTACCGTGGAATGTTGAGTTGACTCTTTAGTCAGGAATGTGTATTTATAATGTGTATGTTCAATTGTACAAAGAGAAGTCATGTGTCCATGAATGCTATGATGCTACGTAGAGAGAGTGTATGAGCATAAGAGCAGGTAATATCTATTAGGTACATAGATTTCTATGGCTGAGTGCAGTGTTTACATCTGGATTTCAGCGCAGGCTGCTGGCAGGCATACAGTCACACAGAGCCCTCTTCTCAGCCCGCAGTACCAAACTTTCCGTCTAAAAAACACAACAGATAGTTAAAAGTTACAACCCACGGTACATCCATCTCCAAAGTTTATTGAAAACGTTATACAGTATACATTAATGTTTTTGTTATATATGAGAAAAGGGTACATTTTAAGTGCTTTTGCAGTTCACATAAATAGCCCTGTACAATATTATCACACCTTTCGCATTGCTACCATCCTGTGGGTGCTCAGGACCTCGCACCCACAGGATGGCACCCAATGAGATCAGCCCTGGATTTTACTGCAGTCCTTTTCTGCATATCGTGGCCCCCTTCAGCATATCACGGGGCCATTTTGTGGCCCACTTCAGCCAGTCGAGGCCTGTTCGGCATAACACGGTGGCCCATTTCAGCTTATCGCCACCCGTTCGGCCCCATTTCGCGGCTGGCCCACCGGGAAAAGTCCCGGTTCTCCCTATGGCCAGTCCGCCCCTGATGGCCCCAATGCGAAAGGTGTCTTTCAACTGGACTGACCAAATTTAGACATGTGAATCGGTGAAGCATTTTCTTTTACCTACAATAATCATTAAACTTAATTAACAAAGGAACAAACTTCAGTAACACTTTACAATAAGGTTCCATTTGTTAACATTAGTTAACAACATTAGTTCACATGAACTAACAATGAACAATACTTTTACAGCATTTATTAATTTGTGTTAATGTTAATTTCAACCTATACTACTACATTTTTAAAATCAAATGTTGTTTGTTAACATTAGTTAATGCACTATGAACTAACAATGAACAACTGTATTTTTATATCAAGCATTAACAAAGAATAATAAATGATATAACAAACATATTGTTAACTGTTTGTTCATGATACCATAGGCGTTAACTAATGTTATTGAATGGAACCTTATTGCAAAGTGTTACCCAAATTTCAAAGGAAGTTACATTCAAACCAACACTTGGCTCAAAAAACTGTTTAAATGGGAGTGATGCTTCTGTCAATTATTATGAGGTCATAAAAAGTGCATGTATAATAATTAAGAACTAGAATATTGTTGTTTGACATTTTTGGATGAAGTAGCGTGCTATAATTGCAGTTAATGCAGTACATTTCTGTCACTGCATTATATCGCAATAACCACATTGACTTGAAATAAATTTAGAGGAACAGACATTAAATGGGAACAAGTTTCGTGATCTAAAAGGTTTACTCCCTTTTTATGGTCTCACCCGTGAGTCCAGGTTGAAAGCTGTTTTCTTCAGGTCTTGCAAGGCTCTCTGCATAAACTCAAAGGCATGACAGTCAACACATGGTCGGCCTATTAAAAGAAAAAAGCAGATACAATTGTGCTGTAACTGATGACTTAACACTGGCCAACATTTTAGCATCATCACTAAGGCTGAGCAGGTGCAAAGCCCATTATGGGCTTCAGGTAACAGCAGGGCCGTAGCAAGGAATTTTGGACCCCCTGGCTGTATATTGCTCTGGGCCACTTTCATATGAAAAATACAGTTTAAAATTTGTGGTGGGCCCCCCTGGAGCTGTGGGCCCCTAGAATAGTTACCACCTTTCACCCCATTAGCTACGGCCCTGGGAAACAGTACTCAATGGCTACATCTATGATGTGTTGTAATATTAAATGAAACATCCTTGTTGCCCACATGTCTATAAATGCATATACAGATGTTACAATGTCTTACTCTCTGCAGGGATGACAGTCACTGATTCTTCAGCGTTAACTGGTTTGACACAGATGAGCTGCACCAACACAAGCAGCATCACAGTCACTAGAGCTCCGCTTGGCCTCATACTGTCGAGCAGCATCACCAAACACACAGGAACGGGCGACAATACCTGCCAAATCATAACGTAAATAGAGCGCTTTTGTGGCACAAAAAAACAACCGTGCTTCAAATGTTTGTTTTTTTTTGTTGTTTGTTTGTTTTTTTTGTTTTTGTTTGTTTTGTTTTTTTTTGTTTTTTTTGGCCCCATCTTTCTAAAGCCAAGAATGTGGCAATTTCCAAATCTGATAACCAAAATACCCTCGCCCTACTGGTGTAAATCACATTATTAATAAAGCTAATTACACAGGAATGGAGCACACTTGAATTACCTGTAGTGTCAGATAAAGACAGTAGCAGCACTGTTAGTCAAACCTCCGCCCTCGTATTCAGGAGGACGCAGTTTCATTGCGGAGCTGCAAGAGATCCAATTGCGTTTTCTTCAGGTATATTGTCCTTCGCGAAGCACCGTAGAATAGAACTCAACAAACGTTTTATACTCTGATTGGCTTCTGGTGGTCACATGGGTTCAAACTGTTTTCATATTTTATATTAGTGTCATAATATAAAAGCCTTATTGTTTTTACATTTTTGATAGATTTTTTTTTCCTTTATATGTTTTCTTTCATACTCAAATAAAACGATTGGTAACAGAAATCTGATCTGTTGTCTATACTTAATGAACAGCACGCCTCTTACAGAAATCTATCCACATGTTATGTAGATTTGCAGTTCCCAATAAGTTGTATTTTTACGCACAGTATTTTTCTGTATATTATAAAGAATTCCAAAGTTTCGATGTGGCTGTCATGAAATACATATGAAAAGTTGAATGTCCTGCTGTAAGACATGCTGTACTCCATCTAAAATGCTTTTACGACCTCATGATATTCATGAAGAGAATACATGAAATATTTGGTCTTTTTCAAATGAATTTGTCACATCACAGGATTTTTCCAAATAGGAGGGGCATTTTGATCTGGCGGGGCGCAAGGAAAATCTAAATTTGATACTCATTATATCTCTAATTCTCAAATGTTGTGTTTGTTAACATTAGTTAATGCACTATACACTATGAACTAACAATGAACAATTGTATTTTTATTTACTAGCATTAAAACAAATGCCCCAGCCCCCGTCTTTAGACCCAGCTATGTTACAAATGGTGAAAAAGTTAAAAGAAATAGTGAACAGTTACAGGGCCTAAAATATACACTGTCCCTTATAAATTTACATAAATACATTTAAACCTAAATTGACTAAATGTATCAAGATTTAACTGATTTATTGTTACTGAATATTGATGGAGCAAATTTGTTTGTTAAAAAAAAAAAAAAAAAAAAAAATATATATATATATATATATATATATATATATATATATATATATATATATATATATATATATATATATATATAATAATAATAAAGGAAGGTTGTTTTGATTAAAATTCAAAAAAGGTGGTGAGGGGCCTTTTACCCACACACTTGGGGTAAAAGGCCCCTAGGGGGTTTAAAGTCATATTGTGTAGAAATAGGGGCCATGGATATAGTGCAAAATTTGTCAACTAATGCAAATAATTTTGAATTTTGAGTATCAGTTAGAAAATGCTTACTCAGAAGAACTACTTCAGAAAAGAGTGCATGATTTCCTATTATTTCCAATCACATTTGGCATTTTATAACATCTAACGTTTTCTATAAACTAATTAATCTCCATTGTGATTGGATCAGTCAATGTGTGCCCACTTTGAACATTTTTCAAAACATATTTTACCCCCACTTAAGAAAAACAAAGTGTTTTATGGGGGCTTTTAGCCCCTGCAACAGGGGGTTTTTTTACCCCAAATACCATCCTTTCACTTATTCCACAGTTATTAAAAAAATTTTGACCACAAAGAAAACTGAAAATTATAAATATTTTGTCTCAAAATAAATGTGTTAATTTCAGGGCCTTTCATTAGCTACATAAATTTGCACAAAAAAAAAAAAAAAAAAAAAAAAAAAAAACACATTCAAAATTAGATCAAATTGCCTCAAAATCAAACTGTAGACACACCACACGCAAAGATCTCATGGATTAGGAAAATTGTGCACTGCAAAGTGACACATTTGTGTTTACGAAAGTGCTGTGGTAGTTTTTGTTGCTATTTAGTGTTTGTAGTGAAAATAAAATCAAAGGAGCCTTTTACCCCTAGGGGCCTTTAGAATAAAAATAAAATAAAATAAAATGCGATTTCACTATGCTTTCACACATAAAATGAGCACTAATTAATCAGATAGCATACTGACTACATAGTGGTTGGGTTGTGATCACATGGGTCCTAGTGTGTGTGCTTTCTTAGGTAGCCTGTTAAAATGCCCGATTTCGTAATTTGTCTTTTCCAAGATGGCGTCGATGAGGGAGAGCGACACCGGCCTGTGGCTGCACAACAAACTGGGATCGACGGACGAGCTGTGGACTCCTTCGAGCATCGCCTCCCTACTCACCGTGTCGGTCATTGATAATATACGACTGTGTTTCTCTAGTCTTTCGCCTCCGGTGAAGCTGAAACTCTTGGTGGGGATGCTGCACCTCCCGCGCAGGACCGTGGATGAGGTGCGACTGCAGGACTCTGTCTGACCTGCTGCACTCACATAAACTGCTTTAACTTCCCAGTGCGGCACGTAAACGTTAATTGGGGTGGCATGTTGTTTTGTAGTATAATTTGTGTATGTTGCTGACATGAATGTGTTGCATGTGTAATAACATGGCTTCCACCATGAGACCCCTGCAGGTTATAGGGCTGCAGCTGCTGTCTGGAACATGTCAGTTTCCTGCAGATCAACTCAGTCAGTCTGTCTTCAGTCTCTGGGCTTGAGCTAACACGTTAGCCTCTGAATACTTGCCCCTTGATGTATCTGAGTCCCTCCGTAATCATGCATTTAACTTGTGTACGTTGCTGGTATGTAATTACTATGGAGTTTATTCACAGGTTTGTACACGTAAAACGCCCCCTTACAAAATATTAACGTCCGTTGTAACCATAGTTTCCTTCAAAACACCAGTTACTACAGTTATAATGGTAAACTGGTTTGAGCCACCACTGTCACAAAAAAACTACATAGTTTGAATCAAGATCCCCAAATGACTGTAGTAACTGGTATTTTGGCGGTTGCAAGAACATTAACGCTTAAACACTGCTCGCATGTGGTTGGAGTGAAAATCCTGATAGCGCACGCGAATCACCCAGACGTCTATTTGACGCGTATGTTTTCAAATCTGGAAAACGTTTTATTATTATTATTATTATTTTTAGGTTGTTTGCTGTTTTATGTGGAAATTATAGACGTATCTCTTAAAGGGATAGTCTCTCATCATTTACTCACCCTCATGTCATCACAGATGTGTATGTCTTTCTTTCTTCTGCTGAACACAAAGATTTTTAGAAGAATATTTCAGCTCTGTTGGTCCATACAATGCAAGTGAATGGTGACCAAAACTTTGAAGGTCCAAAATGCATATAAAGGCAGTGTAAAAGTAATCCATAAGACTCCATTGTTTAATTCATATCTTCAGAAATGATATAATAGGTGTGTGTGAGAAACAGATCAATATTTAAGTCCTTTTTACTATAAATCTCCACTTTTACTTTCCATATTCTTCATTTGTTTTTGCTGATTCGCATTCTTTGTGCATATCGCCGCCATCTGGGCAGGGAGGAGAATTTATAGTTAAAAATAACTTAAATATTGATCTGATTCTCACCCACACCTATCATATCGCTTCAGAAGACATGAATTTAACCACTGGAGTCTTATGGATTATTTCTATACTGCCTTTCATAAAAAAATCATTATTATTTTTTTTAAATCTGTGAAAAATAAATACTATATTAATTACATTTTTTTTTTTTTCATGACACTTAAACTATTTGAATGAACTTTTACTAATGATGTAATTTTAATACTTTTTATACTGAGTCCCTGGGTCTATAAAGGTTGAAAACCCCTGTCCTATGAATAATTTGTTGTTGTTAAACAAAACACAACATTCAGTATATGTTGTTTGTCAAGCCTGACTTTAAGGTTATATCTGTGATGCTATGCATTTACTGTTTCATACCTTTGATTTCGTAAGTTATGGTAGTTGATGACCAGATCACCATACTTTTACCATAAGTGAAAATGTCAATGTAATTGACTTTTATATTGTTACACATTTATTGACATTAACAGATCATTCCTGAGTCTGACATGTAATGGCAGTGCAAGAACTGATATAGAATAGCAAACATCATCTGTTTGTATTTTCATGATCAAAACATTATTTAGCATTTTAGTGCACTGATTTTCTGTCTTGGCCTTTAAATTGCATCACTTCAAGTCACAACTCTTTCTGTGCTTTTTGCATCTGGGTAATATTCACTATAAATGATGGAAACATATAGGGTAAACAATGTTGGAATGATGTGTTTACTGTATGAGGCAATGGATAGATTTGACAAACTAAAGAAACTCTATTTCCTCCTTTTCCCTCATATTCTAGATGAAAGAGGCTCTGTCAGAGATCATTCAGTTGGCCACAGTGGACTCTGAGCCATGGGTGTTAATGGTGGCTGACATCCTAAAATCCTTTCCAGATACAGGCTCGCTAAACCTGGACCTGGAGGATCAGAACCCTAATGTACAAGACATACTTGGAGAGCTGCGTGAGAAAGGTCTGTTCAGTGACTGAAGTGTTAAGAGAGTGTCAAATGTTGTTGTGGATGGGGTTTCAGTAAAAGAAAAGCCCAGATAGAGAATGTAATTTTAATGCTATCTTTATGAAAAGCTCTACAAATGTCAACTACAGAAAAGTTTGTGTGTTATGTGCTTCATTTCTAAACATTGACTCTCTTTCATTTTGAATGTAACTATTTGATGCATTTCATCTGCATGCATCCTAATATCAAATGGGTAGTACCAGATATGTTATGCACATGTTATATCAGATGGTATTATGCATGGTTTTTGACCGCAGTAAAGATAGTTTGTGGTTTGAAATTCAGATTTTGTTTGGCAAAATCCGCCGTGTGCTGTCATTATTCTTCACGATTTGTGAATTAAGGTGATATCGTCCGCCGCTTCGCAATCGGATGTTTTAACATTGTGACTAATGCATTTTGCTCCAAAAGTTGAACACCTAGAAGAGTAAAACCACTGTCATCTTGACCAGTCTGCTTTGTGAATTTTTTTCACAGCAAAGTTTTGGTGTGTCAGCCCTTGTTAAGTCTGCATGTCAGGAAGGTGAAAAATAAGCACTCATTTAACAGTTATTTCCAATAAACACTGAGTCTGTTCACTTGTTTTAGACAGAGTTTGATTTGTGAAAAATTTCACAATTACATTTGGTTGCGTTTGATTATGTCTTCCTAATATAGGCTGTGTCAATGGATTAACAAGCCGTTAGAAAAATAAGCTTTTAACTCAATTTATACAGGTAGGCTCAAATAGACCTTAATAATCTGTGATTCTTAATTTACTGCCTGTATGTATGAAGCCATCAAACATAGTAAAATACATTTGTGAAAGTTTTCAAAAATACAGTTTTGTCTGAAACTAATGTTTTTCTATCACAATAGGTAGTATATACCATGAATATGGCATCCAAAAGGAATGTAACAATTATAATTTTTTCTGGAAACTTACTGACACAGGGACTTAAACAAGGGTTGACAGATATTAACTGAAGTGTAAAACATTTTACAAGTGATGACGGTCTATTTGAGCCTAGTATGAACTGTCTAGGTGTTCAGTTTTTAAAATTATAGGCCGATTATTACTTTAATGGCATATATAATTAATATTTCACAATGCCAATATGCATTAAGCAGACTAAATGAGTAAAATCAATTTGTGAAAGTTTTCACAAATCCAGTTTTGTCTGAAACTAGTGTTTTCCCCTAATTTTAGTCAGTGTGTTTGAAGAATATGTCCTCCCAAGGCCTAAATACTGATTTTTCTAGAAAGTGGTTGACCTGGAAATGGAAAGGGATAGTTCACCCAAAAATTAAAATTCTCTCATTTACTCACACTCATGCCATCACAGATGTGTATGACTTTTTCTTAGCTGAACACAAATGAAGATCTCTAGGAGAATATTTCAGCTCTCTGGGTCCATACAATGCAAGTGAATGGTGACAAGATCTTCAAAAAGGACAAAGTCAGCATAAAAGTAATCCATAAGACTCCAGTGGTTTAATCAATGTCTTAAGTGATCCAGTTGGTTTTGGGTGAGAACAGACCGCATATATAAGTAATTTTTCTCTTTACATCTTGTTATTGTTCTAGGCACATTCATGATTTCAAGCTTGATTACACTTCCTTTTGCTTAATGCATGCGCAAAGCGCTAGATGGCGCTATAGGAAGTGTAATTGAGCTTGAAATCATGATCGCTAAGGAGACATCTGTCAAGATGTTCAGTCAAAAAGGAGTTATATTTTGGTTTGTTCTCACCCAAAACTGATTAGATCGCTTCAGAAGACATTGATTAAATCACTGGAGTCTGATGGATTATGTCTATGCTGACTTTATCTGCTTTTTGGAGCTTTTGGAGTTCTTTTCATCATTCACTTGCATTGTATGGACCAACAGAGCTGAGATATTCTTCTAAAAATCTTTGTGTTGAGCAGAAAAATGAAAGTCATACACATCTGTGATGGCATGAGAGTGAAAAATTATGTGAGAATTTTCATTTTTGGGTGAACTATCCCTTTAAACAAGGGTTAAGAGACAAAAGCTGAACTGTGAAACATTTGACAGCTTATGAAGGTCTATTTTAACCTACTAAGACTTTTCTAGATGGTCAGTTTTTAGAGCTGACTTCTCATTGACAAAGCTTGTATTGTTATTACACAAGGCAATGGAGATAGAGCAGTAAGACACAATCAAACACAACCAAATGTGATTATGAATTTTTGCACAAATCAGGCTCTATCTATAAATTCACTAAGTAGTGAATTTGCATGAACCTAGACTACATGTTTATTGAAAATAGCTATTAAAATTGAAAAGTGTTTATTTTTCACCTTCCCGCCTTGAAGACTTAACAAAGGTTGACAGACTTAAACATTGCTGAAAAAAAATTCACAAATCAGACTGGTCAAGATGAATGGTTTCACTCTTCTAGGTGTTCAACTTTGAGCTATTTGCATTATAAAATAAAGAGTTGCAATGTTAAAACAACTGATTGCGGAGCAGTGCACAAATTCACAAATTGTGAAGAAAAACATGCAACATTATTTACGTCTATGACAGTGTATGGCAGATTTATAGCCAGACAAAGTCTGAATTTCAAATCACAAATTATTTTTACTCCGGTTGATTTTTGTTGAATTTATGTGTTACTTTAGTAGTGACCCAATCTTGAACTTTAATGTATGCACAGTTATTGCTGTTGCTCTGTATTGTTTGTTTGTTTCTTTTTGGCTAGTTTAGCTTGTGTGTGTATACTATCTGTCCTTGTAATTGTGCACTTTGGTAAGAAAGTGTCTGCTAAGAATGAAAAATGGACTTTGTGTCAATGTTTTGACCCCTTCCCTTTCTCAGTGAATGAATGTGAAGCGTCTGCCATGTTGCCTCTGGAGTGTCAGTATCTGAATAAGAGTGCTTTGACTGCGCTGGTGGGGCCACTTACTCCACCCATCAAGCATTTCCAGCTGAAGAGGAAACCCAAGAGTGCTACACTCAGAGCTGAGCTTCTGCAGAAATGTAAGTTTGTATATGGTTTAATTACGACATAAATCTGTTCAGTGTGTATTTACACCAATGTTTGTATGATGCTCATATTTCTTTATTATTTGTTACATTTGTTCTGAAGCCACAGAGACTGCCCAGCAGTTAAAGAAAACAGCAGGAGTCCCGTTTCACTCCAAAGGAAGAGGACTGGTGAAGAAGATTGACACCACAAGTAAAATTTAATATATATTCCTCCCTCATTTCCTTGATCTTTCCCTAGATCCATATTTGACTCGCTCTGGATTTGTTTTGTTTTTCTCATTTCTAACCTCCTCTTTCTCTCTTAACAAACAAGCATTAAAGTGATTATTAATCATGTTGTTTCCTCTCACAGCACCGCTAAAAGGCATTCCTAAAGCACCATTCCGTAGCCCAACAACCCCGAGCATGTTCAGCCCCCCCAGCAACAGAACGCCTATTGCCCCTGTCCGCACACCCCTGCGCAAGGAGAGGGGAGTCAAGGTAACCATTAAGCAAGGACCCACAATCCAGCTGACACTTTATAAAAGACATCTAATACCATGTATCACAAATCATTGAATTTGTTTGCTTTAGTTTTGTGTCCATTGTCAGGTTTGTGGTTGTGTTTATTTACAGCTGTTAGATATATCTGAGTTGGATATGGTAGGAGCTGGCAGAGAAGCTAAGAGGAGAAGAAAGACTTTGGGTAAGTTCAGGACCTCTGAACTGACTCACTTAAGGGTCATTCCAAGCCCCTTTATGCTGAGTTCAAATTAACTGAACTGCTGGATTTGTAGTTTTAATGAATTTGTATCTTATACAGACATAGAAGCTGGAGAGAAGGCCGCCAAAGAAGAGGCAGTGGTGGAAAATGCAACACCAGACTATGCAGCCGGATTGGTGTCCACACAGGTAGCCCACACATCAGCCTTCATGCTTGGCACGTGGTTTTACTGAACACTTTGAACCAACAGAATTCTCTCTGTATGACAGAAACTGGGGGCGCTGAACAATGAGAGCGCCCTGCCATCAACCAGTTACCTTCCCGCCACTCCCAGCATGGTTCCCTCCTCATCCTATATTCCCAGCTCAGAGACACAGCCAGGTGAGTGAGATATCTGCGAATGCAGGATGAGACGAATGCAAAGAAAGTACGTACAGTAGAAAACCTATTGATTAGACAAAATTTTAGTATTCAATACCTATTCCGGTAAAGCAACAACAACTAATGTGCTATTAAACACATTTTTTACTTTTAATTATTAATTTAATTGAAAAGTAATTATTCAAGTAAACACTAATAAAGAACACAGTGAGTGGTTTTCTTTTTCTCGTCAGTATTTTTTTTTGATTAATATTGTTAACATAATAGACAGCAACAGGATTTAGGACTAAGCCAGTTTAAATGCACATCGATACCTGGATAACTCCTAAAAATCAGCTTATTTTTAAAATTCAGACAAAGCAAGAAACACGCGTTTACATGAAATTTGAAATAATCTAGTTGTTCTCTGCTTTTGACGTCAAACTGTGAAGATGCATGCACACAACACTTGCACATACTGAATAAGAGGTGTTTACGTGCAATACAAAATCAGGGTAATGGGCAAAAATCTACCCATGTTCTTATGCCGTTTATGACCTAACACCGATAAAGTCGTTTAATGCGTTCACATGACCACACACATTGTCGGCCTATTAAACATAACTGGTGTAAGAATGTGCATTTCTTGAGCCAGGTCCATTGCCCAGTAGAGTAGTTCATCTCAAACACTGTGTCAACCAGCTTGGTGGTGCTACCCATAAACACGCTCAGTGTGATTGTAATTGTATACCAGGAACTCAAGTTACATGCATGTAGATAATGTGGAATCATTTTTAAATGAAGCACATTCTTTTATCTTTCTGTGTTTTGTGCTAATGTAAGCATTTCATGAATCATTTATAAAAATCTCCTTTGCTTAATCCAAAGTGTTCTCAACCCCCATTTTTCTATATTTACCTGTTAATTCTCAGCCAATGCAGGTGGTTCAGGGCGTGAAACTACAAACCGGCAGTCGGAGGAGTTGCCTGCTCCCAATGCTGCTTCTGCTTCGTTACCCGGCCAGTTCAAGCAACGGCCGCCTATGTATAATGCCAGCACTGCAAGTCCCACTGCCCCTACTTCACCCACCACGCCAACCAGCACACCCACCAATAATGCCCCGCCCCCTGCCGCTACAGCAACACAGCCAGACATGCCCACACAGCCGCCCACCACTGCAGCCCAGCCCGCACCCACACCAGCGCCTCCACAAACCCAACCTAAAAAGAACCTGTCGCTCACGGTGAGAAGTACAGTTCATGATACGATCATGAAATTTGGTTTAACCACCAATTTGTGATTCTCACATCTCATTGTTTGGTTACCTACAGAGAGAACAGATGTATGCTGCACAGGAAATGTTCAAGACTGCAAACAAAGTTACACGGCCAGAAAAAGCCCTTATCCTGGGCTTCATGGCAGGATCACGAGGTATTCTAGGCTTGATTTCTTCACGGCTCTTATTTTGAGAATCTTACTGTTTATGTTCGTTCTTAATGACCTTCCTAATGTTTGTCTGTGTCATCCTTCCAACAGAGAACCCCTGTCCAGAACAGGGCGACATCATTCAGATCAAACTGAGTGAGCACACAGAAATACTGCCTAAAGCGGATGGAACGGGCAGCACAACCATGCTGGTTGACACAGTGTTTGAGATGAACTACTCTACTGGGCAATGGACCCGGCTCAAGAAATACAAACCCATAACCAACGTCTCCTGAGGAGGACTGGGTTAACAATAACACACATGCACGAACACACTCGGCGTGTGATTACATAGACACATATGTATACATTCACACACCCCTCTTCGATGTCATGTACACACATTATGTACATGCGCTAGAATGTACATATATTTACGGGCCAAATTTGGAGGTATCGGGAATGTGTGGTAGTGACTCAAAGTGGGCAAATTTTTGGAGATTCAGACAGTTGCAAAGAACTTGCCAAGTCCCAAAGGCATTGCCAAAGACAGGGACCCTCTTCTAAGACTTGTTTTCTTTATCTTTTTGTTAACGTTTGTATCGTCTCTCGTTTTTATGCCCAATTCAAATTTCCGAGTGTTGGGGAAATGTAATGAAACCGAGGCAGGGCTTGTTAGTTGTCTTAACCTAGTTTTGACTGACACGTTATTGCGAGATCTTACAAGGGTACAAACATGCTATTACAGTGTCCCCCAAATGAAACAAAAGCATCTGTCGGTGTTTTCTCACTCAGAATATAAAAAAATGTTTTCAAGTTCCTCCTTGACCAATGGACAGAAAAAAGAAATGAAAACAATAAACAAACAAAAAAGTGCAAAACAGGTTATTTTCTGTTTAAAACTGTTCAAGAACGTAATTGTTTTTTTTTTTTGTTTGTTTGTTTTTTAAAGAGGAAATAAATGGAAACATGTCCAGATTTAAATTGCTGGTGAAAATAATTTTGGTTTATGTTGCAATACATAAACACAATAATCTCTGAATTATTGGCTTTCACTGCATCTCTAACAACATGCTAGTTTTAGCAAGAATTTAGTGTTTTTTTAAAAGAAATATTCCAGGTTAAATATTAGTGAAGCTCAATTGACAGCATTTGTAGCATAATATTGATTACCACAAAAATTTATTTTAACTTGCCCCTTTTCTTTAATAAAAGCAAAAATATGGGTTCCAATGAGGCACTTACAATGGAAGTGAATGGGGCCAATCCGTAAACATTAAAATACTCACTGTTTCAAAAGCATAGCTACAAGATGTAAACAATATGCATGTTAACATGATTTTAGTGTGCTAACTTTTTCCTGTGTAAAGTTATAGCCATTTTACAACTTCGTTGCCATGATGACATAATGCCATAAACTCTAAATCAATTGTAAAAACTACAAGTTAAACAACTTTACAGCTCAAATTATACACACATTTTAACAGAAGAATTAATGTAAGTGCTTTTGTAAAATTGTAAACTTCACATATTTACCTTTAGTTTAAACCCTGCAAAAATTGGCCCCATTCACTTCCAGTGTAAGGGCCTTACTGTAACTCTGATTTTTGCTCTTTTTTTTTTTTTCTTTTTTTAAAGGAAAAAAGTATTTTTTGTGGTAATCAATATTTGCTGTCGATTGAGCTTAACTTGTATTGAACCTGGAATATTTCTTTAAGTTTGGTCTGTATCCAAAGTATGAGACAAACTTGAACAGATTATTTTAATTGTGAGGATGCTTGGGAGATGCTGTGAGAATGCATGAATACTGCATTTGATGAATTTGGTACAGTACAGTGTTTCTGAAGGAAAACAGTGACACAGGGTGAATGTTTAGATGGTAAGGTTTAGTTTAGGGGTATACTTATCCCCATCTTATGGTTTAATAATGACAATATACAACTTTCCATTCTTTGTTCACCAAAGGTCTGTGCAATTCAAAGATGTAACCAATTTTCAAGATTGATTCAATACAACATTTGGCACAAAACTATTCCAACACCGTATCTTTTTCCACTGTATATGGATAAGTTTACAGTGATGTGAAAGTATTTCCCCCTTTCCTGATTTCTTCTATTTTACATTCTAAATTGTTTTAGATCTTCAGACGAGATATAACATAAAACGAAGGCAACCTGAGTAAACACAAAATTCAGTTTTCAAATATATATTTTTATTGAAGCAAAAAATGTATCCAACACCTATATCACCCATGTGAAAAACTAACTGCCCCCTTAAACTTAATAGCTGGTTGTGCCACTTTTAGCAGCAACAACTGCAACCAAACGATTCTGATAACTGGAGATCAGTCTTTCACAATGCTGTGGTGGAATTTTGTCCCACTCATCTTTGCAGAACTGCTTTAGTTCAGCCACATTGGAGGGTTTTCAAGCATTAACTGCCCATTTTAGGTCCTGCCACAGCATCTCAATCGGGTCCAAGTAAGGACTTTGACTAGGCCACTCCAAAACTTTAATTTAGCTTCTTTTGAGCCATTCAGAGGTGTACTTACTCCTATGGTTTGGATCATAATCCAGTGCGCTTGAGCTTCAACTCACGAACTGATGACCGGTTCTCCATTAGGATTTTGTGGTAGAGAGCAGAATTCATGTGTCCCTTAATAAGTCGTCCTGGCCCTGAAGCAGCAAAGCATCCCCACACCATCACACTACCACCACGCTTGAGGTATGATGTTCTTTTTGTGGAATTCTGTGTTTGATTTATGCCAGATGTAACGGGACCCCTGTCTTCCATACAGTTCCACTTTCGACTCATCAGTCCACAGAACGTTCTCCCAAAAGGTTTGAGGATCATCAAGGTGTGTTTTGGCTAAATTCAGATGAGCCTTAATGTTCTTCTGGGTTAGCAGTGGTTTTCGCCTCGCGACCCTTCCATGGTTGGCATTTTTGGCCAGTGTCTTTCTGATAGTGGAATCATGAACAGCGACCTTTATTGACTTGAGGCAGGCCTGCAGTTCCTTGGATGTTGTCCTTGGCTTTTTTGTGACTTCCTGGATGAGTCGTCGCTGTGCTCTTGGAGCAATTTTGGAAGGTCGGCCACTTCTTGGAAGGATCACTACTGTCCTAAGTTTTCTCCATTTGGAGATAATCCCACTCACTGTGGTTCTTTGGAGTCCCAGAACCTTTTTAATTTAGCTTTTAAAGGCTCTGTAACCCTTCCCAGACTGATATATTTCAATCATCTTTTTCCTTATCATTTCTGGAATTTCTTTTGACCTTGGCATAGTGTGCAACTGGGTGAGACCTTTTAGCTAACTACATGCTGCTGAACAAGTCCTGTTTAGGTATTGATTTGATTGAACAGGGTTGGAAGTAATCAGGCCTGGGTGTGTCTAGTCCAGCTGGACCCCATTATGAATGCAGTTTCATAGATTTGGGGATTTAGTAACTTTTTAGCTTCAATAAATAACATCATTTAAAAACAATATTTTGTGTTTACTCAGATTGCCTTTGTTTTATGTTAGATTTTATTTGAATTTTTGAAACAATTTAGTATAAGATATACACAAAAACAGAAGGAATCAGCACTGTAAGTAGGAAAAGAAACAAATGAGTATTTACAAAGGGTAATTGGTAGTTATCTGAAGCAGTGGCGTAGCCAAGGGTGAGCTGGGGTGGGCCTGGTCCCACCCAAATTAGACCCAGGCCCACCCAGAATATTTGAGATTATTCTTTGACTTCAAATATATATTTTTTAAAATAGTTTAAAAAATGCATAAATTCTGAAAGTATGAAATAACTGTTTGAATGCACTGCTTCTCTGTTGTTAAGGAAAATTTGGTTAAAAAAAAACAAACAAATTGGGTGAAAACTTGGCCCATCCATTTTTATTAAGGCCCACCCAGAAGTAATTTCCTGGCTACACCCTTGATCTGACGTATTCTCCTCTTGTTTGAATTTACTGCTAACTGCAAATTACAAATCTCATTGCTCCCAAATAGCTTAAAAAGATTACACTCAACATGGAAATCCTTAAACTTAAAATAACTGTCTAAAATGTAATAGAGAGCATAGTTTCTAAGCAATTATTCACCTTATATCAGAAAGGCAAAACTGTTGTGTTGGATTAAGTTGTCTCTATTTTCGAGATCATTTGTAGACCCAAAGATTTCTCCAATGTCTAGATTCTTCATTCCTCAAACCACTCCAGGATCTGTCCAGCTTCCAAAGGCCTTTTCAAGGTAGAGTGCCACAGCTAAGGGCAGGCGATCTTGAATCTTCCCTGCCACCACCTGCACCCCCAAGGGCAATCACTCCTTACTCAACCCCAGTGGACACTGGGTCACAGGCAGGCCCAGTATGTTCAAAATTCCTAGGAATTGGTGAAAAAAGGGTTGGTGTTTTCAAATGTTATCTTTATTGTTGGTTGACTTTCTTTGCCTTATGACCCATAAAAAGCTTTTTACTTTCAATATTCTACCTTTTTCAAAGAACTGCACTGTTTCTCTTTAACCATGAAGTACTCATTGTTGAGGCAGTCTGAATGACCAAAAGTGGCAATAATAAGCTTTAAAGAATAGTTTCCAGTTTTAGTGTCTGAAAACTGAAATGGGTCAAGGTAGTAGGTTTGAACCCTACAATAGCCAGTAACATAATCCTATACACTCACTGAGCACTTTATTAGGAACATCTGTACAAACACTTATTCATGCGATTATCTAATCAGCCAATCATGTGGCAGCAGTGCAATTCATAAAATCACGCAGATACAGGTCAGGAGCTTAAGTTAATGTTCACATCAACCATCAGAATGGGGAAGAAAAATGTGATCTCAGTGATTTTGATTGTGACATGATTGTTGGTGCCAGACGGGCTGATTTGAGTATTTCTGTAACTGCTGATCTCCTGGGATTTTCACGTACAATCGTCTCTGCAAAAAACATCCAGTGAGCGGCAGTTCTGCAGATGGAAATGCCTTGTTGATGAGAGGGGTCACTGGAGAATGCCCAGACCGGTTCGAACTGACAAAGGCTCTGTACAATTGTAGTGAGCAGAATAGCATCTCAGAATGCACAACACGTTGACCTTGAGGCAGATGGGCCACAACAGCAGATGACCACGTCGGGCACTTTATAAGGACCATAGTGTTTCTAATAAAGTGCTCAGTTAGTGTAAATTACTGTAGATTAAAAACGATAGCTAAATGACATAAAGGGGTAAGAACTGTCAAAAATGATTAACATCATTCAATTACTTCCAATAATTGGTAAGACTTCCATACTGTTCTTTATGTTCTCATGGTTGGCTGAGAAATACTGGAAAAATCCATCTGGTCTCTATAAAAAAGTGTCTCCAACATAAAAAGAAGGCTGTGGTTTTAAGCAGTTGTTACCTATGTAAACAGAGTGAAAAGGAGCAAAGAGAGGGTGATGGTGTTTAGGGACAAGAAGAGGACGTGAAGGGTAGAGCAGCACTCCATCTCTCTCTGTAGTTCCTCTTTCTGCTTCAAACTGAACTGAGATGGCACAGAGCTGAGTACTCTCTGATAGAGCCAGACCTGAAATCAGCCACAAGAGAACAACATGACACATAGGTTGTTACTTTGAACCAAGAAGGACAAAAATATGTTTCTGTCATTGTTTATGTGCAAATTTGAATCTATGAGGCAACAGAGCATGTCCTAATTATTCTAAAAGTCCTGAACAAGCATAATTAAGACATAATTGTGTGCCAAGGTAATGCATTACCAATAGCAGCCAGTGTGTGTTCAGATCTTCCAAATAACCACTTCATAAGCTCCCACGTGGGCCAAACCGAGCCTCCATCTGCCATCAGATCAGCAAAAGGTTGTGGAGGCTGCAATACACACACATGCATCTAAACTTACTCTTCTTCTCTGGATGTGCAATGTGCTTAAATAAAATAATTTGTTATTAAAATCACATTGTTGTCAAATAAGAAAATGTAAACTTGCTGCTGAGTTAAAAATGACATCTATCTGGGTGGCCAGGGTGTTTTAAGATTCTGTTCTTGATTAAATTGTTCAATGTGTTCAAAGTAAGTTACTACACACCCTTCCATCTCTATCAGGAAGAGCCATGAATGTGTCCCAGATCTGAAAAAAGAGTTTGAGCTGAGGAAAACTAACATCCTTTACCATTACTCCTAGATTAGCCTCTAAATGTGCAACCACCTGGCAAACAACAGTAACAAATCATAAATATATCTGCAGTCAGCGATGAAGGGCCCAAACACCATGGGTCCATTTCCACCCGGTAGCTTTCGGAAAACAGTGCAAGATGGACACATGCATTTGGCATTTGACATTATTCTAAACAATTTTGAAGCAATTTGGGTAAATAAAAGAGGACTATTTTAAAGTCTGTTATAAGAGCCACACTTCCTGCTGCCAGGTGGTGGTGCTATGATCATGACTTAAAATAGTCACATCCATGTGATTAGCCCCCAAGACTAAACATACATCTCAATTTTGATCTAAATCACACATTACACAGAGAAGATATGTGACACATCCTGTTTCCCATTTTTTGCCATTAATTCGATGCCTCGCCATGGCAACACCGTTCGATGTATCAAAAATCTCTTCACAGTTTAGCATCTTCAATGTCTTGGCATAATTTTGTCTAAATGTGGTGACAGTCTCATGAATCCCCTAGGAGGTGTATTTAAAAGTTCAGAGACTGCAATATAAAAAAAAGAAAATACAAAATGGCCGACATCCTGTTGGGCGGAGCTAATAACTATAATTATGAAAGTTGTCTGGCTTGATGAGAACCATATATGTACCAATTTTGGTGACTGTAGGTGAAAATCGGGGTGCTACAGAGGCCGTCTTACACTCCCATTTTAAAGGGGGCACTACAGAACACCCCCTACACACCCATGTGTGAACTTTTGCCCAGTCCTAATGGCCAACAACTCTGATAATTGTGCAAAATTTCAAGAGTTTTCACGCATGTTAAGTACCCCAAAAGTACCGAAACCCTTGAAAAGAATAATAATAATAATAAATATAGCTGCAAGCAGCGATGATGGGCCCAAGCACCATGGGTTCATTTCCACTCTGTGGCTTTGAGAAAACAAGGCATGATGGACACAGCAACAACTCAACATTAAAGTAAACTTGGACCCTAATCATACAATGCGTAATAGGTATATGCCACCATTCCAGTTTGACTACAACTTCGTGTAATTTAATCCATTGCCATGACAACACTATGAAAGCTATCAAGCATCCCTTCAAAATTTTCCATCAGCAGTGTCTAAACCAGGGGTTTTCAAATTGGGTGAAAGTGAGCCTCCCCCTAGAGAACTTGAAGACAGCCGTAATGAAGTCATTTACCATTTTATTTATCCTTAAAATGGCTTTAAATTAAAGTAACAAATGTAATTCAAGTCATTAGGTGTTAAGATAGTTTAAGTAGATTTTAATATAAGCACAAGTCATTTAGGCTTGTAATTTTGTTGCAATTCTTTGGCAATAGGTTTCAGTTTCTTTTATTGTTGCATTTTTTCTCTGTTCACTGTCGAAATAAATGAAGTACATTAACTTTGAGTCTGCAATCGTTATTCATATGCACAACTGTTTAAATAGCCTCTAAATTAACATTGAGCAAATGAGGACATAAATTAGGTTAGAATACTGCATGTCCGCCTATAGAATAATTATTAAAATAAAAAAATACCAACTGGTTACCAGCAAACAACTATTTGTTCCAGTTCCGGCATTTGTGCTGGCTCATACTGTTGTTTGTTTTTCACTCTCCCTTGTGTCTCACAGGTGGAGCTGGCACGCGATCAGCATTTCCATGGGAACAGTGATCGATCTCGGGGAGTTGCTGATCACAGCAATGATTTACTCTGATTGCACTCCTTACTTATTCCTTGTTTTTCCCCTCTTTCTTTGTCTGTTTATTGTTCACTGTCATGTTAACTGTGTTCTCTTGTGTAGCTGGAGCGTGTTCGTGTGTCTGTTGGTTGCCTGTCTGTAGAGGTGCGGTTACCTTCACGTTTGCCGTCACCCTCAATAGTTCTGTGCCCAGTTCATGTGGAGGAGTCGTCCTCGGTGTCTGCACATGTCTCGGGGAGTATATCATCTGGGCAGTTACATTGCCACGACAAAAGTTTGGTCATCAAATTACGGTGCAGTTCGGAAATGGCCACGTAATTTGGCTAGCTGGGATTACAAAATGGCTAAATTTGCTGCGGTTTTTCTCAAATTTTGCAATGCAGTTTGCTGCATTTTTTGGGGTTGTTTTGCAGTGAAAACTCACAAATCATCATTATATACCTCTGTAATTGTGTTAATTACACTGTAAATGCAATTACATGTAAATATTTTAGTACACAATAACTGATTATACAGTTAGCAACCAAAATAATGCATACAAAAATACCATACATTAAGTTAAAAGCTATGGATATTGAAAGACCCTTAATTATTTTTGTATTCAAATATTCTGCCTCAGAGAATGCAAGAAAACTTATCTAAGTTTAAAATAGATGATACGCCATTTATAAAATTTGAGCGATTTATCTTGAAATGTAGTGCTGCTAAACACATTGTACAATGTGTACAATAGCACAGGGTTTCATTTGAAATCCTATGTTAACTGTGCATTTTCACATTGAGAATGAAAATGTTGCTTTCAGAGGCTTTATATGGAATTAGGATGAAAATACGATGCCTTTCGAACTGTTATGAGATCAGTGCAGAAAGACAGCACACTGGAAGTTAAGTGATTCACTAAATGGGGAGCAAGGGATAATCCTATAGCTTTCCTATAAAGCCAGTTCTCTTTCATCATCTCGTGTTTGAGATCCACCTATGGGAAGGGTATCCATACCTGACCTCTGCAGAAGCATCCAATTGTCTGGCTAGACAGACAGAAGCGCGTGACCTATTCCAGGTAAGGACCCACCCCCTTACCTGAAAGCATAAAAGGACCAGCACGCGCTGCTGTTCCTCAGTTCACATTCGCTTCTCGCAACCTCTGTTTCTCTCAGCTCGGTTGGAATTGAACTTTCACAATTTTGTCTACAGGAGGACACATCATTCAGATCAGCCTCCGCCAGACGTGACTGTCTTGCTTCAGCCAGGTTAGCTGTTTCTATTTGCTGCAAGCTTCCCACGCTTGCTTCCTATCAGTCAGGCTGCCCGCCTTTCTCTCTCAC
Source organism: Myxocyprinus asiaticus (assembly GCF_019703515.2). NCBI lineage: Eukaryota > Metazoa > Chordata > Actinopteri > Cypriniformes > Catostomidae > Myxocyprinus > Myxocyprinus asiaticus. The sequence goes on from NC_059345.1 coordinate 24,450,521, forward strand.
CACTTCCCCTGGTCCATGGCTGCTTGCCATGGATTTTACTGAGTTTTTCTCTAGTATGGCGCTTTCAAAACCTACAGCTACCCCCGGGGACAACCTATCACATGCTTGTCCGGCCATGTGCGTTGACCTCATCGCCGCCAGAGACCTTTTCCTTTCTGTGTCGTTTACATGGGACTCAAACACGTGGAGGAGGCTCTAGAATTCCCAGAAAACTGTAGCCACTGCCTGGCGCTGCCCAAAAAACTCAGGCGTTGGAGGCTCAAGGTTGCTGCTACCCAGTGCGCCGACGGGAACTTTCCGGCTCTTGATGGGGGAACGGTGACGACAACGTGCTCCTGGGGGCCTCCCGGGGCGCGGTCTCTCTCAGCTGGGCCGATCAAAGCAACCCGGTGTTCCCTGAGGACATTTTCTCAGGGGATCCCTCGTTCACCAATGAGCTAGCTGCTTCTGGTGACGAGGACGATGCGGGCCTTCTTGAGGGTTCGGAGGATGAAGAGGCCATCCCGTATTCCATGACTACCCCCGCGGCCTTACCCAAGTCCATCCTTATCGAGTTTTGTGAGCGAGTGGCCGCTCACCTAAATATTGAATGGCCAGCCCTGCAAAGTGCCACTGACCAAAAGAGGGATGTGTACAACGGAAAACTCCTGGGACCCCCTCCCGGCCCGAGAAAACAACTTCTCCCTGTCCTCCCTGCATGTGCTAAGCATATGAGGCATTGTTGTGACCTCGAACATGGTCTCGCGGGCCTCGAAGTGAAGGATATGGCGGCTCTTGGCCTGGGTGACACCCCCCCCCCCCGGCCATCGAGCCCTCTATTGTCAGACACCTTAATCCCTACTTGCCTCCCCAAGCCTGTTCTTCCCAACAAAATGGACCGCTTTTGCCATCAGGCCTCTTACAAAGCCTCGGCTTTGACTGTCAGGGCCCTCAACGTCTCCTCCCTCCTCTCTGCATACCAGGCTGAAATCCTGGTCGACATGGGGCAACAACTAGAGAAAGGGACCCCCACGCACTCTCTGTGGAAGGAGATTGTCACGGTTAATGACCTTGTCCTCCGTAGCGCCCATCAGGCTGTCCAAGCCTGCGGGTGTTCCATGGCTCTCTCAGTGGCTGGAGGACATGTGCTTTGGCTTAATCTGTCGGGCCTCCCTGACAGTAAGAAGCGGTACATCGCGGGTGCCCCGGTAGAGCCTGGCCAGGCTCTCTTTGGCCCTGCCGTCGCTTTGATGCAACAGCATTGCGACAACAAGAAAAAGGATGAAGCGTTTAAATTATGCCTTCCTAGGAAAGCAGCATCATGCCAGGCACCCCCGTGCAGCCACTCAACCCTCCTGCCATGGGCCGTCTTTTCCAGCACCCTGGTAAGGCAAAGCCATGCAATAAACCACCTCCTCACTTTTTTCCACATCAACATTTACCCCCCGCACAGGAAATTTCTTCTTGTCGCCTATCAGGGCATATGTTACGAATTCACAGTCCTTCCTTTCGGCCTCTCGCTGAGTCCAAGGGTGTTCTGTCTATGTGTGGAGGCGGGCATAGCACCGCTGAGAATAAAGGGTCTAAAGATCCTAACATACATAGATGATTGGTTAATCATAGCCAATTCCAAAGAGAAAGTGGTGCAAGACACTCGCCATGTGCTCACGCACATCACATTGCTCGGGTTCAGAGTGAATGTGAACAAGAGCAATTTTACACCTGCTCAAAATGTTATATTCCTGGGTCTGGAGCTGAATTAAATCTCCATGCACGTGTTCCTCTCACAAGAGCGCGTTCTCTCTCTAATGAATCACAATTCAAGGAGGGGGTGAAAGTGCAATATCACACATGTCTCAGATTACATGGTCTTATGGCATCAGCTATTCAGGTTTTGCCTTTGGGCCTTCTGCAAATGAGGGCATTCATGAAGTGGGTTTTATCCCTCCACTTTGCCCATTATGCGATCTCTGTCGCTCTGTTACAGCAACACGCTTGTGCACAGCAGCCTTGCTGCACCCAGGTGGCCCAAAGCACCGTGGCTGGCAGAGATAAATCCTCTTCTGCATGCCCAGCCGTGGCCCCTCCCGCTACGCACAGACCTGTTGTCTCAAGCGAACTGGGAGATATATCACCCCCACACGGACAGGGTGGCTCTCTGGGCTTGGCCCGTGAGAGGACAAACTTAAGCTTGAAGGGACACCCCCCCACATGTGGTTGCCACTTTTCAGAATGCTAGGGCCTCCTCAATACGGTCCTTATATGACTGTAAGTGGCAAGTGTTTGAAGGGTGATTTGATGGGCGTGGTTCCACATCATATCAGTGTTGAGTCTCTAATATTTTGTGTTTTTTACAAGACCTTATGGATAAGGGCAGGTCTTTTTCCACTATTAAGATCTACCTGGCGGCTATTTCTGCTTGTCATGTTGGGTTTGATGGCTCAACAGCAGGGCAGCACCCCCTCATTCATAGACTTATGAAGGGCGCCCGCCGTTCTCTCCCAGTTACTGGGAGAACTGTTCCTGAGTGGGACCTCTCTATGGTGCTGGAGGCTTTATCTCAACAGCATTTTGAGCCCCTGGGAAGCATTTCCCTAAAACTTCTGTCTTTCAAGACAGCTTTGCTCCTTGCCTTAGCATCAGCTAAACGTGTCAGTGACTTGCATGCACTCTCTGTTCATACCTCGTGCACTAAATTCTCTCTTTGTGGAGATAAGGTTTTTCTTAGGCCCAACCCAGCCTTTATGCCTAAATGCTTCCCTGCATTCTCATGTGAGGTAATGGAGCTTTCCGCTTTTCTCCCACCCCCTTTTTCCTCTGCAGAGGATCAGAGGCTGAATGCTCTGTGTCCTGTCCATGCCCTGCGGGCGTACTTGGATAGGACCAGTGCTTTTCGGAAGTGCAATCAGCTCTTCATCTCTTGGGCCCCCCCTCACACAGGGAATCCTCTCGCATTGGCTTGTGGACACTATAATTTTGGCATATGAATCTAGGGGAGTGCAGCCTCCAGGAGACTTCAGAGCCCACTCCATGAGGGGCATGTCCGCCACATAGGCTCTGTTTAGGGGAGTTTCATTGCAGGACATCTGTTCTGCTGCCAGCTGGGCTTCTCCCCATACTTTTGTACGTTACTACCGGCTGGATGTTACCAGGACCCCAGTAGCTCATCCTGTCCTGGGGGTGGGTTCTTCATAGCCCCTCCCCTGTAAGCTCCTTTTCTTTCTTTTATATATTTATAATATAAAGAGTAAGAAAAAGGGGTTATGGGCCAGTAGACCATGCACATTCATGTCACCAAGCATGCATTTTCATTCCTGCCTGGGTGCTATCTTCACTGTATATATGCTGCTGGGCTGATTTATATGTTTGTGCCAATAACATGTTATTCATGCTCTGCCTGTGCACAGTTCTCACTTGTGTGCTTCAGGGTTGCCAGGTGCATGATTATGGGATGTGTCAAGCACTGCCTCTTTGAGGTGACCGTTCCCTTAACTGGCTTGCAGAGCCTTACTGTGAGTGTACTGGGTAATCGGGGAGCTGTCAATGTCTCCCATGGGTGGATCTCGAACACAAGATGATGAAAGAGAACAATAGATTACTAGCGTAACCCCAGTTCTCTGAAACATCGAGTAGAGAGATCCACCAAGCTTGCCCTGCTTGCTGCACGAGAAGCGAATATACTTACTGAGGAACAGCAGTGCATACAGGTCCTTTTATGCTCTTAGGTAAGGGGGCGGGTCCTTACCTGGCATAGGTCTTGCGCTTCTGTCTGTCTAGCCAGACTTGGTGCAATTGGATGCTTCTGCAGAGGTCAGGTACGGATGCCCTTCCCATAGGTGGATCTCTCCACTCGATGTTTCAGAGAACCAGGGTTACGCTAGTAACCTATTGTTTAGTTTCAGGCTGCAGGTGTTTGAACCACTCAACATGTCTGGCAAACATGGGACAATCAGTACATAGATTCAGAATTTATCATGTATAATTTATTTTAACGTAGTTGGCAGGTATTGGATGATGCTGGCCATTATTTGTATCAGAATTAATTATGCTAATTTCTGTTTGGTAAAATGCTTCAGCACTGGCTATCACTTGTTTGTTTGACAGTGCAAAGAGAGAAAAATTAGATTTTGTTTCCAAAGTAGAAAAAAAACTAATTAAAAGTCAAATCAAGTTAAATATTTTTAATTTGTATAGTTTTTTATTTGTGCTTTCCCCATAACATTGTTCCAAAGCAGCTTTTAGCTAGAAAACTAGCTGTAATATCTGTAATGTCTCAAAAATATGAATTACAGCACAATTTTTTTTTGGCATGTTTATTAGGTGCTACTAGTTACAAATTAAAAAGGGAAATGGAAAATGCACACAGTAGTCACGCTCGGGTCTCAGGAGGTTTTAATCTGTCAGATCATGTTTATATTTACATCTGAATTGCTTAGGTTTGTGTGAGTGTTTAGGGGTTGGAAATCAATATAAATCTGAAAGATGTCCTTGCTAATATAGTGATTCAAACCTACCCAAATACTGTGGTCAAAGTGAAAAGTTTTAAAGCTCATAAATAACTCAACAGTGACTGGTTTGCTCAATAATTCATACATTCATAGATTCAATAACATGGTGTTATCCTCATAAAGTTTTTCACAAGAATGCCGGCCAGTTTGTTGTGAATTTATATGCCAAAAACTATAGAATAAATAATGTTCTAGGCTTGCTCTTGAACGTTGCGCTGAAACGTTATAGCCTAATGTTAGGCCTGTGGTTCTGTAGAGAGATGTTGCAATTCACTGTTAACTAATATTAACCCTTTAATGCATACCTCGGGTCTTATTGGAGGGTCTCCATGTCTTCATCACTGATCAGCACAGATCAGCATTAGGCAGCCCGTTTGTACTAAACGTCACGTTATTAGGGCAGATTATATTTTGTTAAACCTTGTTTTGTACAGAGCGCATGCACGTGTTCTTCTGTAGTTAATAAAGTCCTCAATCAACTTTATACTGGTTTAATAACAGATATTGGAAAAAATAAAATAAAAAATAAAATAAAAAAGCGAGCACACTCTCATTGCTCTATACAGGGTTCCGACTATCATGGAAAACCTGAAAATATCATGGAATATTACAAAAATAATAAAAGTCTAGTGAATCGTTATTTTGTGTCTATTTTTGTCATTATTGCCGTGATCGAGGAAATGAACTGGGCTGTCCTGTAATTCGCCGATCCAGTTTCAGATGAAAATCGTGTACACGCGCGTATTCGCGAGACCGCGACTTCGGAATTCTGCCATATGTGCGGGTCAGATGACTCTTCCACCAGCCGTGTGTAAAGCGCGGCTCTAACAGTAGATGGGGTTATTTGTCAGCTGTTATTAGTGGTGGATCCCAGTTTATTGTGCTTTGAGAGCCCACGCATGAGCAAGCCCAAAAACGTCACTGTACTCTGGAAACAAGCCCAAAAAACCGCAACCCGCGACTTAAGCGGACATGGCAATACTGGCCTGACTCTTCAGTGAAACCCACAGCTTGAAGTCTGAGCGCTTGCCTTGCAGGTTATCTGCTGCTGCTGCTGGACCCGCCCAGGTAAGTCGCTTCCAATAAGAACTCAAATTCACTATGCACACATTTCCTGCGACTGCAAACACAAATGCCAATCGGGGCTCCCCGTTTGCTCGTTTATAAAATGAAACACGAGAAAAACTGAGGCATTCCGATCATTTCAGGATTTTTACAAGCTGGCAATAACTGGATGGTGGTGAAGCGAAGACTTCATAAGTTGATACCTGCAGTGCAGCTCGCCGCAGGTAATTTGGGGGGTTTGGGCTACATTACGATGAAGGAAACAGTAGCAACATCATGATAATAATTCTAACAAGGCTACTTCAGAGGATAAATAGCGATATACAGACTGTTTAAAACGCATGGAGGGTTTTGGAGACGTCGCAACAGCTCGCATTGCCTCACTTCTCTATGTATAATTTATTATCCGTAGTCCGACTAGCTGGAGATGCCGCTCTCAGTTTGACACAATATTATTTACAGCAGACCAACTTCACCAAAACATGTTCATCACGAGACTCGCTTTTGCAAATGTACAGCAGGCACATAACCAGAATATATAAATATAAGTGTAATTTATATCGATGCATTTCTTATTTTTATCAGGAAACTGAAATGAGGCCAGACATCGGTATGAAGGAAGCGGCGCACGAGACCTGAAGATCTGTGCAACATCGGTCACGGTTTTTGGCAGACGTTGTTTGCAGCGCGAGGCCCGACTGACACGCACAGTCGCATTCGGCACAAGACGGAGTTCAATAAACCGTGCTTAACGGGCTCAGGACGCTCTGCGGGGATTGCGTTCTGCCTTTCTTTCTTTTTTTTTCTTTCTTTTTCTTTCTTGTCAGACAATTACACAGACCCTTAGACTACATGTCAGTGTCGCGCGAGTGTCAGAGATATATAAACGCTCGTGCTGGAATTTAGAGTGCACGAGGAATTTTATCCGGGACCACCGTTATGGACCACGATGACCTGGATCCAGAGGCTTCGGATTCCCCCGTGCACGGAATTCACGGGGAGCACCGGCCCAGGCCCTCCTCTTACCGGGCGCTGCGCAGCGCCGTGTCCAGCCTGGCACGAATAGATGACTTTATCTGCGAGAAGATCGGCTCAGGTTTCTTCTCAGAGGTGTTCAAGGTAGATATGTCTTTTATATTACGCCATTTGTTTCACTGGGCGTTTTACACATGTTTACTGCTGCATTTTAAACATTATATTTGTATTATTCTGTACTAATAAATGCATCTGTGACTTCCATGGCTTTGCACAGCTAACCATCTTTTTTTTTTTTCTTTTTTTTTTCTTTTTTTTTTTTCTCATGCTGTCATAATATTCCACCAAGTGTTGCAGCCCTGTAAAGCACATTTATGATCCATTACATGCTCAAGATGATTGCTCAGACAGAGAGAACACCCTTTATTAATAACTCTGCAATTAAAGGAAAAGTTCACCCAAAAATTACAATTCACATCTACTCATCCTCATGCTGTCCCAGATGTGTGTGACTTTCTTTCTTCTGTAGAACGCAAATGAATATTTTTGGAAGAATTTCTCAGCTCTGTAGGTCCATATATTGCAAGTGAAGTGAACTTTTTGGAACTTTGAAGGTCTAAAAAGCATATAAAGGCAGCATAAACGTAATCCATACAATGCCAGTAGTTAAATCCATGTCTTCAGAAACGATATGATAGGTGTGGGTAAGAAACAGTTCAATATTTCGGTCCCTTTTTACTATAAAATTCTCCTCCCTGCCCAAAAACAAAAGAAGAATGTGAAAGTAAAAGTGGAGATTTATGGTAAAAAAAAAAAAAAAAGGTCTTAAACAGGTGTTTCTCACCCACACTTATATCACTCTTGAAGATATCGATTTAACCAATGGAGTCTTAAGGATTACTTTTATGCTGGCTTTATGTGCTTTTTGGAGCTTCAAAGTTCTGGCCACCATTCAATTGCATTGTATGGACAAACAGAGCTGAAATATTCTGCTAAAAAACTTTTTTTGTGTTGAGCAGAAGAAAATCACACATCTGGGATGACATGAGGGTGAGTAAATGATGAGAATTTTCTTTTTTGAGTGAACTTTCCCTTTAAGAATGATAACCCAAGATATTCTGGGTGTTACCTTCTTGCTAGAGCAGTAGGGTCGTGAGTCTCGTGACCTATGTAAGGACAGTAGGTCTGTGTTGGTGTGTAAGTGGATACCTGTTGACAAGTTACGCAGGTGTGCTGGAAACCCTACTCTGGTGTTTGTCAGTGGGCATGTGAGACTGACAGAGAGAGGAGAGATCTAATTAGCCATCTTTTAAAGGTCACCCTGTCACCCAAATTACTGACCTTACACTAAATATGGTCATAACATCCTACCAATTATTGCCTGCATTCTAGAATGTCACTGTTGATGTGGTCAGTATATATGCAAATATTCTGTAGCTGCTATTTGTTTCTGTCTAGAGTTAAAGCGTTATAAAATGTGTAAATATGACTTTTATTATTCTGACATTAAATGTGGTAAAAGTCCAATAAATAGTCCAGCGCAATAAAGAATTTATTCTCCAGTTACTTCAATTGCCTACAATGATACTGTTGCGCAATCTCACAGTATTTGTACCTGTTGTGACAGATCCTTCAGGTGCTGTTTTTATTTTTGAAAGATTCTGGCAATAGTAAGGAGTTTTGCACTTGACTGAAAACAATTTCTGTTCATTCTCTTCTAATTGTTTTTTTTTCTTCTCCTCTTTCACCACATGTATGTCTGCTGGATTAGTCAGAGAAACCTCAAGACATGCCTGCATCTGTTCAACTAATGACTTTGTTGATATTTCTTCAATTCTGCAGGGGGAAAAATGTTTGCTTGGCTACAGTGCTGTGAAAAAGTATTTGCCCCTGATTTCTTGTATTTTTCATACTAAATTGTTTTAGATCTTCAAATGAGATATAACATAAAACAAAGGCAACTTGAGTAAACACAAAATACAGTTTTCAAATATATATATTTTTATTGAAGCAAAAAAAGTTATCCAACACCTATATCACCCATGTGAAAAACTAACTGCCCCCTTAAACTTAATAGCTGGTTGTGGTACCTTTAGCAGCAACAACTGCAACCAAATGCTTCTGATAACTGGAGATCAGTCTTTCACAACGCTGTGGTGGAATTTTGTCCCACTCTTCTTTGCAGAACTGCCTTAGTTCAGCCACATTGGAGGGTTTTTGAGCATGAACTGCCCGTTTAAGGTCCTGCCACAGCATCTTTGCCACAGGACTTTGACTAGGCCACTCCAAAACTTTTATTTTGCTTCTTTTGAGCCATTCAGAGGTATGGCTGAAACGATTAGCCGACGTTATCGACAACGTTGACAGAAAATTGTCGACTAGTCATTTGATCTAATTTAAAGGTGCTATATGTAAGATTGACAACAAGCGTTTGAAATGGGTACTGCAGTCCAAATGAAAAATACTGGAGAGTTCTCTGCCCCGCCCCAGACTCTAAGCTCATGCGGGTTGCCAGAATGAGTACACGCAACAGGAACGAGCGAAACTGAAAATGTCATGCGACGATATTTATCCTTGTTTTACTACGCCTCTGGTCATGGTGGTTTTTAGACGGATTGGCGAGGCTTTTTAGGTCGGGTGGAAACTGTTATCTCTGATCCAGTTCGTTTGCTGGCTTCCATGGCTGCAGCATGCAGTGTTGTTTGCCTGCAAACTTGTTCAAATCTGGCAATCCAGTGGTGTCGAAATACTATTCGTGAGTGGGCAGTGGGCGGTATCACACAGGCCAAAACATAAACAGAAATTCCAGCCTGGAATGGAAACTTCAAAGTAGAATATACTGGCTGTAGCATTGTTATCGGTGAAGCCAGTATTTTCAACTTGGCATGTTTCCTAATTCTAATGACATATGTTCATTTTATGATTTAGTACTGTAAAAATATTACATATAGCACCTTTAACGTAACATGAGATTACATTAAACTCTAATGATGACGCACGAGAGCAGCACTGCAGCTCGCGCCTGACTGAATTATGTTCTAACTAAAGCCGTTCTCTCTCTTTTTCTATCTACTTTGATCAAATCTGAATGATGAAAGACAAGGGAATGTTTTTCCCTCAGTTTGATGTTCACCTCATTGTGTGCTCAGCATGCTGCCTTCCTTTCGAGTTGTGGCAAGACAAAAGTGGCTGTTTAGGTGAGATTCCTGAACAAGAAGCTGATTGAGATGTACAGCCAGAATTAAGTCTTCTTAATTTTCTGTCTGTTGTTTTTCAAATCACAATGGAAACATGGAGCATGGTTTGTTAGCTGTAGCACCACGGTATGAAATAAAAAAAAAAAAAAAAACATTTCTGAGGTATATACCATAAGTTGCCCTAAAGTATTTGTACTATGTGCTCATTGAGTGCCAGTGTGTTTCTTAAATACTGTAAAGAGTCTGGTGACTGCACGCCACTCTGCATTTGACAAAGGGGTTATGTCACGGTATCGTTAGTTCTACAATTAGAAAAGATGCTTGTAGATTGGATCTGGTTACCTCCTTTCCTCTGTGCGTCACGTTTTAAGATGGGCTCAAGACTTGCATCCATTAAACATTGATTTGGGGAGTGTATTGGAAAGTTTTCTTGGAAGGTACACCACCGTCCATTGTGGTCTTCTTGACAGTAAAGTTTGAGCGGAAAGGGATTTATGGACTGACTGTTAAAAAGGTAGTCTGATTGGTCGGACAGTTTGAGGCTGTAAACAATTTGCGAGCTAGTTTTGACACGATTCTGAAAGCCTGATTGACAACAAAGTCCCCCTTTAGTGCTTCCCTTTTGCATTCTCTCTCTCTCTCCCTCTTTCTCTCTCTTTCTCCAGGTCTCTTTCTATTCTTGGTCCTCAGTGTCTCTTGCTTGTCAGGGCATGCATGGCTGTCAAGCTCCATTGCTGCTACTAAGCTGTGTGCTCCTGTACACGTTTGTTTGTGTTTGCGTAAGTTTTAAATATCAGGGCATTCTGAATGATGTTTGAAGCCTACGTGTGACTGCATGTTGGAGCAACCTTACCTGTGTTCTTACGGGTGTGTGTTTGTGATATTTTAAACATTTTGGTGTCAGTGTGGTTACAGATTTTAGCTGGTAAAACCAAAAATTCTAGATTTAAAACCTGAAAGGGGCATCTTGTGAACCAGAGAATTGCTTGGCTTTTCTGTTGTAATTGGATCTTTGAGCAAGGCTTTTAACCCCAGGTTATTACAGGAGTACTGTTCCTGTAATAAACAAAAAAAATGATAATAGAAACCATGTATGGACTCAAAGTGTCTGCTAAATGCCAAATAACTGGGCTAAACTTATTGTTGATGCTAGTTTTTGTGTTGGTCTGTCACTTTATGTAAAAATTGTGCGTGTGTGTGTGTGTGTGTGTGTGTGTGTGGTCTTTGTACAATTGAAATAAAAGTGATTGAAAAAAAGTGGTAGGGGTTATGATGTTTTCAGATGCACTGAATACACGTTCAGAAGCAGTGTTGATCTTGTCATCGAAATTACAGACAAAAATGTTAGGTGTTTTTTATAATTCTGTAATGAAGAGGAGATGAAAAATATGCATCATGAGGATAATTGATCAGTTAGGATTTAATACTTCACTATACTCATGCTATTATGTCAATTTATTTTAGGTCTTATATTTTTTGTTCACAGTGGGAGCTGAAAGAGCTGAAGCGTTTCACCAGTGGGTTAATCACCTTACTCAAATGCATCCTTTCTATATGAGATAAATCAGCTATATCAAAAACATAAGTATAATATTACAACTTCTGCACAGACTATGAAGTGAATAAACATAAACAGCTGAACTTGAACTAAGTTGCGTGCCAAATGAGTAACTTGTCTTTTGAATAGGCCGTTGCCGTAGCAAAACCTTAAAGTCTCAAAAAATGGAAAATTAGTGAGGGGTGCCAAAAGTGGGTGAAATGGTGTTGTAATCATACAAGGTTTTTAAGGTAAATGTTAGATGAAGGTTTTAATAAGTTAAATGTACGTCCCTAGCCTAAAACCTTAACCTAAACCTTACCGATAGTGTCTAAAAAGCAAATGAGAGGTAAACAATACAGACATCCTTACCCTAAACCAACACCTAAACCTAACCGATAGTGTCCTAAAAGCATTGCTTCAGAAAATTGGCTTTCAGTGTCGCATATCACATTTTGTGTCGCTTCTATGACACTTTCGGCTCACGTGTCAGCTTGGCTGGGCTTGAGTGTTTCGATATCACAACATAGCAGTGTGAGCAAGTGTTTATGAAGTCATAATCAGCTGTTGTACTTGTTATTTGTGTGAAAGTGAATAAAATGCAAATATTTTGTAGTGCCTCTATTGTTAACTTCACCAGGAAACTGCGAGTGAAATGTAGAGCGTGGCATGTAAAACTCAGTTTGCAAACATGTAGTTATAATAACGTTCAAGCCTTTGTCATCCAGATCACTGCTGAAACAAACATTTACGAGCATGTGGTTATTAGATACATGTTACTTTTTTTCAGTGCTGGCAGCGATGGACCTTAATCACAGTCATGTGATATTACAGTATAGGACATTTTAATTAATAATTTTCTAAAGATAGCAGGGGTTGATGTCCATGTGCATCATGGGTACCAATCTTTGGGATTCGATTAAAAAAAGCATACTCTCTACAGTGTAAAAGAAAAGTGCAAGGACTTGGCAAGCAGCATTTTATAAAAGATTCAAGCAATGAAGAAGGAAAATGTTTTGTGTGTATGAGTGTTTTAGGGCCTGTTAAATGTTCTATTTGGACTGCATCAGGGCACTCTCTTCCAGTGTGCTGTAGTGTGAAAGTGGGTGAATGACACTAACCCTTTCGCACATGCGATCAAACCGGTGTGATTATGCTAGGCTGGGCTCAGATGCGTACGATCAAACCAGTGTGATCTGCATTCGTGATGCTGTTTACCAGCAAAAGAGGGACAGAAGCGGTTGTTATAATGAACCTGCTGCTCAAATCTTTTCAACATCACAATATCTTTATTTTTTGTATGTTACAAACATTCAAACAATTACTAAATAAAAGTTTAAAGCTGTTACCATCAGAGCGCACTGTTTTGCAGCAATGTGGCCAAGTTTTCAGATGTCAAACAAAGATATACAAACTAATCAATCCACTCGAGCCTTCTCCCATTCAAATCTGTCACTCATTCTAACCACTTCCGGTGCTGTGAAAGTGGAAGCGCTAGACTTTTAGAACCTTCTATGCTTCTATCACAAACTCAAAATCCCATGTTGCATTGCATGTAAACAATATGGCAGCGCACATAGCCGGTGTTGTGAGAAATCGAGTCCCCCCTGAAAATTGTGTCTCCCTCTGATGTTGCAGCAATTCCGTTGGCTGAGGAACCTATTAATGGGTACTATATTCACTGCCTGAGTAGAAATCCTTTAAAATCATTTTATGATGTATGTCGATGTAACTTATATGTAAATATGACATTTAATTACTTTTAAACCATAAGTTACACACAATAGTATAAAACTGAAGTTATAGATTGTGAAATTAAAGATAGTTAGTCTAGACTTCATTGACATGCTATCACGATAACATGATAGGTTTTTGCTCGGGCGTTACAAACGGTTACCCCCATGGTGACTCGATTTACCAGGTGGACTCAATTTATCATGACACCGGCAAGCACATTGGCGATCGCATCTTATCTATCATAATAATTATAAACATCTAAAAACCACATTATACACTGGCGGCCAAAAGTTTGGAATAATGTACAGATTTTGCTCTTACGGAAAGAAATTGGTACTTATATTCACCAAAGTGGCATTCAACTGATCACAATGTATAGTCAGGACATTAATAATTTGAAAAATTACTATTACAATTTGAATTTTTTTTTCAGAGCTTCTTAAACTACTTCAAAGAGTTCTCATCAAAAAATCCTCCATGTGCAGCAATGACAGCTTTGCAGATCCTTGGCATTCTAGCTGTCAGTTTGTCCAGATACTCAGGTGACATTTCACTCCACGCTTCCTGTAGCACTTGCCATGGATGTGGCTGTCTTGTTGGGCACTTCTCACGCACCTTATAGTCTAGCTGATCCCACAAAAGCTCAATGGGGTTAAAATCCATAACACTCTTCCAGTTATCTGTTGTCCAATGTCTGTGTTTCTTTGCCCACTCTAAATTTTTCTTTTTGCTTTTCTTTCAAAAGTGTCTTTTTCTTTAAATTCTTCCCATAAGGCCTGCACCCCTGAGTCTTTTCTTTACTGTTGTACATGAAACTGGTGTTACGCAGGTAGAATTCAATGAAGCTGTCAGCTGAGGACATGTGAGGCGTCTGTTTCTCAAACTAGAGACTCTAATGTACTTATCTTCTTGTTTAGTTGTACATCTGACCTTCCACATCTCTTTCTGTCCTTGTTAGAGCCAGTTGTTCTTTGTCTTTGAAGACTGTAGTGTACACCTTTTGTATGAAATCTTCAGTTTCTTGGCAATTTCAAGCATTGTATAGCCTTCATTCCTCAAAACAATGATTGACTGACAAGTTTCTAGAGAAAGCTGTTTCTTTTTTGCCATTTTTTACTTAATATTGACCTTAAGAGATGCCAGTCTATTGCATACTGTGGCAACTCAAAAACAAAGACAATGTTAAGATTCATTTAATGAACCAAATAGCTTTCAACTGTTTGATGTAATGGCAAGTGATTTTCTAGTGCCAAATTAGCAATTTAGCATGATTACTCAAGGATAAGGTGTTGGAGTGATGGCTGCTGGAAATGGGGCTAGTCTAGATTTGATCAAAAATGGCTTTTTCAAATAGTGATGGTGCTGTTTTTTACATCAGTAATGTCCTGACTATACTTTGTGATCAGTTGAATGCCACTTTGGTGAATTAAAGTACCGATTTCCTTCCAAAACAGCAAAATCTGTACATTATTCCAAACTTTTGGCTGCCAGTGTATGTTTGATATATATAATCTGACCTTCAGTGCACCTGCTGTGATATAATCTGTCCTTTAGAGTATCTGCTCGGAAGTGTAAGGTAAGATTTTTTTTAAATTTTTAAAATGTTATTTTTTTATGACCGCACGTATTAAAGAACTCACGCTGGGGGGGTTCGTCAGTACAGGAGAAACTCGCATGCGAAAAGGTTATGTGCTGTCTCATTGTCTCAGACCATCTGTCTAAACAGCAATGTGAGAAGTTTGCTGATAGAAATGGGCTTTATCACTTGTGTTACACTGTACACACATCCATACTCTGCACAGCTGGTTTTCATGCACTCTCACTCCACAGTATATGGAGCAACCCCTCTGCATTCAGGCACTGTTTCACCTGTCTGACATCTCAGGTGTAGAACGAAAGTGTGTGTATTACGTGTGTGTGTGGCACACCTGCAGGATTCCATTGAAAGCTCTATAGATTTCTGCCTAATTGGAACGCCTTTCATTCATACAATTCTACAAATCCCTGCCCCTTGCGAGCTAGTTATTTAAATATTTTGGCTAATTTCATTATGCTTTCAACTATAAGAGAGCTATAGGATTTTTACCAATATAAGTGTAGTAGTCTTTGCTGCTATAAACACATTTTACCATGTTTAAAGCTATTCCGCAGAATTATGTAGGTTTTCCTTCAAAATCAGCACAGAAAATGTGAAAATTCTGTAGGTTCTGCATTGGAATCTGTGCTCACAGGATTCTGTAGAATTTGAACACCCATTACTTGCAAAGTTCTATTTTATATATATATATATATATATATATATTATTGCTCATTTGATAGTGCTTTTACACATACGATGGACTGGGACTTAAAAATCAGCCTGGGACCATCACAAAGTATTTGGCTTTTGTACATGATTTGCATTACTCTTTTGTCCAGTACGCTGTCTCATTTGGCCCTTGGCATGACTCAGTCTACACCAATCATATGACTGGATCACATTTAATATATCTAATGTTTATATATAGTTTTGCATTTCTGTGGCCCTTTTTAGATGCTTTCTTGTAATTACAGTTTATAGGAGACATCAGAATCAGCTTTATTGTCAAGTATGCTTACACATACAAGGAATTTGTCTTGGTGACAGGAGCTTCCAGTGTACAACAATACAAAAACAACAGCAAGACATAGATAATAATAAAAAATTGTTACACACATACATACATACATACATACACATACGTAGTGCAATCTAATACAAATCTGTTATGTACAGTGCAAATACAAATCTGTTATGTACAGTGCAAATGTTTTTTTTTTTGTTTTGTTTTTTCCCCAGAGGAATGAAATGGCAGAAGAGGTTGGATGTGTTGGATAAATATAAAAAAAGACTAAACTGTGTATTGCACATATTTATTGCTCAATGGGGCAATTTAACTGTTCATAAGATGGATAGCCTGAGGGAAAAAACTGTTCCTGTGCCTGACAGTTCTGGTGCTCAGAGCTCTGAAGCGTCAGCCAGAAGGCAACAGTTCAGAAAGGTAGTGGGCAGGGTGAGTGGGGTCCAGAGTGATTTTTTTCCAGCCTTTTTCCTCACTCTGGAAGTGTATAGTTCTTGAAAGGGGGGCAGGGGCAACCAATAATCCTCTCAGCAGTCCAAACTGTCCTTTGTAGTCTTCTGATATCTGATTTCGTAGCTGAACCAAACCAGACAGTTATTGAAGTGCAGAGGACAGACTCGATGACCGCTGAGTAGAAATGTATCAGCAGCGCTTATGGCAGGTTGAATTTCCTCAGCTGGCGAAGGAAGTGCAACCTCTGCTGGGCCTTTTTCACAATGTCAATGTGTGTCTCCCACTTCAGGACATGAAATATAATAAGGTATATTAATTTTACTTTTGTCCCATTTCTCGTTGCCTACTGAGCAACTTTGAGATCAGTTGAAAACTGTCTCTTATTAACGACTCTTTCTCCCCTAAATACATTTTTCCAGACAATGTACTCTTTGCAAGTTGACACAAAGTAGCAAGTCTGTAACATCTTTAACAGCAAGTCCAGTGGCATCTACAGTAGTTTTGTGGCGAATGCTTTGAACAGGCTTGTTGAAATAAGATTGGGTCATCTTCAATGGTAACACCAGAAGAACAATGTTCATAATTCCACATTGCTGAAAATACACACACAAAATGTGTGTTCAGGGCGTCTTCTGTATCCAGCCCTGTGAAGGCACTACACCTCAGCAGTGTTTACCTTTGATAAAAGCAGTGAGAACACACACAAATGCATGTGCACTCCCGCACTTTAGCTGCAGGGTTTTTATATCATATCATTTATGCATTTTAAGTTTCCTGCTATTGAACAACACTAGATGTTCACAGCAGATAATGGTGCTCATTATTATCCTTATATTTTAGCTTGCATGCTTTTGGGCTGCTGGCAAGATCAGCAAGACAACATGGGTTTTGATGTCATTCTAGCTGCCCCGTAGCCATTATCCTAATTAATAAGGGATGCATTTCAGGTCTCCAGACTAAATAAATTACTTGGGAGCCACTGGCTCCTAAACTGAAGTATTAAATCACCAAATCACAGAATTGCTCAATTTAGACAGGAAGAAAAGGAAGACAGCTGATAACCCATTAATCGAAGTTTTAATAAACAGTATATATAGTTAAGTTTGCATTCCCTTTTTGTCTCAAATGTTCACACCCCTTTCATAATTTATACAAATATAAGAGAGAAAATATATATTTTTTTTATTTAGTACTGCTCTTCAGAATCTACATTACAAATAACTACATATAGTATGCATATAGTAGTGTGTAATAGTTGTGTAAGTCCATCAATTGCCGAAGTGTCAAAAGCTTGATCTCATATTACTTATTTATTTATATATATATGTGTGTGTGTGTGTGTGTGTGTGTGTGTGTGTGTGTGTGTGTGTGTGTGTGTGTGTGTATAAACACACACACAGTTGAAGTCAGATGTTTACATACGCTCACAGATTTCATATTAGCAAACTGTAGTTTTGGCAAGTTGTTTAGGACATCTACTTTGTGCATGACACAAGTAATTTTTCCAACAATTGTTTACAGACTTCACTAACCCTTTCACTTTTAATTGACTATATCACAATGCTGGTGGGTCAGAAGTTTACATTCACTAAGTTAACTGTGCCTTTAAGCAGCTTGGAAAATTCCAGAAACTTATGTAAAGCCTTTAGGCAATTAGCTTCTGATAGGCTTGTAGAGTCAAGTGTACCTGTGGATGTATTTTAAGGCCGACCTTCAAACTTATTGTCTCTTTGTTTGACATCATGGAAAAATCAAAAGAAATCAGCCAAGACCTCAGGAAAAAACTGTGGACCTACACAAGTCTAATTCATCCTTGGACATATCCAAATGCCTGAAGGTACCATGTTCATTTGTACAAACAGTAGTACGCAAGTATAAACACCATGGGACCACACAGCCATTATACCGTTCAAGAAGGAGATGCATTCTGTCTCCTAGAGAAGAACACCATCCCAACCATGGAGCATGGGGGTGGCAGCATCATATTGTGGGGGTGCTTTGCTGCAGGAGGGACTGGTGCACTTCACAAAATAGATGGCATCATGAGAAAGGAAAATTATGTGGGGATATTTAAGCAAATTCTCAAGACATCAGCCATAAAGTTAAAGCTCGGTTGCAAATGGGTCTTCCAAATGGACAATGACGCCAAGCATACCTCCAAAGTTGTGGCAAAATGGCTTAAGGACAACAAAGTCAAGGTACTGGAGTGGCCATCGCAATGCCCTTACCACAATCTGATAGAAAATTTGTGGGCAGAACTGAAAAAGAGTGTGCAAGCAAGGAGGCCTACAAACCTGACTCAGTTACACCAGTTCTGTCTGGAGGAATGGGCCAAAATTCCAGCAACTTATTGTGAGAAGCCTGTGGAAGGCTACCCAAAATGTTTGACCCAAGTTAAACAATTTAAAGGCAATGCTACCAAATACTAACAAAGTGTATGTAAACTTCAGTCGTGTGTTTGTGTGGAAATGTCTCGATGTCATCAGCGAACGAGTTTAAACAGGCAAACTTTTGAGAATGTCAATAGAATACTTTA
Organism: Myxocyprinus asiaticus; assembly: GCF_019703515.2. NCBI lineage: Eukaryota > Metazoa > Chordata > Actinopteri > Cypriniformes > Catostomidae > Myxocyprinus > Myxocyprinus asiaticus. The sequence continues at coordinate 24,469,108 of NC_059345.1, forward strand.
ATAGTGATAAGTGGGAGGACCAGCTATTAAATGATGAAAGAATCTACATCAGAGTGCTCTAGAACTCCTGAAACACAAACAATTCACAGGGCATCTTGAACACCTCGCCTAATGATTTTATAGTCTTATGGATCTCAAGTAGCGGGATATTTAATTAACAGGAATGAAAACAAGACTGTGAGGGATAGACTTATAGGGCTCTATTTTCAAGACCCCTCTAGGCGCAGCACTACGAGCTGTAACCGTGCACTGTCTTATCCGATTTTTGTGAGAACACTAATTCTAAGCACAGTTTTCGTGCCAGCACAAGTGGGCTTGGTTTGGAGTGCTTGCGCTATCTGTGGCCATATGCGTGCAAACTGTGCGTGTATGTAAATGAAGTGGCACAAATTGCAATTTGCTATTTTCCTGAGAAATGGATCATTGGGCTAAGACTTGTGAGAACCATGTCTATTCTCATCACAAAGTATAAACTCAGTTCCTGCATTTGTAGTTTGGGGATTCCACCAGCAGATGATATCAAATGGCTATTAATCACTTTTAATGCCAGCCATTATTTGTGTGTCAGTAGATCAATTATACTTAGATTCTTTTATAATTTAATCCAATTAGTTCTAACAAGCCCTACATTTGCCATACGTATGAGCGCGTTACTGTCATAGAACTATAACTGACATTCAACAGGGTTTTGTAGTTAATGTGTAAAAGAACATTAGACACATTTTCCATATACAGTGGTGTGAAAAAGTGTTTGCCCCCTTCCTGATTTCTTATTTTTTTGCATGTTTTTCACACTTAAATGTTTCAGATCATCAAACAAGTTTAAATGTTAGTCAACGATAACACAAGTAAACACAAAATACAGTTTTTAAATGAAGGTTGTTATTCTTAAGGGAAAACAAAATCCAAACCTACATGGCCCTTTGTGAAAAAGTGATTGCCCCCTAAACCTAATAACTGGTTGGGCCACCCTTAGCAGCAACAACTGCAATCAAGCATTTGCAATAACTTGCAATGAGTCTTTTACAGCGCTGTGGAGGAATTTTGGCCCACTCATCTTTGCAGAATTGTTGTAATTCAGCCACATTGGAGGGTTTGAGCATGATCTGCCTTTTTAAGGTCATGCCACAGCATCTCAGTAGGATTCAGGTCAGGACTTTGACTAGGCCACTCCAAAGTCTTCATTTTGTTTTTCTTCAGCCATTCAGAGGTGGACTTGCTGGTGTGTTTTGGATCTTTGTCCTGCTGCAGAACCCAAGTTCGCTTCAGCTTGAGGTCACGAACAGATGGCCGGACATTCTCCTTCAGGATTTTTTGGTAGACAGCAGAATTCATGGTTCCATTTATCACAGCAAGTCTTCCAGGTCCTGAAGCAGCAAAACAGCCCCAGACCATCACACTACCACCACCATATTTTACTGTTGGTATGATATTCTTTTTCTGAAATGCGGTGTTACTTTTACGCCAGATGTAATGGGACACACACCTTCCAAATGTTCAACTTTTGTCTCGTCAGTCCAGAGTATTTTCCCAAAAGTCTTGGGGATCATCAAGACGTTTTCTGGCAAAAATGAGACGAGCCTTAATGTTCTTTTTGCTCAGCAGTGGTTTTTGTCTTGGAACTCTGCCATGCAGGCCATTTTTGCCCAGTCTCTTTCTTATGGTGGAGTCTTGAACACTGACTTTAACTGAGGCAAGTGAGGCCTGCAGTTCTTTGGATGTTGTTGTGGGGTCTTTTGTGACCTCTTGGATGAGTCGTCGCTGTGCTCTTGGGGTAATTTTGGTCGGCCGGCCACTCCTGGGAAGGTTCACCACTGTTCCATGTTTTCGCCATTTGTGGATAATGGCTCTCACTGTGGTTCTCTGGAGTCCCAAAGCTTTAGAAATGGCTTTATAACCTTTTCCAGACTGATAGATCTCAATTACTTTCTTTCGCATTTGTTCCTGAATTTCTTTGGATCTCGGCATGATGTCTAGCTTTTGAAGATCTTTTGGTCTACTTCACTTTGTCAGGCAGGTCCTATTTAAGTGATTTCTTGATTGAGAACGGGTGTGGCAGTAATCAGGCCTGGGTGTGGCTAGAGAAATTGAACTCAGGTGTGATAAACCACAGTTATGTTTTAACAGGTGGGGCAAACACTTTTTCACACAGGGCCATGTAGGTTTGGATTTTGTTTTCCCTTAATAATAACAACCTTCATGTAAAAACTGCATTTTGTGTTTACTTGTGTTATCTTTGACTAATATTTAAACTTGTTTGATGATCTGAAACATTTAAGTGTGACAAATATGCAAAAAAAATAAGAAATCACCAAGGGGGCAAACACTTTTTCACACCACTGTATGTATTCTTCAAATGCATAGCATACAGTTCATTCACACTACCAAATTCTTATGAATGGGCTGTTTTCATTTATATTGACATTGTCTGACAGGGAATGGAATATGTAGTAATATTCTAGGATGCAGGCGTGCAATGACCAGAGAAGAACCTCTGAATTTAATTGCAAATTACTTAACCCATTCTTGCTTTGTGTGTGCTATTTCATCATGCTTAAGACTTTGTGCATGCTTGCACAAAAATACCAAAACTTCATGGCCACGCCCACTGACTTTGCACGTATGACATATTGCATGGAACTGCACTTAAATCGTAGCAGTCTTAAAATGGGGACCGTAGTCTTTTCAATGAATTGTACTGTTGTTTAAATTGCCATTGATGATGAAACATTTCATTTGGCAAAAACTCCAGAAAACATGAGTTGTGAAAATGAGATATGATCTAGGAGCTTTATGCAGTGAATGTCATTTGAAGAGACTGGAAGCCAATCCTTCACAGCTTCATTTACATTCCTGTCAAAAATTAAATATGGTGCTGAATAAGGTCTATTGTGCATCATCATATAAGAGACTGTGAATATTTGTTTATCTCAGTCCATGTGAATTCAAAGAGAACTTGATTGAAGTCTTATATAAAAGTCTGATATCTGAGTTTAGGTCTTTTGGTTCTTTTAGCTTTGATATTTAATTAATTAATGTTTATCATCTTTTTGTTCAAGTATTGACAAGCACAATATTTGTCAAAATAACTGCAATATGATTTTTTGGACCAAATCTGAATGTAAATATTTTTTTCCTGGAGCCAGTGACTTTGAAGTCTGGGATGAATCTGAAGTGTGTGTGTGTGAGGACGATCCGAAATCTCAGTCCAGCTGCTCCAGACATGAATAGAGCAAACCTTTTAGTGTCTGTCAGTGACAGAAGGGTCCTCTATCTGTCTTTCTGAAGGTGCAGCATCGTATCACAGGACAGGTGATGGCTCTTAAGATGAACACTATGGCCAGTAACCGAGCCAACATGCTGAAGGAGGTACAGCTGATGAACCGCCTCCGACATCCCAACATACTCAGGTTTGCATCCAACCATACAATCCTCTGTGAAACTGCCCTTATATTCCTCATCTAAAGAGAGAGCTCACCCAAAAATGAAAATTCTGGCATTTTTTTATTGATTTATTTGACGGCATTTTGTTTCAAACCGATATGATTCTTTGGCCACGTTCACACAGTCAGTGTGAGTCTCAAAATGTCCTCTGTATGAATGAATAACCAAAGTCCAGCCTGCATTCCAACACCTGTAACCATAGTGACAGTGCCTGAAGTAAATATCCAAGATAGTGTCATCTATAACACTGTCAAGTTTTATCAAAATTGACACTGCATCATTAAATAAACGAGTCCAATCGAGGCACAATAACTATAAATAATAGTGTAGCGCGCAGCTTTCGAGTCGTACGTCTTGTGCCCAGACCTTAAAGCCCCGTTCACGTTGTCAGCAACTTGCAGCCACAGAGCTGGCGTCTTCCGGCTACACGAGCGACAGCAACCATTTTTGACAGGATTTGCCCATTTTAAGAGATGCGAAACTGCATGAAGTTGAGAAACTTTCAACTTCATGCAAATACAGAGTGAGATCGCGCACTGACTACCAGTGAGAGAAGACAGTGGAGCTCACGTTATCCGTCTCCTGTGAGAAACTGGAGTAGAGTGCAGGGAAGATGGAGAAGTTAACGTTGTCATTGATTTCACTGTTCTATATAAATTTTCTGTAACCACATACATGGATATGATGATAAATATGTGTGGAAGACCGTGTCAGAAAGTGTTGGCATTGTGAGTTTGTTTCATGCATTGATAGATCATTCATCTTGTTTATGGTATGTCACTGCTGCAGTTTATATAAAAACACTTTTCCCCTGCAGAATGTTCATTTTTAGAGGCAAAACAAATGATTCCTTGTCAAATAAGAATATGTTTTATTGGCAATATATCTTATCTGTGATTAGATTTTGTAAAGCTATGGCCAGTTGTGCAGCTGACAAATAACTTCAGAGCGACAGCAGTAGGAACTCCCACTAGTGAACTCCGACCAAGTCGCTTACAATGTGAACGGGGCTTAAACCTAATGCAAGTAACACCAGTAGAAGTCAGTGAACAGTATCTTCGTTTGACACAGGCACAGCTCATTTCTCTGTCTCCTTGAGTTAACGGAACACTGCGTGTACAGTGCAGCATAGCTCTCGCAGTATGTTGTCATTAGCAAGTATTTTTATGTGCATTTTGGGATATTGCATAAAAACTGCTGGATTAAAACACCAAGATGCAAATAAAATCTCCCAAATGCACATAAAAAAACTTATACGCTTGAGTTTTTTATTCAATAAGAAGAAATGCATATAAACTATGATGGGAACACACATACCGAATAAACTCCTTTCGAATTTACCAGGAATACAAGAAAGTCATTTGACTGAATTAATAACTGGACTAATAATCATCACATGTGAAATGTTGCTCTGGTCATCCTGAAATAACTGTGTCCTGAAAATCCAAATCTTGTAAAGTGTTTGCAGAACAAAAGTCGAATACAAACTTGAACTGTGCCGAAGAGCAGGTTTATTGACACTTTTGAAAAATATATTATAGATCTGCACGGCAAAGATGTAAGGAAGGAGGAACACACACACACACACACAGTGTGATGCCTTGTCACTCCCAGACATAAGACAAAGTTCTTCTAGAGTGTTTTGTCTGCAAGCATTTTATTAATAAAAGTCACAGTGACTACAGTTTCTCCAGAAGTGACTATTTTGTTCTTTTGAACAAATGCCCAATGCTTTTTGCTATATTTTGTTTTTATGCATATAATAAATTCGCAACTTGGATGGAAATATATGTCCAGAACAGTTCCTTTCTAACAGCATATATTTGCCAAAAATGAGGTTGTGAGTAATGAAAATTTAAGGGAGAGAGTTTGGTTATTAACCAAACTGTGCACGCACATAACTGAAGTTAGAAAAAACAGTACTGACAACCATATTCTGGTACTGTGCTAACGTGGCCTTTCTTCAATGGAACACAAAAGGTACATTTTTAAGAATGTCCTGGCCACTCTTCCATATAATGAAAGTGAATGAGGACTGTGGCTGTCAGGCTCCAAAGTGAGGAAAAAAAAAAAAAACACTATAGAAGTATCGTAAAAGTTGTCCGTATGATTTGTGCACTATATTGCAAGTCTTCTGAAGCCAGAGCGATTGTGTGAGGGGAAAAGACCGAAATTTAAGTTGTTCACGGACATTTTTGGGTAAACTATTCCTTTAACACAAAAACCTTCTCCCATGCATGCCTGTTTCCATAAACTGCACTCTCATAATTCATGGCACACTAACCACTTTATTTTTTATGTAGTACTTTGCACATCATGGAAATATTGTCTTATGTATAGAAACATTTAATTTCTGTAATGACAAATATAGCAAATATTAAGTATTTACATGATCTAAAATGAAATCCTCAACTAGCAAAAAATGACTAAAGTACTGTACCATTACCATGTTTTATGGAATGTACTGTACCATGGTAAACACACAATATTCTTTGAAGTACTTTGGTGTACCATAAAAATATCATGGTATATGAAAATGTTAATCATTCTGTACTATGGTATTACCATCACTGTAACATGATGCTGCCTTACTACTTTTCTTTGTAGGGTTCGCTAGTAAATAGTATCACCTGTCCCAGTTCTGAGGGGTCTCCAGCCTCATGTGTATTAACAGCCTACAGTCAGAGCTGGGGTGGGGAGTGTAAGAGTTTCCAAGTAACTGTATTAATAGTTATGAATTTCCACTTTAACTGTTGAATTAAAATATTGAAATTCATTAAATAATTAATTTCTTGTTGCCTCTAGAATGGAAAGACTTTTGTTTTTAATTCTAGCTTACAGAGAGTCTGTGCTGGTGGGCAATAAATGCAGCATTGTATAAAAACATGAAAGCTGTTGTCAAAGAACAACTTCTTTTGTCTTCACAAGGCCACCATAACTGCTGCCACTGTTTATGTAGAGTGAAATATGCAAATATGAAGAGGGATAATTCTAGTACAACATACTTGGTACAACCATGACATATAAATACAGAGGATGTGTTTCTTTTATATATGCTGGGACAAGATTTATCTGCATCAGCATGTGTGGCCCTGTGTGTTCCTAATAAATGTGTGTGAAAGAGAGGAGTGTTTACATGCGTGCTTAAGGTGTTCATTGCCGCCTCATTCATCAAAAAATCCAAAGCACGCGAACTCGTGGAGTTGGAAGGAAATACTAAAAGTGCCAATGCAGAACTGAAGCGCCGAATGTCATCTGATGACCTCGGAGAATTGACTCTATTGAAATACAGATATAATACTATTTTGTCACGGAAGGTGGAGTTTTGGTCATTCAGGGCAAGACAGTTATACTTTGAGTCGGGACAAGGCAGGGAAGCTTTTGGCTAGATATATAATGCAGAGAGAGTCTTTTTCTACCATTCTCTCAGTGAAATCTGCTGGTGGTGAAATATTTACCTCAGCCATTGATATTAATAATGCGTTTAAAGAATTGTATCTTGATCTTTATAGTTCCATGTCTTCGTCTACTGATGAGGATATTAGAAACTTTGTGGAACCATTAGAACTCCCTAAATTGACAACTGAGCAAAAAAAATTTCTTGATTCTGAGATAACCTTGGAAGAGCTTGGCGAGGTAATTAAGGACTTGCCTGCAGGCAAGGTTCCAGGGCCAGACGGCTTTGCCGCTGAATTTTTTTAGATTTTGTGCTACAGAATTGGCTCCACTTTTGTTAGAAGTTTACACGGAATCTTTAAAGAATGGAAAGCTTCCGACAACCATGACTCAAGCCCGGATCAGTCTGATACTTAAAGACAAAGATCCAAGTGGGGGTAAGAGTTACCGTCCAATTTCCCTGATCCAGCTAGATGTTAAATATTGTCAAAAATTCTGGCTAATCGATTAAGTAGAGTTATGACATCTCTTATACATATAGATCAGGTGGGGTTTATTCAGGCTGTAGCTCTTCTGATAACATTAGGCATTTCATCAATATCATGTGGTCAGTGGAGAATGATCAGACTCCGGTCGCTGCCATCTCACTTGACGCCGAAAAGGCGTTTAATATGGTAAAATGGGATTATCTTTTTAATATATTGGAAATACATGGGTTTGGGAATACTTTTATTGGATAGATTAAGTTACTTTATAGTAGTTATCTCAGTCAATATATAGTACATAAGCTTTTGCTCTACGCAGATGATATTTTATTATTTGTCTCTGACCCCACTAGATCTATGCCTTGCCTCCACAGAATTATTAATTCCTCTTCTAAATTCTCAGGATACAGAGTCAGTTGGTCTAAATCCGAAGCTTTGGATCTGACAGCATACTGCCCAGCGACGGCTTTTCAGGCGGGCGTCTTCCAGTGGCCCAAACAGGGCATTAAGTATTTGGGCATTTTATTCCCAGCAAATTTGTGTGATTTAGTTAGTTAATTTTGATCCCTTAATAAAAAGGTTTTCGAGCGATGTGGGCAGGTGTGCTTCATTACATTTATCTATGATTGGAAAGGTTAATGTTATTAAAATGAATTGTATTCCAAAATTCAACTACCTGCTACAGTCTCTCCCTGTAGATGTCCCCCTCTCTTATTTCAAGCAATTTGATAGCATAGCGAAGTCCTTCATTAGGAATGGTAAGCATCCCAGATTACATTTCAATAAGTTACATAGGCCGATTGACAAAGGTGGGCTAGGCCTACCCAAGATTTTGTTTTATTATGCATTCGGTCTCAGACATTTTGCTTATTGGTCGCTTCCACCTGAGAGAGCCCCTCCCTGGTTTTGTATTGAAAAATCCCCTTTCTGCTGGTCAGAGTGGACTGTGAGGGAGGTTAATGCGCTCGGTGACCTATATGAGAGTGGAGTGTTGGAATCCTTTGAAAATATGGTTAGACATTTTAGGATTCCCAGATCCCTTTAGGTATTTACAGCTGCACCACCTGCTCTGTACTATTTTTGGGAGTAGCATACACCCCCCTAAAGCAGCAAATACTCTGGAAGTGGTGATTACTGCTTTTGGAAAAGGTCATGAGGCATCAGTGTATTACTCCCTGTTAATTCAGAGTCTGGGGGATGGAGATTTAAACTTGGCATTGGAGGAGGGAGTGTGGGCTAGGATTCTAAAAAACGTCAAGTCTACTAGAGATTCAAGGGTGCGTCTGATGCAATTTAAGATTTTACATAGAGTCTATTGGACCCCCTCTAGATTGTATAGGCTTGGTCTTAAAGACACACCCACCTGCTGGTGATGCCAATCAGAAGACGGGGACACAACCCATGTTTTTTGGGGATGTGTTGATATCCAAGAATTTTGGTTGAGGGTTCAGAGCTTTATGTGCGACGTACTGGGCACTCAATTTTCATTTTGCCCCAGACTCTGTATCTTAGGCAATGGGGTGGTTATTAATATTGGGGATAATCATTTTAAAAAGTTGGGTCCTAACCGGAGTTATGATCTGTAGACAAATTATCCTCAGGGGGTGGAAGTTGGCTGGGGCACCCTCGTTTCGGGAGTGGTGTGGGGAGATGGGCGGGGTGGCAGCATTCAAGGAGGTGATTTTTAGAAGGCTGGGAAAATGGGATTTGTTTGATAGGAAGTGGGGTGGATATTTGGCTTTTTTAGAGGGTTCTCAGGGAGGGGCAGTGGAGAGGGATTTCTAGTTTGTGTATGTGCATTCTTGTTTCCATAAACTGCACTCATAATTTTTTTTTTTTTTTCTCAATTGTTGGTGACCACTGTAGTGCATGTTTGTGTCAGGTGGGGGGTATGTTCGGGGGAGGGGTTTAATGTATATAATTGATTCTGTATTTGATGTTGTGTGTGTTTGTCTTATGAGTGGAATCAATAAAAGTTGTTAATAACAAAAAGATGTTCATTGCCTCTGAAATTCAGGTATTCCATCTCACATGCTTGAGCTGGGTCACTCCTGAAGAAACTTGTTGGCGCTTTCACCTAATTTTTTTTTTTTTTTTTTTTTTTCTCCCCCAACACCCTTAATGCCCATTTGTGTGTATGTGTCTCTTTAGGTTTGTAGGAGTGTGTGTACATGAGGGACATCTCCATGCTCTAACAGAGGTGAGGTAGAAAGAGAAAATATACACACAGACAATGTAATGGCTTTAATCGTGACACACAGCATGTCTGCTGTGACATTTAAAATTAAAGACATGTTTGACCTGTGTTTGTGTGTTATAGTACATTAATGGTGGTAACCTGGAGCAGCTGTTGAACAGTGATGTGTTCCTCACCTGGTCTTTGAGAATAAGCCTCAGTATGGACATTGCCAGAGGACTGCAGTACCTCCACAGCAAGGGCATATTCCACAGAGACCTCACGTCAAAGGTACACATACACAGGAAGGGCATATATTATAGGTACACTTGCAGATACAACAAGAGCACTGTACTACAGTGGTATTATGCAGTAGTAATGTATATAATTTGATAAATACACTTTGATCCATACCATGGCACTGAATGATTACCATATTCATATACCATGCTATTTCAGTCATATTTAAGGTACTTAAATGGTACAGTATAGAGGATGATCGATTAGTGGATTTTGCAGATACCGATAACTAAGGTGATGGAAAAGGCTGGTTAATCGGGTATATCGATAATTTTTTACAATCCATTTATAGAATGTTGAAAAAATGTCTTGGTCTTTCCTTACGATGACTAGCACAGACCCAAGAGTCCAAAATGAATAAAATCCTAGATGCAGATTATTGTTGAACCTGCATAACGCAGGACTTTTAGCTAAAAAGAAGCCTGAAACACACCGGGGACTTGGCTTCGTTACAGTGCTCCTATATACACAAGTATTTACCAAATTAAGCTTTTTATAGCCTATATATTATCCAGATGAAAGGTTTTGTATGTATATACAGAACTTTTTCACCAGTTAAGGTTCAATAAGGAATAAGGTTTATTATTCACAAGACATAAAAAGTTGGAGACAATAACTGTGTTTTCACTCGGGCCAAATGTGGGTGTGCTAGTGCATGCCAGGGCCAGTTGCATTCCCACTGTCACTTCCGGGGCTTCATCATGCCTCCTCTGGGCTTTCTCTGGGCCAATGGCTGATTACACTTGGGAGAAAAAAGGCCAACTGGGGATTGAGGTGGGGAAAATTTAAAAACATACAGGCACAGTACAAATTTGTTAAAACACAATGGACAAAGCGGTGCCCAAAGAAAGAACTTTCCATGGTTCAAGGTCATAGAGGGTAGGGATGCACCGATCTGATACCTGGATCGGTATTGGCTCCGATACTGACGTTTTTAAATGAAACGGGTATCGTTTGGACGAGCCCGATCCAAATCCGATACTGTGTGTTAGTCATGTTTGTTACTGTCAAGCTCAAAATTTGACATAAAAGAACCATTAAAACACAAAGTAATTCATATGACTCGTGCATTTTATTCAAAGCCACTTGAAGAGGTGCGATAGCTCTGTGAATCACAAAAGGCTGTGTTTTATAAGTAAATATATAAAATGTACGCGCAGCTCAAGCGCGTTATTGAATGGCGCTGCTCTGTTTACACACACTTGTGTGGCTATTTTTAGACTTCACAGCGGTGCGCGATATTCGAGCGCTACTCACGAACAACATCTCAGATGTAGATGCTCAGTAGTTCGGTTCACTTATAATATGCATTTAGAACAGCACCGGAGGTGCATTTTTACCAGAATTTGAATAAGAAGCTAATTAAACTACTGTGAATTTTCCTACAAACAGGACTTCCTGGAGAGTTCAGTGGAAATAAATGTCAAAATAAAAGCGTGAGGGTTTAAAAGTTAAAGGTGTCACGGAGGCAGAGATATGAACTCAGTAGCAGGGTTTATTGAACAGATGATTGAAACAGTGATGTAAACATTGTGAGTAAATCCAGTTGAGCAGAGTGGCAAACAGTAGGTGAGTAATATCCAGAGAGGGTATAGACATGATGAACAGATAACTCACAACAGTCTTATGATACTTACAGGCAATAATGAAGACACAGGTATGTTTGACATAGTAGAAAGATCGGGGGTCTGAGAGATGCTATCGATGAGAAACAGACAAAGAGTGTGTGTGAAAGCGGGGTATATATATGCAGTCCTTGATTAGCCACTAATGATATGCAGGTGTGTGTAATCAGAACTCAGGGGAGAGTGAGCGCTGTGACTGCAGTGAGGAAGAAAGAGAGAGAGAGAGAGACCGGTGGATCCGTGACAAAAGGTGCATGATTGAGATATATTACTATATATTACTAATATAATTTATTATTATTATTATTATTATTATTATCATTAGTTTACAAATTATAATAATATTTAAGTTGAATGGGTTCCAAAAATTAGCTGTGTGAATGAAAAGTGAGCTCATATCTTACAACTAAATTGAACAAAAAAGAGATCTGAATCCTTTAAAGTCCAGATACAAGTTGACAATATTTGCAAAAAAAAAAAAAAAAAAAAAGGCTTCTTTTCTACTTGTACTGGAATTACTGTTAATTTTGCTGCTACATTATCCAGTATACTAGTTTAACAATAAAGTTTTTCTTAATAAGCTATACATTTATATTGAAATAATGTGTAGTTAGAGGTTTGTGTTTCTTTACATATTAAAGAGTACTCCTAATTAGTTCCACACAATAATGTAAAGATATTCTAAACTGATTATGCAAAAAAAACAACACTGGTATCGGATCGGGATTGGTATTGGCCGATACTGAGATTTCCGATATCGGAATCAGATCGGAAGAGAAAAAGTGGTATCGGTGCATCCCTAACTGAGGGTGTGCTGGGACATCGTCCTACTGATAGTGGAGAGACCACTCAGGACACCATGGCAGTTACAGTCATCGAGTTGTCAACGCTAACTTATCTTGCTAGCTAGCTAATGTTTACAAACGATATAAACTCAGTATTCAATATAAATAGATAACCTGATACCTAATCTTGAGCTTCCCTCTTGCTTGTGAAATGGGCAGAGTGTGTGGTTTGCATCAGGGCGGCATATTAAGGGCGGGTTTAAGGGCAACGCTGCGGGGCTATCGGTCCGGTGGTGGGAACGCTGATCGATTTTTCCATATACATAAATTTTTCCATATACTTACATTTTTCTCTCGCATCAATTTAAAAAAACTTAATCTAATCAAAATAACTAAATATGCATTGAAATAAGGATACAAATTTGGATGAATATTGTCAGATACAGCAAATCCCCACGAGATGTCAGTGATTGTTTTTATATCACCTCTGCTGCTGTTATACTGTAGAATCCTCCAGCGCCAGCCACAGATTAAAAAAAAAAAAAAAAAAAAAAAAAACCCTATTGGCAACTATCAGCATAGATTTTTGCCGATAACCAATAGTTCTAAAAAGGCACCGATTCATTGGTAAAACCAATATATCTGTCCAGGGCTATAACCAGGGTTTGAAAATTAGTACGTTCCGGGATGAGGTGCCAAGATTTTCACAAAAATTACGATTATATTTTTACCAATGACGTGATACATTAGCTACTAAAATGAATTATTGTCTTCATCATGGCCAGTGTTCGCATACTTGACATATTTCATACTGTAGTCTGTACTACAGATGGTGTACTAGTGTATTGTGCTACTGTTTTTGAACATTTCAGATAATGTCATGATGATTACCTGGGCCGGATTAAGACTCCTTAGTGCCCCTGGGCATGAAGATGTAGAGTTTTCTTATAGATGTAGTAAGAATATATTTTCTTCAGTGACTCGTGCTATTTTCCATGTTTTCTAAAGTCATACAATAGCTCTGTGTAAGGAACAACCTGAAATTGTGAAAATGTTTCCTTTGAGAGAAAACTTTTTTTCCTCCAGGGGGCGCTTGATGGCGTAAAAAAAAAAAAAGAATCCTCTATTGATTCAAATCTCAGGATGTTTTTATATCTAATTGGAGACATTTTTAACACTGGATTGTAATTTTTAATAAAAACCTATAATTGCAATGATTCGTACCTGTGGATGGAAACCCGCCCAAACAGTGTCTATAGAATCATTTCTTAAACTCCTGATCCATCCAGTAATAATAAAATACTGTGATTAGCCTATCCTGACCAGTGCTGAGAAAAATAGCAGGTGCCAAGACGGCAGCGCCGTCAATATGCTGCTTAAGCAACAGTCTGGACCTCTGGATAGTAATTTACAGCCGATTAACGATATTGTTTAAATAAAAATGTACTTAAAGATTCAATGCGCTGCACTGTATCATGAACTTTTCAGATATGAACTGACCTAAGGCAATTTAAAAAATTGCAGTCGCGTGTTGTGTGTATAGCTTAAAATTTTTTAATATGAAAAATTTACCAGGGTGCGGACCTCGGTGACCTCAGCTGGTTACAGCCATGTATTGGTCTACCTCTAGTACAGTAGTGCTGTGGTATATGTCCAATAAACCATGGTACTTTTTCTTACATGGCACAGTCACATTTATCAGAAGATTCATGCCAAAACGTAAACGTGCCCATATGGTAAGGGCACACAAACATTCATCTTTTCCTCCAAATATGTTTGTGCAGAACTGTCTGGTTTGCTGGGAGAACGGGCACTGTAGTGTGGTGGTGGGGGACTTTGGTCTGGCAGAGAAAATTCCTGATCACAGGTCAGTAAATTGCATCTCCATAACTCGAGAGACAAGATTAGATGTACTGCACTCTACCAGAGACAGAGAGAAAATACTGATTGATGATCTTCCATTTTCCCATAAAGCATTAGTATCTGTAGCCACAGGGTAAATAATTAAGTGTATGTGATTTAGTCAGCACATCTTCAGGTTAGCGCAGCCTCTACACATCCAGTCCAATCTTGTACTGTTGGTGTTTGTGTAGATGTGTGTACACACTGAGCTACACACTATGTGTAAATTAAATGAATGTTAAATACTTCAGCTACGCTTGAGTTATGATGTTGACCTTTACTCTAAATGAGTCTCAATTCATGTTCAGCGTTCCTTTTACATGCTGTCTCAACACATATTATATAACAAGGTAACAAAGCATAGCATTCGGACATAGTGTTTTTAGTGCTCTGGAACAGAATGTGTACATGTCACCAGGGTTCCATTTCCGCCCTGTGTTTATGTTTTACAATGACATTGTAGGAAAGCATGTTTGTATGTCTCTGGAAGTCTGCAGTATATTTTAGGGATGCACCTACAGCAATAATTTTTTTAATATAAAGGATTATTAATTTGTTGACTGATATTATACATTTTATATTGTTTTATTTATTTATTTACTGTATTTATTCACATGAAATCTCCAGTCTAGGATTTTAAGTGCTTCTAGTAAAATCAGACAGAGAAACATGTTAATATATGATAGAAAAGATTGATAATGATTTAATAAGTCCTGCTGTCAATATCAGCCAATACTGATATGGTCACTAAGATATTTTGTACCCCTAGTATAGTTATCATGCCAGTAAACCAAAATCTTGAATTTGAGAGACAGGGAGAATTGTTGACCATGGTGGCCAAGCAGTTTTATTTATTTTTATTTTTATTTTTTTCTCATTGTCATTTGTGTGTAAATATTATTAAATGCATATTTTGTGTGTGCTTCGTGTTTAAGTGTAAAAACTGAGTGTGAAATGGAGCAGAGTGCTAAATGGAGGCTTTTTGGAGAGCTCTCCTAATAAGGACAAAGTATTTCAGCTGCTGTTGCACTTACACTGACTAACCCTCAGTCTACACATCCCCAAATGTTGTTTACACATCAGAACATTACTCCATTTATCTCTCCCTCTCTCTCTCCTCTCATCTCACCTCTTCCTCTCAGGCTATTTATGCCCGGTATATTGTCCCAGACCAAAATAAAACTGAGGAAGTATCTCTCAGCAGGCTATGAGTGTGCCAACTATAATAGAGAACTTGAAGAGCTCTAGTTTTATTTTTACACATAATAGTGGTGTGGGTTTATAGACTCGGGGTTTGTGTGTGTTACATTTGGAAATGAGGAATCGTGATGAAAGTTGAATGGGGAAAAACAGCTTTTCCTGTTTTCCCTTTCAGTAATGAGGTAGACAAACAGACCTTGGCTGTAGTCGGCTCCCCCTACTGGATGGCTCCGGAAGTGCTTAGAGGAGAACGCTATGATGAAAAGGTTTGATACAGTGTGACCGATTACCCAGACAAACCATTTAAATGACACTTTCACTCATAACTCATCAGATTACTGATTCCAATTTAGCACCACTATGAACCTTACTCGGGGTTAAACATAGGGTGGCCAGATGTCCCGTTTTTCCTGAGACAGTCCCGTATTTAAGCACTTTTTCTAGTGTCCCGACTTATTCTGAAAAAATCATGTTTTTTCCCATAATTCCCCTCTCCTAAAATGTATCTATCACCTATGTGGCTTTCTCAGTCACCTGAATATTCTAATCAAATGTAGCCAAGGATATGGCTTGTGAAATCACTCCATTTTATTTGAAGTACATGATTGGATTAAACTATCCAATCACAATCCCCCATCAATAGATGTCCAGTTTGAAAGAGCGCACAGATGAAATTGCGGCTGGAAAAATGTCAAGGAAGCGTGCATGTACATTTTAATGAGGATCTTCAAAAGAGTTTACATTTCTAAAAAAAAAAAATCGCAGACAGAACCTAGTAAAATGAGGTGTGTGATTTGTGGAGCTTGCTTTTCCATCGCTCATGGAGGCAGCACCGACATCGCGCAGCATGTTCATACAAAAAAGCGTGTGGATGCTGCTAAAAGTGTGCCACACCAAGTGTTAGTGAATTTGTTTAATTTTTTTTTTTGATGAAACAAAGTTCCGGATCTGACAAGGTGCAAGCAAGTCAAGGACTTATTGCTTATTCTATTTTGCATGGCCATAGTTTTTGGTCTGCTAACTGCACTGTGAAATTGGTCAAGAAGTTGTTTGATTCGAAATTTTCTTCTGCCCACACCAAATCTGAAGCTGTCATATGCAACATACTCGCTTTTGTGCAGCTGGACTATCAGAAATTACTGCAGCATGGCAACACACGTTTCCTCTCTCTTGGTCCAGCTCTTGAAAGAATACTACACATTTTCAATGGTCTGCGTGCATACTTTCTTTCTCAAGAAAAATGCCCAAAGTTTCTAAGAGACATTTTCAACGATCCTTGCACTTAACTTTAGATTGGCTTCGCACTCAAGCAAACAGCCACTTTTAACCGTGCACTGGAGATAGAAGAGCAAGACCACATATCAGCCACAGAATTGGCTTTGCACATTCATAACCTGAGGAAAGTCTTGCAGGCCAGGCTGGAGGAATCATTCATACCCTGCTCTGACATTAAAAAGCAGTTGGATGGCCTGGTTGAAGCTGGTGACATGCGAGTGGATGCTTTATTTTGTGCAGTGAGAGAATTGTATTCAGCATCAGTGGATTACCTCCAAAATTGGAGCCACTCATTGGAGAACACAGAAAAATTTGAGTGGGCCCTACTGAGAGACATCCCAGAGTGGAAAGACATTCAGAGCAGTTTCAAACACTTCTACTCCAGAATCCCTGCTCTCAGTTTGATTGACGAAACCATGCTCTTTGAGTGGAACATGAACAAGATGGCTATGTCTGAGAGATGGACAGACGTTTTTCGTGAGCTGGAGAGCAAGACCATCAACTTCTGAGTCTTAGCCAAGGTTGTGGAGTTTGTTTTATGCCTGCCTGGGACATCTGCATCTGTGGAGCGTGTGTTCTCATTAATGAACGCAGTATGGACACTGGATAAATCTCAACTCGGTGTAACAGTCATGAAGTCGATGCTTTTTTATGTCTTAATTTTGGACTGGACTGCTCTGCATTTTACGATAAACTCTTAAAAGACAAGTGCACACAGAAAAATTGCTGCCAGCGAAAAGTACAAGGTGACAACAGTTACAGATGCGGATGCATCCTCTACTTCGCATTGATCTGCGCCTAGGTAAGGATACGTCAGTTTCATTTTTGCTGGGAGGGGGCTGTCCCGTTTTCAAAAAGCAGGAATCTGGTCACCCTAGTTAAACGGCATGTTTAATTTGATGAATCAAAGCAAGACTGTGAGGGATAGAAGTACAGTCTGTTCAATGGGTTTAACCGTCTTGAGGTCATAGGTCACGCCGTCACACCTAATTTTCACAACCTATGATTTTGTCCACGTTGATAAATAATAATAATTATTATTATTATTATTATTATTATTTATTTTTTTTTTTTATGTAATCATCAACAAAGTACACAACACATTGAACAGATTTTGTATATCCCTCACAGCCTTGTTTTCATTTGTGCCTTATTTAAAATGAAATTTTCCATTCCTTTGGATATAGAATATCACTCTATGCATTTTTAATCAGTTGATTCACAAAAGCATATGATCATTTACAGGTGGATGTATTTGCCTATGGTATCATTCTGTGTGAGATCATTGGCCGGATTCAGGCAGATCCTGACTTCCTGCCAAGGACAGAGGTGAAAAACTGAAGAAAAGGCATTTTATAAGCTCAGTTTAGCCATTTTGTTATTAAAAAAAACTTTTTTATATTTAAATATTATATATGTTTGAATAATTACATATGTATTTAAATATTCATAATTATAATTTTATATATATATATATATATATATATATATATATATATATATATAATATTATAATAACATATTTTTTGGTTTACAGTTATTTCTAATATATTTTTGTAATACTGCATTATGTCCTGCTGTGTACTAATGTTTAGCTGATGTGACTAATACTGGATTTTTTTGGCTATGCATCTCATTTTTACCCATTCACTAGATGTGTCAACTATTGTAACCAATCACATATACTTGCTTATTTTAACAAGGGACTGAGTTCACATAGTGTAAGAGCTGTAATGTACTGCACTGGCAATGAATGTTATGTTTTGTGTTAAAGTGTCTAATCAGGCTGATGTGTTTATAATGAAATGACTGTATTAAATATGAATGTGTGTGCAGTTATATAGTCATACTATTACATGTTAATCAAAGAATGATTCATTCTCATGTACACCCAAACACTGCCATATTCATTGTTAGAATTGTTTGTTTTTATTATGACTAAATATTTAGTTGATTTTATAATCTACATGGAGCTTATACTTCACACAGTGCTCCTAATCAAGGGTTAAAAGTGAGAAATAAAAAATCAGGTAGTTTCCTGCTTATAAAGCAGCTAAGATCTGGAACTACAGTTTTTTTTTTTATTATTTATTTATTTTATTTTATTTTTTTTATTTAGGAGATGCGTTTACTTTCAAAAGGAAAAATGGTACAACATAAGTGATTTAATTCTAAGTAATACATTAGATGTACATTTTAAACAATTTTGGAACTTAGTTTTGCAGCACAAGCATGTATGACAGAGTGCTTCCTGTCTAGCTTTATACTTCATATGTGATTTGAGTGATTGATGTCTGTTCTGTCACTCAGGACTTCGGCCTGGATGTGGAGGCCTTTCAGCAGATGGTGGGAGACTGTCCTCCCCATTTCTTCAACCTCGCTGTCATCTGCTGCAATGTAAGAACTTACACATACACATATATATATATATATATACACATACACACACACTCATTTGTCTGCTGGCATGACAGATTGCATACATTGTCATTCATAACATACTCTCTTACCAATTTCACCTGCCCACAGATGAATCCAGAGGGTCGGCCCTCATTCACAGAGGTGGTCACAGAGCTGGAGAAAAGAGTGAGTGATAAAGAGCAGCGTGAATATATGGAGCCTGATGTTCAGGGTGAGTCAGCAGATAAAGGACTACAGAGGGAATGCACTGCCAGAGGCACTTACACACACACACACACACACACACACACACACACACACACACACACACACACACACACACTTTCTCTTTAGTCTTTAACCCACTCAACCTCTGTTTCTCCCTCATCCTTTCATTTTATGTAAATTGTTTCGAGGGCTCAATCAGATTTGGATAGGATAGTACTTTAATCATCCTCAGGGGAAATTTAAGTGTTACAGCAGTAAACATAAATACAGAATAGGAAAAAAAAAATAACATTAAACAATGAATACGACACTTTACAATATAATACAAATATATAAGAGAAGGCAATACAAATAAAATGGGCTGTATTGTGAAGAGAAATTGTTTAGAAATACCAATATGTAAGATGTGTGCAGATTTGTGCAGGAAGTTGTCATTTTCATTTTTGGGTGTTTAGATTGGAGGGATTTAGTCTTGATCATGGTGGTATTTTATTTGGGGGTCACGTGACGCCATGCAAGAAGCAGACTTGTGAGCGACTAGCTCTGTGCACTTTGCTAGTTTTTAATTATTTTCGTGTTTAATCCAGTGAGATTTGATGCACCCAGTTACATATTTGCTCTTTGAGGTAAGCATGGCATAGAAGTCAAAATCCTCAGACTCTGGAGACATTAAAAGACACTTACATGCTCTAGCTGAAACCTCTGATGGGCCTGCTAGCCGGGGACTCGAGTTGGAAAGCGTGACGGGAGAAGAAATTCGGCGTCAACTGTCCAACATCTCGGTGATGCTGACAAAGGTTGTTGCTGACTTGGAGGTTCTCGCTGTAATACGTCGATCTATTACAGCAATGGAAACAAAATTCTCTGAGTTGGTCACAAGTAGCAGATGTTGAGAAACGAATAGATTATCTGGAATCATCCGCTAATCCGCCCGCGCCCAAAACAGACTTGGAAAACATTTTAGAAAAATTGGAAAATCTCGAAAATAGGAATCAAAGGAACAATATACGAATTGTTGGAATTCCTGAGCATGAAGAGGGCAGAGATATGGTGAAATTCCTGGACAAGCTCTTCCCAAGTCTGCTCGATATAACAGGCCATAAACTGGAAATCGAGCGAGCTCACAGAGTCGCGGCTTGCGGATCTGCTGAGGGAGACAGACCCCGATCAATTCTGGCCAAATTTCTGAGATCATCCGATAAAGATTTCGTGTTGCACCAGGCGAGGAGCAAAGGAAAGCTTTCTTGGAAGAATCGCAATGTTTTCTTGTTCCCGGACTTTGCGAGTTCGACGAGAGAAACGCGATCGGTTCAAGGAATGTAAGAAACTCTTACATCAATGGAAGATCGCTTTTGCACTGATGTTTCCGGCCAAACTGAGGATAGACACCAAAGATGGCCACAAAGTATTTTTATGCCCCAAAAAAGCACTGTCCTTTATAGAAACTATGGGTGAGTAAACCATTGCATGTTACTTATGTGAGTGGACTGACTCGCTGTACATAACTCGACTGTCTAAGGAAGCTGGGTGCCATTTTTGTTTCTTTCTGCGTTGGCTCCGCCTAGCGGCTGGAGTTTATTTTTTGGAATGACACTTCCTTCAAGAAACTTTTGCATTAACGGAAGATCGCTTTTACACTGAAGTTCCCGGCCAGATTGAGAATGGACACTATAGATGACCGCAAAATATCCACATGCCCACACAAAGGATGTCTTTTATAAAGCTGACGGACTGAGTAAGTCATGATGTATTTTTATTTTTTTTTATGCGTCCTCCGAGTGAATTTGACTCTTGATCATCCGAGGAACCGGGATGTGTATTTTTCTTTTTGTGCTAGTTCCGCCTAGCGGCTGGAGTTTGTTTTGTGGCATATCACTGCTTCAGGACAGTTATGGATGAATCTGTTTATTCTTTATACTTTGAGTTTGTTTTTTTGGAGTATTTTCACGGGACATTGGAATGATTACCTCATCTGCTGCACTCATAACAGCTGGTTCACTGAACACTTGAAACAAATGTTTGTCTGTCTGAGGAAACTGAATGGCTTTATATCAGCTGGAATTTGTTTTGTGGGGGAATACACCTTCGAGACAGTTCTGTGAATGAATCTACATGTTCTTTGTTTATTCTGCCTGTTGGCTGGGGTCTGTTTTACAAAGTATATTCTGTTATGTACTTTTGCCTCACAAAATCTGTATAGAAGCACCGGACTTGAGCAATCCGATGGTAAAGTTGTTGTGGGGGCTCTCGTTGGCGTAAATGGACCTTCTGCGTTTAGAGGGATTGACGCCGGTTGGCGTTGACGTGCGCACGTTTTTCTTTTTTGTTTGTTTTGTTCTGGGAAAAGTTCGGGGTTTGACTGTTGCATTGATGTTGAAATGTGGTCTTTGTAATCTTGTTATTGACACACAATTTATTTGTTCTATTATATCAAATGTCAAATGTTAATATGAGTGGGATATCTTTCTCCACGTGGAATGTGAATGGGTTGGGGCACCCCATAAAAATGTAATCTTTTCTTAAATGAAAGAAATATGATATAGTGTTTCTTCAAGAAACACATCTTTCCCCACAGGAAGCAGAAAAATTTGGGAAGATATGGGGTGGACATGTTTTTTTTAGTGCTGGCTCAAGTAAGAGCAGGGGGGTCATTATATTGATAAATAAACATCTACAATTCAAATGCCTCAAACAGATTAAAGATAAATCAGGAAGAGTCATTGTTGTTCTAGCAGAAATTCAGGGGCAATGGATGATTTTGGCTAATATTTACGCATCTAACGATGATCAGGGCTTTTTTTATATAGATCTTGAAGGGATGTTGCAAGCCACTGGCACTGCTCATTATATAATATTGGGAGGAGACTTCAATCTTTTGATGGACTCAGTCCTTGATCATTGTGAAGCAAAAGTGTGTAAGCCCCCTAGAGCAACAGTGACACTTCACAGGATGTGTAAAAATATTGGTCTTACAGATGTTTGGCGACTTTTGAACCCATCTGGTAGAGACTATACATTTTTTTTTTTTCATCAGTCCATAAGATTTATTCTAGAATAGATTTTTTTTAAATATCTAAATCTCTCATTTCATCTGTTGTTGATTGTTCAATTGGAAATATCTTAGCCTCAGATCACGCCCTGGTGAGTTTAGAGGTGTTGACACATACGGAGAAAAAGAAATCATATAGCTGGCGCTTTAATGTATCCCTTTTGCAAAATCCTGATTTCCAACAAATGCTAACGACTGAAATCAGTGTCTATATGGAGACCAACTGGTCCTCAGTATCCTCAGTGGGCGTGACTTGGGAGGCACTTAAGGATGTTCTTAGGGGCAGGATCATACAGTATGCCTCATTCACCAAAAAATCCAAAGCACGAGAACTAGTGGAGTTGGAAGGGAATATTAAAAGTGCAGAGGCAGATCTGAAGTGCCGAATGTCGTCTAATGGCCTCAGAGAATTGACCCATTTGAAATACAGATATAATACTATTTTGTCACAGAAAGTGGAGTTTTGGTTATTCAGGGCAAGACAGTCATATTTTGAGTCAGGACAAAGCAGGGAAGCTTTTGGCTAGATATATCAAGCAGATAGAGTCTTTTTCTACCATTCCTTCAGTGAAATGTGCTGGTGGTGAAATTTTTACCTCGGCCATTGATATTAAAAATGCCTTTAAAGAATTCTATCTTGATCTCTATAGTTCCACGTCTTCGTCAACTAATGATGATATTAGAAATTTTCTGGAACCATTAGAACTCCCTAAATTGACGACTGAGCAAAAAAACTCTCTTGATTCTGAGATAAACTTGGAGGAATTTGACGAGGTAATTAAGGCCTTACCTACAGGCAAGGCTCCGGGGCCAGATGGCTTTGCTGCTGAATTCTTTAGGTCTTATGCTACAGAACTGGCTCCATTTTTATTAGAAGTTTATTCAGAATCATTAAAGAATGGAAAGCTTCCGCCAACCATGATGCAAGCCCGGATCAGTCTGATTCTTAAAGACCAAGATCCAAGTGAGCGTAAGAGTTACCGTCCAATTTCCCTAATCCAGCTAGATGTAAAAATTTTGGCTAAAATTTTGGCTAACCGATTATGTAAAGTTATGACATCTCTTATACATGTAGATCAGGTGGGGTTTATTCGGGGTCATAGCTCTTCTGAAATCATTAGACGTTTCATCAATATGAGGTCAGTGGCGAATGATCAGACTCCGGTCACTGCCATCTCACTTGACTCCAAAAAGGCGTTTGATATGGTAGAATGGGATTATCTTTTTAAGATTTTGGAAATGTATGGGTTCGGGAGTACATTTATTGGTTGGATCAAGTTACTTTATAGACACCCGGTAGCAGCGGTACAAACAAATGGATTAATTTCAGATTATTTTACTATGGATAGGGGCACCCGGCAAGGTTGCCCTCTTTCCTCATTATTGTTCTGTCTTGCCCTGGAACCATTAGCAGCCGCAATAAGAAAGGAGGATCATTTTCCAGGGGTGGTGGTGGGAGGCATGGCGCATAAGCTTCTGCTTTATGCAGATGATATTTTATTATTTGTCTCTGACCCTACTAAATCTATGCTTTGCCTCCACAGAATTATTAATTCCTTTTCCAAATTCTCAGGATACAAAATCAACTGGTCTAAATCCGAAGCTTTGGCTCTGACAGCGTACTGTCCAGTAACGGCCTTTCAGCCTGGCGCCTTCCAGTGGCCCAAACAGGGCATTAAGTATATGGGTATTTTATTCCCAACAAATTTGTCTGATTTAGTTAGTTAACTTTTAAAAAGGATTTCGAGAGATGTAGACAGGTGGGCTTCATTTCATTTATCGATGATTGTGAAGGTTAATGTTATTAAAATGAATTGTATTCCAAAATTGAACTACCTGCTACAGTCTCTCCCGGTAGATGTCCGCCTCTCTTATTTCAAGCAATTTGAGAGCATAGCGAAGTCTTTTATTTGGAGTGGTAAGCGCCCCAGATTACATTTTAGTAAGCTGCATAGGCCGATTGACAAAGGTGGGATAGGCCTACCCAAGATTTTGTTTTATTATGCGTTCGGTCTTAGATATTTGGTAGATTGGTCACTTCCACCTGAAAGAGCCCCTCCCTGGTTCTGCACTGAACAAGAAGTTCTTGCCCCATTTTGCCATTGCAAAGCCTTTCTGTCAGTCTAACCAGAGAAGTTAAATCACACCCTGTTATTTCACATTTGCACTCAGTATGGACAAAAGTGTTCAGAGTGTTTAATTCAGATATTTATCTAAATGTTGCATCGAGCCTATGGCTAAACCCCAAACTATGCATTAATAAGTCCCCTTTTTGATGGTCAGAGTAGATTGCAAGGGGGGTTAATACACGCGGTGATCTTTATGAGAGTGGTGTGATGAGATCCTTTGAAAATGTGGTTCAATATTTTGGGATCCCCATATCTCAGTTTTTTAGGTATCTTCAGCTATGCCACTTGTATTATTGTTGGGAATAGCATACACCCCCCTAAATCAGCAGATACTCTAGGAGAGGTGATTTCTGATTTCTTTTGGAAAAGGTCATGAGGCATCAGTGCTAATTCAGAGTCTGGGGGACAGAGTCTCAACCACTCTCAAGAGATTATGGGAGAAAGATTTAAACTTGGTATTGGAGGAGGGAGTATGGGCTAGGATTCTAAAAAACATAAAAACTGCATCTAGAGATGCAAGGGTGCGCCTTATACAATTCAAGATTTTACATCTGTTCTATTGGACCCCCTGTAAATTGTATAGGCTTGGTCTTAAAGACACACCCACCTGCTGGTGATGCCAATCAGAGGACGGAGATATAACCCATGTCTTTTGGGGGTGTGTTGAAATACAAAAGTTTTGGTTAAAGGTGCTGAGTCTGGTGTGCGACGTGTTAGGCATTCAGTTATCATTCTGCCCCAGACTCTGTATCTTGGGTGTTGGGGCGGTCATTGACATTGAAAGTAGACACATAAAGAGTTGGGTCTTAACCAGTATCATGATCACCAGGCAGATCATTTTGAGGGGCTGGAGGTTGGCTAGAGCGCCCTATTTTCAGGAGTGGTGCTCTGAGATGGGAAGGGTGGCGGCCTTTGAGGAAGATACATTCAGAGGAACGGGGAGGTATAAAGTGTTCGTGGAGAAATGGGGCGGGTATTGTCATTTGTGGACGTGTGATTGTTGTTGTGTTTATCTGTTTATTTATTTTATTTTTTTTGTACATATGTGTGTCTGTCATTTGGGACCACTGTTATGTTGTTGGGGTTAGGGTGGGATTGGGAGGGGTAATAGTTGGGGTTAAGTTTGATTCTATGTATATATGTTTTGTCTTATGAGTTACATATATGTGAATCAATAAAAATTGTTAATCGAGATCATGGTGGTATTTTGCTTTTTTTTTTTATTATTATTTATTTATTTTTAATAAAAGTTCACATACAGACAACATGTGCATATATAGATATGTTGTAAAACAAAATGTGACAGTCTCTTCAAGTTATGTTAACCACAGACATTATTTTACTCATAAATCACAAACCACTATTCTAAAAACCCAATGGAAAACCCAAAGGAACCTTTCCAGGTTCATACAATACTACAATAAATAATGCCTTTGACTATTTTGCACCCCCAGCCCCATTTCCTGTGCTCATTAAATCTTCACCACTAGAGGGAGCCATATTAACAAACATCTCCCTCATTTTCACAAAGCAAAAATACACAGATCAGCCATAACATTAAAACCACCTGCCTAATGCTGTGTAGGTCCCCCTCATGCCGCCAAAACAGCTCATCTCAACATCTCAGAATAATGTAAATCCTAGTGACTGTTGTGTGTGAAAATCCCAGGAGATCAGCAGTTAGAAATACTCAAACCAGTCCATCTAGCACCAACAATCAATCATGTGATTATCTAATCAGCCAATCGTGTGGCTGCAGTGCATAAAATCATGCAAATACGGGTCAGAAGCTTCAGTTTATGTTCACATCAACCATCAGAATGGAGTGCGGCATGATTGTTGGTGCCAGATGGGCTGGTTTGAGTATTTCTGTAACTGCTGATCTCCTGGGATTTTCACGCACAACAGTCACTAGAATTTATTCCGAATGGTGCCAAAAACAAAAAACATCCAGTGAGTGGCAGTTCGGTGGACGGAAATGCCTTGTTGATGAGAGAGGTCAACAGAGAACGGCCAGACTGGTTTGAACTGACAAAGTCTACGGTAACTCGGATAACTGCTCTGTACAATTGTGGTGAGAATATCCTTTCGGAATGCTATTCTGAGATGCGGGTTGGCACTGTTTTGGCACCACAAGGGGAACCCACACAATATTAGGCAGGTGGTTTTAATGTTGTGGCTGATCGTTGTTAACAAATTCATTGCCGAGTGACTCCAGCCAGGTCTCCTAAGCAACCAAATTGGTCCTGTTGTTAGGGAGGGTAGAGTCACATGGGGTAACCTCCTCGTGGTCGCAATAATGTGTGGTTCTCGCTCTCGGTGGGGCGCATGGTGAGTTGTGTGTGGATGTCGCGGATAATAGCGTGAAGCCTCCATGCGCTACGTCACCACAGTAATATGCTCAAGCCACGTGATAAGATGCACGGATTGACTGTCTCAGAAGCGGAGGCAACTGAGACTTGTCCTCTGCCACCCAGATTGAGGCGAGTCACTACGCCACCACGAGGACTTGGAGCGCCTTGGGAATTGGGCATTCCAAATTGGGGAGAAAATCACAAAAAAAATAATACAAATTCATAATCTATTCAGCGCTAATATTCAGACCATGATAACACTTTAGATTCAATTATATTTAAAACAATCAACTAAATATTTATTGTATTTTTTTTATTGTTTTTTATATACAGTATGTTGTTATTTAGCTCTGAGCCCTTTTAAGAATTTGTTTTCTCTCTCTCTTTTTCTCAGACCTGTTGTCCCCAAGCACAGCATCTTCCAGCCTAAAGCATTCTCTAGACAATCCTGCCGACACCCGTCTCTGTCGCAGCAAGTCAGATATGCTTCCCCCTCCCCTGACACAGGCCACACCAATGCGCGTCAACCCTTTCTCCCAGCGCCAAGACCTCAATGGGGGCCGCATCAAGCTCTTCGACACCCCCAGCAAGTCTGTCATTTCCCTCACCTTCACTCTCCCCCCTCCCCCTGATCCCTGCAGCCTCGCCTCCAGTGTCAAGACCACACCCTCTTTCCATAGACGTACCCAATCACTGCCCTGTACACCAGAAGATATCCAGTCTTTATGCAGCAGTGGTGACAATGACAAAAACAAGAATAAAAAAAGTATTATGGACACAGATGTTTTGGAACTGAGTACAAATCAGTCAAATCCAGTCAATTGCAGTATATTGGACATGGGGAGGGACAGTGTACTGACCATGAGCAATGAGAGTATTCTTGACTTGTCTAATAACAGTGGGCTTGTTGATACACCCACTGAGGGCATTAGGCATTCATACCCTGAGACGGACGATGAGGAAGAGAATCTTGAAGTTGTAGCTGACGATTCTGGCCTCCCGTTGTATTTAGAGTTAATGTCTAATAGTTTAGAGGAGCCTATGGACTGTACCAGCTCTCCTGATACACCAGTTGGTGCTGTTCCTATTTCACCCATACTCTTCTCCAATAGCTGGAGCTCTCCTGTCTCTAACGGACCGCCCTCTTTGCCACCATTGTTAGACAACAACAGCACCAACCCTGTAACTCGATCTGTAGGATGGGGCATTAACAGCTCCCACAGCGCCACAACCCCTCTTACTCCACCAGAACAGGATGAGGTCATATCCTGTCCAGGTTGCTGCCTAGCAGGAATGAGTTTCCCCTCCATTTGTGTACGTGGACCTCGACAAAACCTTAACAAGAAATTGAATGGTGATTCGGCGGGGAAAAGGCTTTTGTGCAAAGCGTTGCCACCCTCACCGACAGAGCCAAACATTGCTCTGCCTGGCACTCGGACATAATGATGATGACGTGTGATAACTGCATGTGATATAGATGATACCTTCAAACGGATGCTACTGCTTAATGTGTTGTCTTAACTAAAGCTGAAAAATGTCATTCTAGAGTAAAAAAATAAAAATGCTACAGATGATTTGTTAGACTATGTGGGTCATTTGTAGCCTTCTGATCCAACTGAAATGCCTTAGTCCTCTGAACTTGAACACTGCCTTCCCAATGACATGTATTGTCAATATTTTTATTTTTTAAATTATTTGAAAGTTTATGAAAATACTTTATGAATGGAAAAAAAATAGTCAGATGTATTATTTTATTAATTACATTAAATGAGATTAATACTAATATTTTTGTTTTCATTTTTGCTAATGTCTCCTCAAGAGTGCATTTGTTTTCTCTGTGTATGTGCAAATGGGTTGAGCCCCTGTGTGGTTTTGTGGCCCTGCATTAAGTGTGAGGCAGCTGTCCTGTTCTCACTTTTACAACTCACCTACTGACAGTAACACCTTTATGAAATACTTCCATTCTTCTGTTTAAGGTAAATGTTTCTACACTGCATGTTTTTTTGTTTTTGTTTTATATACTTCTTGATAGTTTGTTTTAGTGGTTTAGGTAAATTAACATTCACAGTGTGTGTGTGTGTGTGTGTGTGTGTGTGTGTGTAGATAGATAGATGATATATAGATAGATAGATATACACACAGTATGTATAAACATTATATGATCAAAGCACCCCTGACCAAAATTTCTGTTGCTATGAATAGTTGAGTAGAAGATGAATTGATCTCAAAGGCATAAAGTTAAAGATGAAACATTTTTTTCAACATTTTAAGCAAGATAAGTGTATTTTTCTTTTGCACAATTTTAGAGTGAAAAAAAGGAAAGGAGCACCATGCAAAAGTTTGGGCACCCCAAGAGATTTTAGCTCTCAGATAACTTTCACCAAGATCTGAGACCTTCATTAACTTGTTAGGGCTATGGCTTGATCACAATCATTGTTTGGAAAGGACAGGTGATGCAAATTTCAAAGCTGTACAAATACTCTGACTCCTCAAATCTTGTCCCAACAATCAGCAGCCATGGGCTCCTAAGCAGCTGCCTAGCACTCTGAAAATTAAAATAATTGATGCCCACAAAGCAGGAGAATGCTACAAGAAGATAGCAAAGCGTTTTCAGGTAGCGTTTCCTCAGTTTGTAATGTAATTAAGAAATGGTAGTTAACAGGAACGGTGGAGGTCAAGTTGAGGTCTGGAAGACCAAGAAAACTTTCAGAGAGAACTGCTTGTAGGATTGCTAGAAAGGCAAATCAAAACCCCTGTTTGACTGCAATAGACCTTAAGGAAGATTTACCAGACTCTGGAGTAGTAGTGCACTGTTCTACTGTGCAGTGACACCTGCACAAATATGACCTTCATGGAAGAGTCATGAGTAGAAAACCTTTCCTGTGTCCTCGCCACAAAATTCAGCATCAGAAGTTTGCAAATGAACATCTAAACAAGCCTGATGCATTCTGGAAACAAGTCCTGTGGACTGATGAAGTTAAAATCTTCTAGGCCGCAATGAGCAAAAGTGTGCTTGGAGAAAAAAGGGTGCAGAATTTCATGAAAAGAACACCTCTCCAACTGTTAAGCACAGGGGTGGATCGATCATGCTTTGGGCTTGTGTTGCAGCTAGCAGCACGGGGAACATTTCACTGGTAGGAGGAAAGGATTAAATTAAATACCAGCAAATTCTGGAAGCAAACATCACACCATCTGTAAAAAAGCTGAAGATGAAAAGAGGATGGCTTCTACTACAGTATAACAATCATAAACACACCTCAAAATCCACCAATGGACGACCTCAAGAGGCGCAAGCTGAAGGTTTTGTCATGGCCCTCACAGTCCCTCGACCTAAACATCGAAAATCTGTGGATAGTCCTCAAAAGAGCAGTGCATGCAAGACGGCCCAAGAATCACAGAACTAGAAGCCTTTTGCAAGGAGAATGGGCGAAAATCCCCCAAACAAAAATTGAAAGACTCTTAGGTGGCCACGAAAAGCGTTTACAAGCTGTGACACTTGCCAAAGGGGGTGTTAATAAATACTGACCATGCAGGGTGCCCAAACTTTTGCTTTGGGCCCTTTTCCTTTTTTGTTTTTTTTAAACTGTAAAAGATGGGAATTAAAAAAAAAAAAGTCAAATTGCTTAAAATAGTAAAGAAATGTGTCATCTTTAACTTTATGCCTTTTGGAAATCAGGCCATCTTTTGCTCGCTTAGCTACTCACAGCAACAGAAATTTTGATCAGGGGTGCCCAAACATTTGCATGCCACTGTGTATATATATATACACACACATACTGTATATTGTTTGGTTTTATTCTATAAAGTTCTGGCAACATTTCTCCTAAATTACAAATATTGTCATTTAGAGCATTTATTTGCAGAAAATGACAACTGGTCAAAATAACAAAAAAAGTGCAGTGTTTTCAGAGCTCGAATAATGCAAAGAAAACAAGTTCATATTCATTTTTAAACAACACAATACTAATGTTTTAACTTAGGAAGAGTTCAGAAATCAATATTTGGTGGAATAACTCTGATTTTCAATCACAGCTTTCATGAGTCTTGGCATGCTCTCTATCAGTCTTTCACATTGCTGTTGGGTGATTTTATGCCACTCCTGGCACAAAAATTGAAGCAGTTCTGCTTTGTTTGAAGGTTTGTGGCCATCCATCTTCCTCTTGATCACATTCCAGAGGTTTTCAATGGGGTTCAAGTCTGGAGATTGGGCTAGCCATGACAGGGTCTTGATCTTTATTTCATTCATGCCATTATCTAATAAGCCAATCATGTGGCAGCAGTGCAATGCATAAAATCTTGCAGATACAGGTCAGGAGCTTCAGTAAATGTTCACATCAACCATCAGAACTGGGAAAAACATTTTCATCTCGGTGATTTTGACCGTGGTATGATTGTTGGTGCCAGATGGGCTGGTTTGAGTATTTCTGTAACTGCTGATCTCCTGGGATTTTCACGCACAACAGTCTCTAGAGTTTACTCAGAATGGTACCAAAAACAAAAACATCCAGTGAGTGGCAGTTCTGTGGATGGAAATGCCTTGTTGATGAGAGGTCAATGGAGAATGGTCAGACTGGTTTGAGCTGAGTTTGAGTAACTCAGATAACCACTCTGTACAATTGTAGTGAGCAGAAAAGCATCTCAGAATGCACAACACGTCGTACCTTGAGGTGGATGGGCTACAACAGCGGAAGACCACGTTGGGCACTTTATCGAGACAATAGTGTTCCTAATAAGGTACTCAGTGAGTGTGTATATATATATACACACACACACAGGTGCATCTCAATAAATTAGAATGTCATGGAAAAGTTCATTTATTTCAGTAATTCAACTCGAATTGTGAAACTCGTGTATTAAATAAATTCAGTGCACACAGACTGAAGTAGTTTAAGTCTTTGGTTCTTTTAATTGTGATGATTTTGGCTCACATTTAACAAAAACCCACCAATTCACTATCTCAACAAATTAGAATACATCATAAGACCAATAAAAAAAAACATTTTTAGTGAATTGTTGGCCTTCTGGAAAGTATGTTCATTTACTGTATATGTACTCAATACTTGGTAGGGGCTCCTTTTGCTTTAATTACTGCCTCAATTCGGCATGGCATGGAGGTGATCAGTTTGTGGCACTGCTGAGGTGGTATGGAAGCCCAGGTTTCTTTGACAGTGGCCTTCAGCTCATCTGCATTTTTTGGTCTCTTGTTTCTCATTTTCCTCTTGACAATACCCCATAGATTCTCTATGGGGTTCAGGTCTGGTGAGTTTGCTGGCCAGTCAAGCACACCAACACCATGGTCATTTAACCAACTTTTGGTGCTTTTGGCAGTGTGGGCAGGTGCCAAATCCTGCTGGAAAATGAAATCAGCATCTTTAAAAAGCTGGTCAGCAGGAGGCGGCATGAAGTGCTCCAAAATTTCTTGGTAAACGGGTGCAGTGACTTTGGTTTTCAAAAAACACAATGGACCAACACCAGCAGATGACATTGCACCCCAAATCATCACAGACTGTGGAAACTTAACACTGGACTTCAAGCAACTTGGGCTATGAGCTTCTCCACCCTTCCTCCAGACTCTAGGACCTTGGTTTCCAAATGAAATACAAAACTTGCTCTCATCTGAAAAGAGGAATTTGGACCACTGGGCAACAGTCCAGTTCTTCTCCTTAGCCCAGGTAAGACGCCTCTGACATTGTCAGTGGTTCAGGAGTGGCTTAACAAGAGGAATACGACAACTGTAGCCAAATTCCTTGACACGTCTGTGTGTGGTGGCTCTTGATGCCTTGACCCCAGCCTCAGTCCATTCCTTGTGAAGGTTCTCTCGGTTGGTTGTGCATCTTTTTCTTCCACACTTTTTCCTTCCACTCAACTTTCTGTTAACATGCTTGAAGACAGCACTCTGTGAACAGCCAGCTTCTTTGGCAATGAATGTTTGTGGCTTACCCTCCTTGTGAAGGGTGTCAGTGATTGTCGTCTGGACAACTGTCAGATCAGCAGTCTTCCCCATGATTGTTTAGCCTAGTGAACCAAACTGAGAGACCATTTTGAAGGCTCAGGAAACCTTTGCAGGTGTTTTGAGTTGATTAGCTGATTGGCATGTCACCATATTCTAATTTTTTGAGATAGTGAATTGGTGGGTTTTTGTTAAATGTGAGCCAAAATCATCACAATTAAAAGAACAAAAGACTTAAACTACTTCAGTCTGTGCGCATTGAATTTATTTAATACACGAGTTTCACAATTTGAGTTGAATTACTGAAATAAATGAACTTTTCCACGACATTCTAATTTATTGAGATGCACCTGTGTGTGTGTGTGTGTGTGTGTGTATATATATATATATATATATATATATATATATATATGAGGGCTGAGTAGAAATAATTTTTGTGATAATCAACATTATCCCACAAATGCTGCTGATTAAGCTTAACTTGTACTGAATCTGAAACGTGCCCTTAAATATCTTTTAATTTTTAATTGGTGCTTTATCTCTTTATACACATATATAATAGTGAACAGTTGTGGGGATGCCTGTCACTCTGCTAAACTTGTTGTTCTTTCTATGGATGCTGAATGTAGGTAGGTGTACATTTTTCCATGTAAACTTTTAGCTTTGTCTCTCTCTGCTTTTACTTTTTCTATCTTTTTTGTTTTGTTTTTGCATGTTGCATTTTATGCGTGTTTTGAAGTCATGTCTGTGATAAGAACATGTTGCATCTTTCTATGTTTTTATACCTGTTTCTTTAGAGTCTGTGCTCTCTGTCTGTGAAGCCAGAGTGAGTACACTAGATTTAGGATGCCATCTTGAGTGGGAGTGCCCTGATGCCAACCCTAAAACAACGTACACTGTCCAGACTAAAACACATCGGTGGGATTCTCTGTGTAATTCTGCACACACATACATACACACGGTATCAATCAATAAGGAACATTTTACAATACATATAAATGTGCGGGTTTCTAAACAAAAAAAAGTGTTCAGACTGCATTATTTAGATTAAATGAGGGGGTTTAGAAACAACTGAACACATGGAGTTACAATGAATGTTGTGAAAGAGTAGAACTGAGAATGAGGAGAAGACAGATGAAACTGCATGCGGCATGCTGATAACCACAGTGAAACAATTCATGCTCATTGCCCCAAAGCAGGTATGATATTATCTTCGCTTTAGGTTCGCTGCTGGTTTCCTTATGAGTAAAAACTGAAAATGACTCACAAGCATTCAATCTGCTCTTCATTTGTTTATCTTTCGTTTTTATTCTTGCCCAGTCTAATTTTTTAAGAAAATGGAAGTCAGATGTTAAACGTCTGTTTGCATCACATAATAGAAAGAGATGAGTGGCCAAATGATCACCATTAAAGGAATTGTTCCCCAAAAAATAAAAAATAAAAATTTATTCACCCTCATGTCCAAACCCATATGACTTTCTTACGTGAACACAAAAGGAAATGAAAGGCAGAATGTTTTAGTCACCATTCACTTTGTATGGAAGAAAAAAAAAAAATGCAGTGGAAAAAGTGAATGGTCTACATTTAACATTCTGTCTAAATTGAAAGTCATATAGGTTTGGAAAAACATAAGGGTAAACTGTCCCTTAAAGATATTGCCTGGCATCTAAATAAAGTTTTCATGATATTTTGTGTTTATATGTTGCAGTAGATCCTGGAAAAATGTGTCCCATTGCGTCCAGATTTCCAGGCAGAGCTGCGATCTGTCGCTTGTCTTTCCGAGTCTACACGTCTACAACCCCATCAGATTGAGCTCAGAAGAGCCTGACTGGATGAATGAAACACATTGTGACCCAATAAATGACAGTTAGTACTAGAACTCAAAGTAAACTCACAACTGTTCACATTTGTGTACCATATTTGATGTAGACTGGAAATGTGTGAAATATTGCACAAAGCTGATTGATTGGAATTGAAATCACAGATAAAGTTAAGAAATTAAAATTTGGGCTTTAGAAATATGTTATTGTTTTTCTACCTTTTGGTTAAAATCAAACGAAGAAACATTAAAATGATGGTCATCAGTGTTTTATTAATTCCTACAGAATTTGACAGTAAAAATACAACCATAATTAAAAGATAATTAATATAAATATGATGTGTTAATACATTTTTTTAGACTCTTTTCACAGACCTGTTATGACTCGATTCTGCCTTTAACAGCGTAAATGTAAGGGGGCCTGGGTAGCTCAGTGAGTATTGACACTGACTACCACCCCTGGAGTTGCGAGTTCGAATCCAGGGTGTGCTGAGTGACTCCAGCCAGGTCTCCTAAGCAACCAAATTGGCCTGGTTGCAAGGGAGGGTAGAGTCACATGCAATAACCTCCTCGTGGTCGCGATTAGTGGTTCTCGCTCTCAACGGGGCACGTGGTAATTTGTGTGTTGATCGCAGAGAGTAGCATGAGCCTCCATGTGCTGTGAGTCTCTGCGGTGTCATGCACAGCGAGCCACGTGATAAGATGCGTGGATCGACTGTCTCAGAAGCTAAGACTTGTCCTCCGCCACCCGGATTGAGGTGAGTAACAGCGCCACCACGAGGACCTACTAAATATTGGGAATTGGGCATTCCAAATTGGGAGAAAAGGTGATTAAAAAATATTTAGTGTAAATTTATGACATTATACTTTGTATTTTATTACCCTGGAATAAGTTTAAAAACATATTTTACCACAGCTGCGATGAGGCTTCTAACGTACAAATTTGGCATATTTCTGTCTTCTTACTGCTGTTATCCAGCTCTCTTTATTTTTATCTTCTTTTGCAAAGCTCAATTTACCCAACTATGACAACATCCGCTTCACAAACGGGAACGTGTGAAATAATAATAATATATTAATAATTATTAAAGGGATATTCCGGGTTCAATAGAAGTTAAAAGTGCACTCAGTATTTTTTTCCTCATTAAAAAAGTTTAACCTCCTAAGGACATAAACTGTAATTGTGCAATATATGTAGGAAATTATGACCACATTAAAATAAAGACACCAGTCATATCAGTTACCTTATAAAAGCTGTTTTATTCTACATGGAGAGGGTCCGCACATGGGGGCTGCCATGTTAGAATCACATGACCTGCTGAATACTACTCGCTTAATCTCAGTAACCATCCTGTTATCTGACACTTTCACTCATTGATTAAAGTAATCATGGCTGACTGTGAATAAAAAATTTCTACAATGGCATCTGAAACTGAAAACTAGTGATTTTAAATGATGTTGCAACCAAGCCACTAGGTGTCAGCGTAAGTCCAAGATGACACAAAGACAAAAGTTACTGAGTACACCTTTAAGCTCAATCGACAGCATTTGTGGCATAATATTGATTACCACAAAAATTTATTTTGAATCTGTCCTTTTTTTTTCTATAAAAAGTAAAAACCGAGGTTACAGCACTTATACTGGAAGTGAATGAGGCCAATCCGTAAACATTAAAATGCTCACTGTTTTAAAACTCAAGACAAAACAAAACAATCTGCGTGTTAACATGATTTTAGTGTGATAAAATCGCTTAACCTTTTCTGTGTAAAGTTAAAGCCAGTTTTACAAATTTGTTGCCCTAAAAACAAACCCTAAAACTACCATTTAAACAACTTTATATAATACACAAGTTTTAACAGATGAATTAACGTAAGTGCTTTTATAAAATTATAAGTTTCACATTTATGCCTTTAAACCTTTCAAAAAATTGTCCTCATTCACTTCCATTGTCAGTGCCTCACTGTTACCTCGATTTTTGCTTTTTATAAAGAAAAGGATGGATGAGCCTATTATTTATTATTTTTTTATTATTATTATTGTGGTAATCAACATCATGCCACAAATGCTGTAGCTTGACATCTTCAAATGCAGCAAAGGGACTAGACTTACAGCTAAATCAACTTCCTGGGAAGTTTCCCAATAATAATGGACATAGTGACTAAGACAGGATACTGGAGTTTATTGAAGGCATCTTGAATTATTGATTTTGTCGAAGTGCCATAAAAAGCCTACTAGTGTCCAGAGTAAGTTTCCACATTTAACACATTTTCTCTCTTTCCAGAAGCTGCCAAATTCAGCCCCCCCTCCATCACCACGTCCATGGAGAATGAAAGCCTCTGGGTGACGGTACATTTTCCTTGTGCTCCATCCATAACCTGCGGGTTTGAGGAGAAAGAGGCTAAGACCTGCAGCTGCCCCCTAGATGACATTCTCTTTATGACACTTTCAGCTACAGTCATTCTGTACAACAAACATGAATCCTCAGACACACAGGTACATCTCTTAACAAACAGGAAAGTTACAGGGATGTAATTTTCACACTAAAAGAGTATATAACCACTGAATGTGAGAGTTCCCTTCAGATCTAAGATTGTCTGTTGTTTTACTTTTTTCACAAATTGGTTCATTTACCTTAAAGCCGCGCACTGCTGATGTGGTAAGGGAAAAGCCGTTCAA
The DNA here is from genome assembly GCF_019703515.2 of Myxocyprinus asiaticus. NCBI lineage: Eukaryota > Metazoa > Chordata > Actinopteri > Cypriniformes > Catostomidae > Myxocyprinus > Myxocyprinus asiaticus. The sequence goes on from NC_059345.1 coordinate 24,506,301, forward strand.
GGTGGAATTTGGTTTTCTCAAACCCGGGCAAATGTACTGTGCTGTGGCCAACTTCACATCTAAAGGTCCACTGGCCAGAGGCTCTTCTCCCCCCAGCCTCCCACAATGTGTTTACATACCAGCAAAGATCGGTATTTGGCCTTATTGACATGTTTTTCTACTTATTTTGTGGTATCAAGGCTAATCACTGCCCCATCAAACGCCAACAGGGTCAATACATTGATCAAACAAAACCCAGCTGCCGTGTTTGTTGGGACAGTGTGAATAAACCTTAATGGTGCAAATCCCATGTACAGTTACATTTTATGCATATGGGTGTGTTCAGTGGTTTGGCCTCACTAATGTGTGTATGTGTCTTCTCTAGACAGCCTAATCATTGTGGTTGTTTGTGTTGCTGTCATCGCTCTTGGTCCAGTGTTTTATCTGCTCTGGAGACAGTGTGCATCCTCTGAACGCCCCCTGCCCAAATCTTTGGTACTGGACTTCATACAGTAAGGGCTGTTCAGGCCAAATGCGTGTTTGCGCTAAAAAAGCAAAACGCGTTCAACAAAAAGAACAGAACACAAGTTTCTTGAGACAGCAAGATACGGCACAATTGTCAGAGACGTCCATCAGGTGCATGTTTACATAGAAAAATATATGGAAAAACAGCGCAAACAGATGCAAAAACGTGTTCGTTGTAAATGACCCCTAAAGGATACTTCACCTGCTGTTGAATCCAAAGCATTTTCAATCATTCTAGGCATCAATAAAAATAAAAATATAAAAAATAAAAACATTTGTAATTGTCATACGAGTTCTTTAAATCTTGGAGAACACCATAAACCATACAGAATTTGGAGCCGAAAAACCAGGAGCCGGATTCACGAAAAAATCCATGAAAAGAAAAAAACTAAAAGTTCTTAGAGTTCAAAATATTATATAAAAAAAGATATTATTTAAAAAAAAAAACCAAAAAAAAAAAAACCATGTTTGTTCAAAAAACATGACAGGAATACAAAATATTCTTAACGTTTTTAAAGTCAAGTTCCAAATAAGAATTTTATTAAGAATGTTTTGTGATTCTTTGTTTGACTGAATACAGTAAAATTTGTTAGTCCTTGTACTATATTTTTTGTGTGTATTTCAGGTTCTTCGAGATATGGAACTTCAGAATGAGACTTTTGTCGCCTTTAGCAAGGCTGCGCCAGGCAATGGAAGCTCTGAGAGTGATAGGATATCCATTGAATCCCTCTCTAACTGTATACTCACAGACAATAGGTCATCCTACTATAACTTTCAAAGCCTGGGCAAGGTGTATTGCACAAGCCCCATCCTGCATAACCCAGTCTCCACTGAGGAATTTGAAGAGGTCTGGACTATGGAGTCTGTAGACTTTGAAACAGATGGAAGTACATCTCCAAATCATTGTTTTGGAATTCTATGGCCATCACATCCAGTTCTAGAAACAGTGCAAGTACATTCAAATCTGGATCACTGTGAGGAGGAACCAAACATCCCTCTGAGCTCAGTGAGAGTGAAAGAGCAGGAAGGAACTTCAGCTGATGAACCAGATCAGTGTGAAGATACTTAACACTTACAGGAGCAGAAGTGGATCTTATTAACTTAAAGGTGCTGTTAGCTATTTTTATTTTATTTTATGAAATATTTTGCAGAAAATGTTCTTACTCCCTGAAAGATATTGCTGAAGTAAGTGTCTTGAGATACACTACAGGTGCATCTCAATAAATTTGAATGTTGTGGAAAAGTTCATTTATTTTAGTAATTCAACTCAAATTGTGAAACTCGTGTATTAAATAAATTCAATGCACACAGACTGAAGTAGTTTAAGTCTTTGGTTCTTTTAATTGTGATGATTTTGGCTCACATTTAACAAAAACCCACCATTTCACTATCTCAAAAAATTAGAATACATCATAAGACCAATAAAAAAAAAAAACATTTTTAGTGAATTGTTGGCCTTCTGGAAAGTATGTTCATTTACTGTATATGTACTCAATACTTGGTAGGGGCTCCTTTTGCTTTAATTACTGCCCCAATTCGGCGTGGCATGGAGGTGATCAGTTTGTGGCACTGCTGAGGTGGTATGAAAGCCCAGGTTTCTTTGACAGTGGCCTTCAGCTCATCTGCATTTTTTGGTCTCTTGATTCTCATTTTCCTCTTGACAATACCCCATAGATTCTCTATGGGGTTCAGGTCTGGTGAGTTTGCTGGCCAGTCAAGCACACCAACACCATGGTCATTTAACCAACTTTTGGTGCTTTTGGCAGTGTGGGTAGGTGCCAAATCCTGCTGGAAAATGAAATCAGCATCTTTAAAAAGCTGGTCAGCAGAAGGAAGCATGAAGTGCTCCAAAATTTCTTGGTAAACGGGTGCAGTGACTTTGGTTTTCAAAAAACACAATGGACCAACACCAGCAGATGACATTGCACCCCAAATCATCACAGACTGTGGAAACTTAACACTGGACTTCAAGCAACTTGGGCTATGAGCTTCTCCACCCTTCCTCCAGACTCTAGGACCTTGGTTTCCAAATGAAATACAAAACTTGCTCTCATCTGAAAAGAGGACTTTGGACCACTGGGCAACAGTCCAGTTCTTCTTCTCCTTAGCCCAGGTAAGACGCCTCTGACGTTGTCTGTGGTTCAGGAGTGGCTTAACAAGAGGAATACGACAACTGTAGCCAAATTCCTTGATACGTCTGTGTGTGGTGGCTCTTGATGCCTTGACCCCAGCCTCAGTCCATTCCTTGTGAAGTTCACCCACATTTTTGAATCGATTTTGCTTGACAATCCTCATAAGGCTGCGGTTCTCTCGGTTGGTTGTGCATCTTTTTCTTCCACGCTTTTTCCTTCCACTCAACTTTCTGTTAACATGCTTGAATACAGCACTCTGTAAACAGCCAGCTTCTTTGGCAATGAATGTTTGTGGCTTACCCTCCTTGTGAAGGGTGTCAGTGATTGTCGTCTGGACAACTGTCAGATCGGCAGTCTTCCCCATGATTGTGTTGCCAAGTGAACCAAACTGAGAGACCATTTTGAAGGCTCAGGAAACCTTTGCAGGTGTTTTGAGTTGATTAGCTGATTGGCATGTCACCATATTCTAATTTTTTGAGATAGTGAATTGGTGGGTTTTTGTTAAATGTGAGCCAAAATCATCACAATTAAAAGAACCAAAGACTTAAACTACTTCAGTCTGTGTGCATTGAATTTATTTAATATACGAGTTTCACAATTTGAGTTGAATTACTGAAATAAATGAACTTTTCCACGACATTCTAATTTATTGAGATGCACCTGTATATTGCCAAAAGTATTCGCTCATCTGCCTTTAAACGCATATGAACTTAAGTGACATCCCATTTTTAATCCATAGGGTTTAATATGATGTCGGCCCACCCTTTGCAGCTATAAGAGCTTCAGCTCTTCTGGGAAGGCTTTCCACAAGGTTTAGGAGTGTGTTTATGGGAATTTTTGACCATTCTTCCAGAAGCGCATTTGTGAGGTCAGACACTGATGTTGGACGAGAAGGCCTGGCTCGCAGTCTTCGCTCTAATTCATCCCAAAAGTGCTTTATCGGGTTGAGGTCAGGACTCTGTGCAGGCCAGTCAAGTTCTTCCACACCAAACTCGCTCATCCATGTCTTTATGGACCTTGCTTTGTGCACTGGTGCGCAGTCATGTTGGAACAGGAAGGGGCCATCCCCAAACTGTTCCCACCAAGTTGGGAGCATGGAATTGTCCAAAATCTCTTGGTATGCTGAAGCATTCAGAGTTCCTTTCACTGGAACTAAGGGGCCAAGCCCAGCTCCTGAAAAACAACCCCACACCATAATCCCCCTCCACCAAACTTCACAGTTGGCACAATGCAGTCAGACAAGTACTGTTCTCCTGGCAACCGCCAAACCCAGACTCGTCCATCAGATTGCCAGATGGAGAAGCGTGATTCGTCACTCCAGAGAACGCGTCTCCACTGCTCTAGAGTCCAGTGGCGGCGTGCTTTACACCACTGCATCTGACGCTTTGCATTGCACTTGGTGATGTATGGCTTGGATGCAGCTGCTCGGCCATGGAAACCCATTCCATGAAGCTCTCTACGCACTGTTGTTGAGCTAATCTGAAGGCCACATGAACTTTGGAGGTCTGTAGCGATTGACTCTGCAGAAAGTTGGCGACCTCTGCGCACTATGCGCCTCAGCATCCGCTGACACCGCTCTGTCATTTTACGTGGCCTACCACTTCGTGGCTGAGTTGCTGTCATTCCCAATCGCTTCCACTCTGTTATAATACCACTGACAGTTGACTGTGGAATATTTAGTAGCGAGGAAATTTCACGACTGGACTTGTTGCACAGGTGGCATCCTATCACAGTACCACGCTGGAATTCACTGAGCTCCTGAGAGCGACCCATTCTTTCACAAATGTTTGTAGAAGCAGTCTGCATGCCTAGGTGCTTCATTTTATACACCTATGGCCATGGAAGTGATTGGAACACCTGAATTCAATTATTTGGATGGGTGAGCGAATACTTTTGGCAATATAGTGTATCTTAGCTCTCTCTGTGACAGCACTAGACCTGGTAAACGTCAAACAAAAGGTTCCGTGGTTGCAGATTCTGATGCGCTTTCTGACTGTCAATCATTTTGTGGAGTTGTAGTAGTTGAAGTGGATCATTCAGGTTTAACGCCATAATCAAATTCATAACAGTTGAGGGTGTTATTCTGATACTGTTGTTTTTGACAACCGTGAGAAGATGCACTGCTGCTCTTTTGTTTGGTGACGGTCTCAATAGTACAATGGTAAATTTGGAGGGTGGGATTTTGGTAAGATGGGGCATGTCTAAATCGATGGCTAAGGCTGACGGAAGTTCCAGAATGGCTAACACTGCTTACTGTACTTTTAAATATAAAAAGGTGTCCCAATCTGTGATCATTGCTTAGCCATAGAAATGGTTTGTAGTGGTACGGAGTGACATAGTGGCTAAAGCTGAGGGCTGGTAAACAGTAGTTTTTGGTTCAAGCCGTTGTGCCGTTGAGCACTTAACCCCAGGTGGCTGCAGCGGCAACTGCCCCATAGTAAGTGTACTGTAAGTTGATCTGGATAAATGACTACTTGGTCCATGCAAGTTTGAACCCTTAAAAATTAGCACATTCTGCTTTGAGTCAAAGACTTGGATTTGGTTGGTACCTGCTCTATGGTGTTATTACTGCTTTTGCATTTACATTTTATCCAAAGCGACTTACAAAATGAGGAAGGATACAACATAAGCGGTTCATCTTGAGACAGTAACATGAAAAGATCTGCATTAAAAAAAGTTTAAATTGCATCAGAAAAGTACTAAGACAGAGATTATAGCACAAGTGCAAGATTTAAAAAAATTATAATAATTTATTATTATTATTATGAGTGTATGGTCAAGTGCTCACAAAAAAAGTTTTGTCTTTAGCCATTTTTTTTTTTTTTTTTTGTTCGCCATTAATTCAGAAGGTCGTTCCACCACAGAAAATTCAAAATTCACTGAAAATGTAAAACACTGCAAAACACTTCTGCCCATTGTTATTAATACTATGAACTATTTTCATAGTTTACCTGAATTTAGGAGTTACTATTACTCCCACATTTCATGTGCTTGTTTGGGATACCCCCTGTAGTCCAGTGACTCACTAAAATCAGCAGTGTACTATAAATCCCTGTTCTGTCTCAGAGGGTATTACCCCCTATGAATAGAAACATATTTTGGGTAACTGTGAGTATGGTATGGTTGATGTATGGCTTGATTCATTGTTTTCATATTTTATTATTTTACACCTCTGACTCAGTTGCCCCATTTGACTCTCATTTTCTGCAGACCGCATCTCACAGCTAACTACACAAAGGTGCACGATTTCTGCTGATGTAGTCGATTCTCTGGAACATTAATGGAAATGCTCTGAGGAACTGAATGTGAAGCTAGGTTCTGGAAAATGTATTTTAACATGTACATGTTTAATTTTCTATAATCATGAATGTTTGGTACAATAACTTTGGTAAAATAAATTTTTTGGTTTTGGAAATGTGTTGTTTGACTAGACTTTTCCTAAAGCGGCAAATATTCCACCTCCGAACTGATACAAAAGCACTGCCATCACAATAAACAAATCAGTCTGCTTTTAAATGTCAAGTTTCTTGACCACATGTAGCAGAATGGAAAAAAATGTCTGCATGTGTTAAGTTCGGTTTTAATAAACCACAGCCTGACAAACATGCATACGTGCACACATTTATGTAAGCTTTAAAAAAAGATTACAAAAGCATTGCCTGAAAATAAACCTGTACTGCTCTGCTTTTGTACAAAGTACAAAAAAAATGTCTTTTAACTAAGAATAATTTGTATTCTCATGTACCAAGATTGTCAGTATAGCAATGTTTTAGTTGTGTACTTTTTTCATCAATGTTATTGATTGTTTTTGTAAAGGTAACAATTAATGACTAATGCAGTCCAGCTTTTTAATCACTATATTTGAAGACTAGAACGTTTCATGCATTAGAGCTGATCGGTGTGGTTTGTCTTGAGGCATTGAGGCTGGGTAAAAGTCTAAAATGATTTTAATGTACAAAACTTTATGGCCCAAATATATATATTTTTTTCATACCAAAAAACAGTTTAAACTTTGAATAACTAGTTTAATATCAAGGGATAGGTACATTTCTATAAGGTTTGTGTGTGAATAGTCCTCGAAGGAAGGTGTGACCCACTAGCTGAATCACTCTGCATAAAAGGAACTGAGAACAGAACCTCATTCAGTGAAACCAGGAACCATATTCATCAGTACCACTCATAACCAGAAAACAGCATGTTTTCCCCCCTAACAAATAGAGACCACTCAAAGGCTTTACACGTGTATTTAATGGATGATTCATTTTCATGATTTTAACTTTCCTATTGTATTGACCTAATAAAAACTTTACTACATGCTTTAATGGCACTATGAAGGAAATCCAAAATGAATGCTGACCAATTAACAGAGAAATGCTTAAGTCTGAATCTTTATTTGGCAGTCTTTTTCTTTACATAATAACAGTTAATTTATTACACTTTTATATTATATATACAAAGATATTCAGTA